>NC_036237.1:22172973-22266116 GCF_002742605.1 Olea europaea var. sylvestris
AAAAAAAAAAAAAAAAAAAAAAGCCTGGAAAATCAATTCCCGCCATATAGGTGGGATTTGATTTTCTCACAAAAGCTGGAAATTGTCTACGTGGTTGGAAAAATGGAGAAAACCTATTCCTTAGAAAATAATGGTATAAAACATGCAAAAAATGGAACTTGGAATTGGAATTCCTAGTTTCATGAAAAACTTTGCTTCATCAAACACTGCCTAAGTTTCAAGTGTGCGGGGATGAATAGTAGGTGTTGATTAAGATAGTATTTATAAAGAATAATGCTATGGAGAACCATTGGTGCTACGGTATTAGTTTAGGTGATGGTAAGTGATAGATAATATGAGAGATAGAATTAAATGATTCATTTCATTATACATTTCATATAATGTCATATTAACGTCACTTAGATTGATGTTTTAACATCAATGATGTTAAACAATGTTACTAATTTATGAATGGATGCATGTAGAGGTGTGACTCAATGATTTGAAAGTTAGGGATGTGCAAGATTTGAATTCCATACGCTACGACTAGAGGTGCTCACTTTAGCGTAACTCCGAGATGTTGTACGGGTTTTCGGCCTCCAGTTTTAACGGTTTATAAGCCCGAATTAGACTCATTCGGCTTTTGTGGCAAGTGGATGATACTACAGTGCGTTTTTGCAAAATTCAAATGTAATCTTTGAAATCCATATAAAAATTTGGCAATAATATATATATATATATCACCACCATCGAAATTTGACTGATTGAAAGTAATCATACCGTTGAGGTTACAAATTGGAAGTTATTGTCACAATATACCAAAATTTTTGAAGGCAGTGGCCGCAAATAAAGGTGATAATGGCAAATTGAAAATGGTGATAATCTTGAAGTAGTTCTAAAGGGTTTCGACGTCACAATTGGTGGTGGCTAACATTGTATTGTTGTATATTCCTATTTTTGAATTTACGAAACAATATTAGAACTCAAATCGTGAATTGTTGTGACGAAAATTGAAAATCTCCATTGTCGATAAATTTTGATATTGAAAAGATTCATTGGCTTGTAAACTGTGAGTTGCTGTGAAGAAAATTGAAAGATCTATTGTTATTTGTGATATTGATCAAATGGCCCGTGACTATTTTATCGTTGATATGTGACATATTGATGTGGATCTGTAATCGATGCGTTATCACATGTGACTTGTAAACTATTACTTATGATATTAATCAAATGACTTGTGATCAGTTCTCTTGGATCCGTGACATATGATCTATACACTATGACTTGTGACCTGTAAACTGTCATCTACGATATTGATCCAATAGCCTATGATTAGTTCTCTTGGATCTATGATCTATGAACATTGATATGTTATCTTTGTAATATGACATGTGATCTGTGAACTATTATATGTGACCTGTAATATAGGAACTGTAACATGTAAACTTCAACATATGGTCTCTTGTTAGAGCACAAAGACATGTGACATCTGATCTGTGACCAAATATATTGATTTATAACATTGAGGTTGATTTCTGAAGTGTGAATATAAATCAATGGTCTAAGATTTGTTCTATTTGATTTGTGACCTATGACTGTACTTCAATTTAACCCCCAAGACCTAGTAATCGTTTAAAGTTAAATTAGAGAGCTTCAAAATATTCAGTATAGAAAATCGAAGTTAATCAACAATGGAGCCCAACTTTAAGCCCAACAAATGTTTCACATCTCAACTTTTGAGATCCTAAAAGAAATTAGCGAGTGTTTTATTGACTTTATTTTCACGAAAAATGTCTTTTTTTCCATCCAAATTCTCTTTTTTGGTGTGTTTAATTGACATTTTTCATGAAAAATATTTTTCCACTTTCGATGTGTGTTGATGACATTTTTATTCATGGAAAATATTTTTCAACTTTGGTTGTGTGATCATATTTTTCTAAAAAAAATAAAATGAAAATATTTTCTTTGGGGGAGATAGGTTTTTATTTTCCCGAAAATTCATTTATTCCCCCCCCCCGCCCCCCTTTCTCTTATCTACACTCCTCTCAACTATCCACCAATAACATTTGGACAAGTATAATGTTTAGATTGAAAAGATATCAGTCAAACACATTTATTAATTTCCATACAAATAAGTTTTAGGTTATTGAATTGTTTAAAATTTATTTTCTTTCTATACAAATTCTATACTCGCAATTAAATATACCCTTATTAGAAAAAAGTTGTTAGTTAAGAACATAATATATGAACAATAGTCCGAAAAAAAAGTTTTAAAAAATTGATTGAAACTTAGCCCTTGTGTAATGTGTACCCAAGACAAGTTAAACAATTCAAACCATTAGTCAAAATATACAATGAAACAGCTTAAATCGAGCACTTGAAAATCCTAAATCTATTTTAAACCCCGTCAAAATTAATCCCACAAAAAAAAAAAAAAAAACCCTCAAAAATTCAAGTAAATGGGACTGCATTTAAGAAATACTGAAACAAAATTGAAAAAAGAACTCCATTTTATCAAATAAGCAACCATTTATGCTGGGTCGATCGATTCCGTCGGATTGTGTACAGTGGTACCCAATTGATTCTGTTAGATTGTGGTATTTAGAAAAAAGATCGATAAGGAGAAGAGAAAAGATAGAAGGTAGATAGAGTGAGCGTGTTTAATAATATTATTATTAATATTAAAAAGTGGATTATGACATGATTTTTAAAATGCATTTTTGAATAACCTGCCCCTTTAATTTCCACTAAAAAGTTGTCTTGCATTTAACTTCAAGATGAAGATGGAGTTTTTAATTATCTTTTAATCAATATATTTTTATTAACTAATTTTTAATTCTAATTTCATTTATTTCGAATTAATTATGAATGTTCTACCTTTTAATTTTTCTAATTATTTTTTATTTTTAAAAATTATCTAGATTTTTGTAATTACTAGATTCTAGTTATTTCTTTAAGTTAGGGTTGTAACTAATCATGACAATTAGTTATTTTTGGAGTAAATATTATAAACTTTGAAGTTTTTCAATATCTTCAATTTTCGACATTTGATATATCAATGAGTTCAAATTTTCTGAATTTTTTTTTTTTTTTTTTTTTTTTTTTTGGAATCAACTTTGTTTTTTTTTGCTGAAATCTTATTTTTTGTAACTAGAAAGTGATCGTGATGCAATATTAGTTTGGAATCAATGAGTTTTGAGATAGAGTGTTTGTTATATAATTTAAACGCCTTCACCTATATCAGTTGGTACTGGAGCAAGGTCTATTTTTGAAATTTTGTTGTTTTACTAGGGTATGGGTTTACAGAATTCCTGCCGACACTCACAGCAGGACACTTGTATAAAAAATTATCCCAAAATCCATCCACCTCCCGTATTGTGAGTATTTGATAGGGTTCTGTGAACCCTTACCCTGTATCCCAAGCGCTTCTCTTATTCCTGATAGAGATGAGTTAGTGTTCGTAAAATTCAAATGCTAGAAGTTTTCGTTGGAACAATATGCCTTTTGCCCCTTTTAATGCAAATGCAGTATATCTGGTTGGCCCCCAGGGCACATCTCCAAGTGGTAAAAGGGGAGGGTGGAGAAATCCAGTTTTGCTTGAAACTGCTGCATCAAGGGTTCGAATCCTGAAATATGGATTTGGCTCTTGGGTAAGTGCAAGTGTACAAGCAGCCTTTAACCCTGTACCCTTGGAGGCATAACCTGCGATTTACCTCTCTCACGATACTCCAAGACAGGGACGGTGAGGGACCCTTAAGGTGGGGGTTCAACCTTTTTTCAGTGTATCTGGTTGGTATTGTGCAAGCACAAGTTCCAAGGGAAAAATAATTATTATATTTGGAGCTCGTTGTAAATAGTCCAACACAAGTCAATGAGAGAGAATAATTGTGGATATCAGCTTCCACATCCGCAATTCAAAATTAGGCTCCGTTTGATTCTCATTTTTCTCAAATTGCACTTTTAGTTAGTAATTCTTATTAAATAAATTCGAATTTTAATTTCGTTTATTTCAGATTAATTCTGAACATTAGGCCTTTTAAATTTCATTGTTGTCTTTTATTTTTACTAATTATCTAGATTTTAGTAGTTACTCGATTCTAGTTATTCTTTAAATAGAGGTTGTAATAAATCATGACAATCAATTATTTGGAATATATAATATAGACACAGAAATTCTCAAATCTCGTAAATTTTCGACGTTTAATATTAAAATCAACGAATTCAATTTTTTTTTGTATAAGTGCACGAATGAAAGAGTTTTTATGCCTGAATTTCTATTATAGAAATTAACAGAAAATAGAATGTGATGGTTTTTTAGTGTTTGTCGGAAATTTTTAATTCTAATTTCATTTATTTCGAATTAATTATGAATGTTAGACCTTTTAATTTTTGTAATTATTTTTTATTTTTAAAAATTATCTAGTTTTTGTAATTACTAGATTCTAGTTATTTCTTTAAATTAGGGTTGTAACTAATCATGACAATTAGTTATTTTTGGAGTAAATATTATAAACTTTGAAGTTTTGCAATATCTTAAATTTTCGACATTTGATATAACAATGAGTTCAAATTTTCTGTCAATTTTTTTTTGTTATTACTAGGAATCAACTGTAACTAGAAAGTGATCGTGATGCGGTATTAGTTTGGAATCAATGAGTTTTTAGATAGAGTGTTTGTTATATAATTTAAACACCTTCACCTATATCAGTTGGTACTGGAGCAAGGTCTATTTTTGAAATTTTGCTGTTTTACTAGGGCATGAGTTTACAGAATTCCTGCCGACACTCACAGCAGGACACTTGTATAAAAAATTATCCCAAAATCCATCCACCTCCCGTATTGTGAGTATTCGATAGGGTTCTGTGAACCCTTACCCTATATCCCAAGCTCTTATCTTATTCTTGATAGAGATGAGTTAGTGTTCGTAAAATTCAAATGCCAGAAGTTTTCGTTGGAACAATATGCCTTTTGCCCCTTTTAATGCTAATGCGGAAGAAAAATTAATTAGAAAAATTAAAAGGTAGAACATTAATAATTAATTCGAAATAAATGAAATTATCTAGATTTTTGTAATTACTAGATTCTAGTTATTTCTTTAAAATAGGGTTGCAACTAATCATGACAATTAGTTATTTTTGGACTAAATATTATAAACTTTGAAGTTTTTCAATATCTTAAATTTTTGACATTTGATATAACAATAAGTTCAAATTTTCTGTCAATTTTTTTTTTGTTATTACTAGGAATCAACTGTAACTAGAAAGTGATCGTGATCTAGTATTAGTTTGGAATCAATGAGTTTTCAGATAGAGTGTTTGTTATATAATTTAAACGCCTTCACCTATATCAGTTGGTACTGGAGCAAGGTCTATTTTTGAAATGTTGCTGTTTTACTAAGGCATGAGTTTAAAGAATCCCTGCCGACACTCACAGCAGGACACTTGTACAAAAAATTATCCCAAAATCCATCCACCTCCCGTATTGTGAGTATTTGATAGGGTTCTGTGAATCCTCACCCAGTATGCCAAGCTCTTCTCTTATTTCTGATAGAGATGAGTTAGTATTCGTAAAATTCAAATGCTAGAAGTTTTCGTTGGAACAGTAAGCCTTTTGCCCCTTTTAATGCAAATGCAGTATATCTGGTTGGTATTGTGCAAGCACAAGTTCCAAGGGAAAAATAATTATTATATTTGGAGCTCGTTGTAAATAGTCCAACACAAGTCAATGAGAGAGAATAATTGTGGATATCAGCTTCCACATCCTTAGTTCAAAGTTTAGCTCCGGTTGATTTTCAATTTTTCTCAAACTGCACTTTTAGTTAGTAATTCTTATTAAATGAATTCGAATTTTAATTTCGTTTATTTCAGATTAATTCTGAACATTAGGCCTTTTAAATTTCATTGTTGTCTTTTAGTTTTAACAATTATCTAGATTTTTAGTAGTTACTCGATTCTAGTTATTCTTTAAATAAGGGTTGTAATGAATCATGACAATCAATTATTTTTGGAATATATATTATAGACGCAGAAATTCTCAAATCTTGTAAATTCTCAATGTTTAATATTAAAATCAACGAATTCAAATTTTTTTGTATAAGTGTACGAATGAAAGAGTTTTTATGCCTGAATTTCTATTATAGAAATTAACAGAAAATAGAATGTGATGGTTTTTTAGTGTTTGTCGGAATTAACAAAATTTCGATGGCGTGTTAGTTGTACTAATTCTAGGCTTTCGCCTACATGAGTTGGTATTAGAACAATGTTCATTTTTGATAGAGATGAATTAATGTTCATAGAATTCAATAATTGAGGAAGATGTATCAATGAAGCAAGTATTTGACGTATAGCTGGTTGGTATTGTGCAAGCACAAGTTCAAGAAAAAAATGAATATTACATTGAAGCTCGACGAAAACAATCAAACACAAGCTTATGAGATATCCATTATGGATATAAGCTTTCATGTCCTCAATTCAAACTTAAGATTTGTTGACGACCGTTAAAAGTATTTGATAAGTTTATTTGATGGTATAAAAATGAATTTACGAATGTTGTGTTTCTAGAGATTTACTAAGAGAAATACTGTTATTTCGAGGAATTAGATGAAGAACACAGTGCCAGATCAATCGGAGGATAATGATGAAAATTGAGTTTTTAATTAACTTTTATGTAATATATTTTTATTAAGAGTAATGTTATGTAGTTCCACTAAGATTATAATATCAGTTAAAGTGGCACTAGATTTTAGACTAAGCGAAAGGCGTTTAAACTGGGGTTGTTATTAAATAATTTTGAATGTTGATTGCGTTTATTTTGGATTATTTTTGTTTAGTGCTTTCAATTGTGGTCATCATCATTTATTTTAATAATTATCTAGCTTTCTATAATTATCTAGATTATGATTATTTGTTTAGATAAGAGTTGTGTCATGACATTAAGTTGTTTTTAACATAAATATTATAGATTCACTTATCATTTAATATCACATTAACATTACATAGACACGTAGGTGACCCACCTATCATTTAGGCTCTATTTGACCCACATTTAAAAAAAAAAATACATTTTTAAACAGTGATTTGATATCATTTTAACCACATATCCTTCAATAAAATAATATTACACACAAATTCAAATTTTTCCTTATTTTTTAATCACACATTTTCAATCAATAGACTATACAAAAATGCATTCTTATGAAAATAATATGACTCAAACAAAGGCTTGTTGTCACATTAAGACTTGATACGTGACTCACCTATAATGCCACATTAAAGCTACATAGACTGAGATTATAATCTCAGTGAAACTAAATAACATTATTCAACTAATCATATACATTAGGAGATATCATCATATCAACATTCAATTAAAATACTTAAACAAACTCCCTTCATAAGCTAATTCTGTAGAAACCAATAATTATCTTGATTAATTAGAAATTTGGCAAATTGACTAGCACAAAGGCGTGTCTTTGTAAATTTTTGGGAAAATAAAATGAGAGAGGCTACATGTACAGGGAGGGGTCCATATCAGATACAATGGGGGGAGGGGGGATTTTTGGGGCAATATTTTAATCAAAGAGGGTCCATCCCAGGGTTTGGGACAATATTTTAATCAAATAGGGTTCATCCCATGTGTCCGATCCCTTTCTCTGTACATACGGCATAAATCAAATAAAATTAGAATTTTTCTGCAGCAAAATTTTGGAGCACTTTCGCTAAAAAATGGTTGAAGCTATTAAAGGTCAACAACTTTAAGTGCGACACTTATGGCACGTAACCGTGCACAACCTTAGCATAAAAGTTGGCATGTCTATCCAAAAGGAGGTATATTCACAAACATCTTAAAAAATAAACACTTCGAAAGTGGTTTTTTTTTTTTCAACATTTTGTCATAAACTCCTCTTTTTGTATTGCGTCAAATATTGAAATAAGTTTTTAAAATTTTGGTTACAAAATTCATATCTTTTCATGAATAATTACGCCACTTCTTTAATTGTTGTCATGAAATGGAAGGATAATTGAATGAAAAAGAAACATGTATATACTTCTTCTGTCTCCAATGAAGTTATTTTTAGAAAATTATAGTATTTAAGTTACTTTTATGTGAGTTTTCTCAATGGCTTGTGATATATGTGAAAGTTATTTCACAAAATGATGTCGAAATTAATCTTTAATCAAGAGAGGTTAACCTATCGTTTTTAGGAAACTGTATATTTAAGCGTCTTGCTCATGGATTTATTTATTTATTTATTTATTTATTATTATTATTATTATTATTATTATTATTATTTTTATGGGGGTGTGTGTGTATTTGGGTTCAAATTTTCTGTCTTCATCCTTTTGTTCTTCAATTTGTTATGTTTCGTCCTCTACTTTTCAAAATATTCTAACAATCTAAAAGCAATGTTTTGTGATGTAGACTGAAACATCCAAATGAAGATATGGTACATTTTAACAAGAAAATCAAGCAGAAGAATTAAGGAAATGACGAGAAAACAGAATGTTTGAGTGGCGACTATTTCATTTGGGTTTATACTTTAGCAACTTGGCACCACTATAATCAAATAAGTTTGTTCTATTTCATACGTTGATATTCGATCTAAATATCTACGTTGAATCACTTGTGGGTCCACATTGAATTGGTCAAAGAGGACATTTTGAGGTAAGGATAAAACCCCCTGTCCCGACTTGGGGATAGGGTTGAAGACAGGGGCGCCAAGATGCCTGTTAGGGGCAGGTGCCCCTCCAATAGTGGCGCCCTTATCCCCAAGCTAGAACAGAGAGCAAGGTTCTTGAGGTAAACAAAATAGGACAGTACTGAAGGATGGCCCAAGGCCCCTCCCACGTAAGTCGGATCATGGGAGACGTCATTTGAAAAATCATTATAACGGAATTGTAAAAATATTCTCTTTAGACGAAAATAATATCCCCATCAACCAATCAAAAGAAAGTCACGATCATTATAGCCTAGGCATGAAGATGACTCGTTGGAGCCAAACCGTAAAGCTATTCACACTACTATTGCTATCCTATTTTTTCTTAATAGCATATCTGGCTCGGACTCTGTACAAAACACAAAATTTTTACTAAAATAAAAAAAAAAAAAAAAAAAAAAAAAAAAAAAAGAATTGGAATCGAAATCGTCTGCAAATAGTACATATTTGGTATATAATACACATTAATTTAATAATTTTTTTTCTTCTTTAAAACGACTAATCACATCTAATTTATTAGAAGGTCAGCCTCACAATTCCATCGTCTAGGGGCTGATAAGGTAATAAACATGAGTATCTTTGCCCATGATTAGCCCGTTTCGACCAAATTCCATCGTCTAGGGGCTTTGAAAATGTGTTTTTCATTTTTTTTTTTTTGGACACTTCTCTTGATTGTAATTAGATTAGAATTTTAATTTCACTTAGGGTCTGTTTGATTGCGAAGATGGAATTTAGGTGGAAAGAAAATGAATTCCAGGGAATTGAATTACCTAGAAATTGTTTTCATGGAAATTGTAAATTATTGTGTTTGATTGTATAAATTTTTCACGTGGAAAATGTTGAAGTAAAAAGTATTTTTTAATGTTCGTTTGATTTTGTTTTACGTGGAAATTGTCAATTTTAGGGATATCCTCTTTTACAATTATTCCTAAAATTTGTTCCCATTGCCAACAATTAAGAAAAAATAAAAAAAGCAAAAAAATTAAAAATAAAAAAAGGTGGAAAACCAAAAACCACCTATCCCCTAGGAAAAAAAAAGGTGGAAAATCACGCTTTAAGGTGTTGTACCTAGAAATTCATGGAAAATCAATTCTCTGGAAAATTTTGTCAATCAAACAGGCCAAAAGTGGAAGTTGGAATTCGAATTCCAAGTTCCATGGAAAATTTCGTGCAATCAAACGGGGCCTTATAGTTTAATTTTATCTTTTATTCCTATCATTATTTATAGTTAGTTATTATCTATAAGTTCGTTAGTATCCAGATTTTATTTACTTCTTTAAATACACGTCGTAAGTATTATTTTATATTCAGTTGAATTTTGAATTAAGCTCAAATTATTCTCTCTTTCTTGATATTTCATTTTTGAAATTAAAAAAAAAATTGAGTTTTTGTGAAGTTTTGTTAGTTCCCATAAGCTTCCGCCACATCAATATCATTCCCTTGTTCTAAAAAAAATAAAAATAAAAAATCAACGGCTTGGGGCTTATGCAAATCAACGGATAGGTTTTCTGAATTTTTGTCCACGTCAAATTCTTGGAAACTAAACTCGAGAAATAGTAGAATTTAGTTCCCAAGTCGAGGAGATAGCCTTGTGGATTCAATAATGTGATGATCATGAACTATTATTTCAAAACTCTTTAATTTTCATACTTATTTTTAACTATTTATTTACACAATAAAATATTTTACACATAAATTCAAATAATTTCCCCACATTTTAACCACTCATTTTCAAAAAATAAAATAAAAATAAATCACTATTCAAAACTCAATTTTCTCAAAAAAAAAAAATGGATAAAACAGGGGCTAGATGAGTTTTGTAGAGCCTACGTTCTTTTTCATGATGCATTACTTTCGTAAGGAAGAACGGCATAGAAATAGTGGAGCTCGAGATGATAGTAGTAAATTACCACAAAAACTCTGGTATCCATAGAAATACATGGAACAGAGAGCTCACAAATTAGATTGAATTCATATCCAAATCGTATGCTAAACAGAGTTTTGCTATAAAAAAAAAAAAAAAACAAAAACAGGGAGGCTATCAGCCTCTCTGACTGTGGGTTTCGGTCCCTGTTGTTGTAGTAAAACCCATGCTAAACATGTTGTATTTTTATTGGCTGAGCCATAGTTGTGGATTAGAAAATTTCGTTTCCATAATGACATGAAGCGCTAAAAATCAAGTAATTATATTACCATCACAATTTTTATTTCATACATCACATTTTAATTGCAGTTAAGTTCCTCAATCTTTGTTCATTGTAGATTTGTAGTGATTATTTTCTTAACTTTTTTAGGCTAATTCTTATCTCCAATATTCCAATTAATTAGTTCGTCTCATTCTTGGTGATAATTTACGTCAAAATATTTCTTTTCATGCTTTGAAATGAGAGAAAAATACTTTTTCTATTTATTTATTTATTTTTTGAAAATATGATGAAAAATAAATCGTTTTACATCATTTCAACGAACTTTTGAACATAAAATTGTTATCAAATACAAAATATAATAACTAATGAATAGTTTTGAGAATAAGAATGACATGAAAAATTGTTAGGAACATAAGTGATAATAAGTAAAGATTAAAAACATTAAGTGCACTCAAAATGTGGTACAAGAAACAAACATTCTGGTGTTAATATAATTACCCAAAAATAAAAAATAAAAAAATCCTTATGCTATTTGAAATACTTTATTTTTGTTGATTGAGTGAAGAAAGCTCGAGGAGATTATTTAGGCGTTCTCAAATTCAGCCTTTCAAATTAAGCCCCATTTGACTCTCATTGAACAAAAACTCTTTATTTGACTTACTTATTTTTAAAAATACATTTACACAATAAAATATTTTGTACGTAAATTTAAAATTTTTCCTACTTTTTAACTATACATTTTCCAAAAACCCACTATTCAAAACATTATTTCCCTCCAATTTCTCTTTATAATGACCATCAAAAAATGATTAAGTTAATTTTACTTTCTAAATTAAGTTGGGAAAAGGATTGTGCCAACTATCGAAACTAGTGATATAAGACTCAAATCGAACTAGTGGGTTTGGACTGAAAACCAACGAATCGAGACCAGGTCTAATCCTGTTTGGGTGACTCATTTACAGAAAGTGAAAATTACACCACGCTCTACTTTAAAAATTCAAAATTCTAAAATTAGTTCGGATGTTTTATTATTCAAAAATCAGAAGCTTTGTTAATTAATATATTCTTATTAGATAAATTTATTATTAAATTAAATTAATTTACAAACCAACCCTACCCCCTCTCTCTACATCTCATTTTCCTCAAAACTTGTTCTCTCTCTACATCTCCTTTCTCTCGTCGCTTTATTTTCTCTCGCTGCCACCATGATCGTCTTGACCATGTCATAGCCGTCGCCACGACAAAACCAGCGAACGCCACCACCATAATTTGAAGCGGCGATTGAAATGGAATTGGCGTCTCAGTAGGCAAAGTTGGTGTCGCGCCTCTGTGGGTGGAGGTGCTGGATCGCGCGGATCTATGCGGCAGAGGTGTATGTGATGTGGTTCGTACGATAAAGCTAGTGGTAGTGGTGGTTCAGTGGGTGGAGATGGGTTGGTGCGCATCGATGGTTTTAAGGTGGTTTTTCCTCCAACCTACTTCTCCAGAGTTTTAGGATATGTGATGATGGTAGTGGTATTTTACGGTGGTTTTACAGGGTGGGTGGAAGGTAGGGGCAGTGTCGATGGTTTTGAGGTTTCTGAGGTGGTATTTTTCTCCAATTTGGGTGTGGTGGTCATGGGTTTTCTGAGGTGGTTTATTCTCCAATCTGGGTGCAGTGGTGATGAGTTGCCTTGGTGCTAGGTGTTGTTGGAGGTTTGGAATGGTTTTTGTTGGTGGTGCAGGTGGAGGTGTTGTCTGGCACTGTGGATCTAGTTGCGGGTGGTGGTGCTCGTGGTCGGGGTCGGGGTCGTGGTCGTGGTGATTGTGTGACCGTGGATTTGTTGGTGGAGGGTAAGTTGGTCGTGATGGTCGTAGCGACAATGGTGGTGGTTTGCAATGGTTGTGGTAGGATGGGTTAGGTTGGGGGTGGGGTGGTGGTGGTGGTTTTGACGATGGCGATTTTAGTGGTGATGAGGTTGGTGATAGTGGTGAGGTGGTGGTCACGAATGATTCGCTTGACAGTGACCGTTAATAAATGATAAATTGTGACTAAAAAATAACGTGTGACCTAAAAAATTGTAAATTTGTGACCAATAATTTGATAATTTATGACTGTGTAATAAGTTATGACTTATTATATTTTTGATTTGTGACCGATTAATAAATCGTGACTTATAAATTTTTGACTTGTGATCGATGAACAATACTATGACATAAAATTTTTGAACTGTGACCTTAAATAATTTGTGACATAGAAAAATTTTCATCTGTGACCAAAAAAACTATGTTGTTGGGCTATGTTGATTGTGGTTGTGACGGAGGTGATTGTTTAGGCAGTGGTGCTAGCGGTGGTCACAAGTGGGTTTGAGGTGATTTTTGTGGTAGTTTTTTAAGTTGGTTTGGTAGTCGTGGCGCTGGTGGTCACGTATGCATACAACACTTGCGATCTGGTGCTGCGTGTTTTGGCGATGCAGGGATCTGGTCGCGATCAGGTGAGAGGCGGTAGTTGCGAGGCGTTATAGTTGCTGCGAGGTCCAAGTCTGGTTGTGTGATGACGTTATTTTGCTCGGTTTTTGCATTTCTGTGTTGTATGGTGGTCATGGGTGGCGATGTGGTGGTATTTTCTACGATAGACTGATTTGTTTAAGGTGGTAGTGGTAGTTCTGGCGACGACGGTGGTGCTGAAGGCAATGGTGAGATGTTGGTCACAAGTGTTGGTGGTGGTAGCAAATTATTCGGTTAAACTATAATCATTAAATTGGTTAATTTGTGACCAATAAAAAAATAAATTGTGACAGATAAATAATGTGTGACCTAAAATATTATTAATCTGTAACCGATAATTTTATAATTTGTGACTACATAATAGTTGTGACTTATAATATTTGTAATTTGTCATCAATAAATAAATCGTGGCTTATAAATTTATTGATTTGTGATTGATGAACAAACTGTGACCTTTAAAAATTTTGAATTATGATCGTAAAATAATTTGTGACAAAAAATTTTCGATTTATAACATAAATATAATAAGTGACTAATTAAATCGTTAATTTGTGACGTAATTGTATAGATTTGTGACCTAAATATATTCAATTAATAAATTAATTAAATCATAAATACATTTTAATAAAAATCTAATTTTGAAAGTTAGAAACTTGTTTTCTTGATTTGAAATGTGTGATACTTAAACTCTTACTCATGAAAATTTCCCTTGTAGAAATGTTCAATTAACCCATTCTGAATTCGTTGAACTGTTTGTTTTTCTGGGCAATCGCTGGGCCAATTATAAGTGAACCGCCATGCCCAAAGATGTGGAAATTATAGCCGACATTTAAAGATTATTTAAAACTTCAAGTACAAACTTTAATTAATCATAAATCAGCTTTATTATAATTAATTAACCTCAACCATTTAATGATTATTTAAAAATTCAAGTACAAACTTTAATTAATCATAAATCAGCTTTATTATAATTAATTAACCTCAACCAATCCCCAATTTCATTTTCAAACCTAAATCTCTCTCTCTCTCCCTCTCGACTCTAAACGTAGACACCACTACAGATTTGCCGGATCGACGTCGTGGAGTTGATGTTGTGGTGAATCTGGTGCGGTGGATCTAAGCAATCGTGTGGTGAGAACGATCAGTGGTAGCGGTGCGAAGGGTGATGGTGGCGGCGGCGATGGTAGTAGTACATCGATGCAGTTGTGAGACGACAGTGTCATGATGTTGTGGAGTCGACGTTTTGGCGAGATCGACTCCAGTCAGGTGTATGAGAACAACAATGAGTGATAGTGGTGAGTTGGTGCGATGGATCTAGGTAGTTGGGCGATTTGGTGAGAAGGACAGGTGGTAGTAGCCTTGTGTGGTGATGGCGGTGACGATGGTGCACCGATGTGGCTGATCAATCTGCTGTACTCTACTATGCAATTCATCCCTTGCCTCCAAAACACGATCCCTGTCATTACTGTCAACTACAAATATGATCCCCTAGGTGTTTTCAAAGTAGTGCCCCCATAATGTACGAATCCATGAATAGTTCTACTTGAGTTTTGGAAGGGAACCAGTTGTTATGAGGTAGTGAGAGTGGCGGTGGTCATGTGTTGTTGGTGTGTTCAGTGGTGGTTTCTGGCGGTGGTGGAGGTATTAGTGTTGACAGAGGTGATGTGGGTGGTGTTGGTAAGGTTGTGAGTTGGGTATTGAATGTGTGTTTGGTGGTGATAGTCGTGGTGGTTTCTGGCGACGAAGGTGTTTGTTGGTGGCTAGGTTATACTTATTTTTGTTGGCATTTGATTTGATCTGATGGTGGCGATTTTGTTAGTGTTGGTGGTGGTGTTATGGTGGCTGCTATGGTCACGATAGTGATGGTAGTATGTGATCATTATTTGCTGTATATAACCAACCATTTAATTATCTATGACTAACGATTTAATTGTAACTAAACTTTTGATAATCTGTGATCAAATTAATTTGATCGTGAAATAATCTGTTACCAAAAAAATTTTTATTTGTGACCTTGAAATAAATTGTGACTTATAAATTTTTTTTTGATTTTTGACCTCGAAATAATTTGTGACTAATTAATTTGATAATTTGTGACAAATAAATAAATTGTGACATATAATTGTGTATTTGTGACCATAAATTCTATAATAGTGACTTTATTATATTTAATTAATTAAATATATACTTGAATTTTGAATTTCTAAATTATTTACCTGAATTTTGAATTGATGTCAAAAATACACCTGTGTTATAAATTTTTCCCGCCAAAGATCTTCTATAAAGGCCCAAAATTTTCACCCTCTCGGCCTCTCTCACATTATGTTGTGAAAAATGGAAAACCTTCAGGATTTAGCCGTCTCTTGCTGTTCCCTAAGTATCCAAGACTTCAATTTCAAGTGGTATAAGAAGGAAGAAGAAAATGTAAATCTAAAATTTTGATTCATTTATTATTATTATTTTTTTGTTGAATTTCAAAATTTCGCCATTAATATATATAAGAAGAAGATTTTTTCGTTGGTTGCCTTTTCCTTTTGCAAATGTCATTTCATATTTCACCACAATTCCCTTGTTTTAATTGTCCCTCTATTGTATATTATACACAACGATTGTGGTTTTTATTTATTTGCATGGATGAATTTGGAATAGATTTTATTTCTATATATATATATTTTCCACTTTTATAGTTGGTTCAGTAATATGGGTTGACTTTTGCGACAACAATCTTTACATTATAGCTTTAAATAAAAAAGTTTTCCTCAGTCTGATTTGAAATGGTCTGGCAATTTGCCTGTTGTTACAAGTAGCATTAGTACATTACTCTAATTACTGGCAATTATTAGAGAAGGGAGGTTGGGAATGAATTTTGGTCAACTGAGCATCTGTAGCATTCTTATCTATACAAAGCTTTAAAGTTTGAGAGACTTTCTTCTCATGAAAGTTTGGTCAGTTGGGCATTTTTAGCACGGTTTCTCTGTCGCAATTGGTTGACAACATCATATTCATCCAATTTAAAAATTATTTTTTACATCAAAGGTTTGAACTTTGACAGCGCATGGTTGTCAACCATATTTGTACAACTAGCTTTATTGTATAAACAAATGTAAAAATAGAGACTGCTCCAATGTACATGCCAATGCCCTTTACAAGATGCTTGATATAACAAGTAAATATTAGAAATGTATATATCGATTAAACCAGCGACCAACTATTGCCAACACTTGGTTAACGCTGGGATATTGAATGTCGGAGCTGAACTAAGGTGGAAACTTGTTGCATATGATTCATCTTTGATCACCAAGGTGGAAAGTTGTTGCTTATGATTCATCTATTGTTGAATGTCGTCATACAGATTAATATTTGGTCACCAAAATAACATAAAGTTAATTAATTAGTGCTAAAAAATGTTATAATTTTACTATACAATGAAAAATAGTTAATAATATATTTGACATGAATTGATTAGTCGATTCAATCATTGACCCTTTGCATTGTCCGGGTTTGCGTTTGGGTTAGGTCGAACAATTGTGATCGAAACAATTACAATCCAATTTAGATGAGGATTTTCAAATTCTCGAATTATTTGAAAACATATGTACATATAATTTTATAGTGGTTTATATAGATTTTTTTTTTAAATAACTTTTCTCAATCATTTTTTTAACAAACAAATTAATTTCTTTTTAAGTTGACGATATCTAGGCCTCACAGTTTGAAGATTTCGGCTCAATTCCAAAAATAAATAAATTAGGAACCGAAATAAAAATCGAGAATTGATTGGGTCCAAATTTCCGAACTTGAATCGTGGGGTACTTGAATGAAATCAAAATTTTATATAATTTTTTTTATTTAGAATTTATAAGCTGAGTAAAATAATATAAAATCTAAAAATTCTAATTTTGGTAATAATTTTTCTAAAACTCAAAACTTTAACCTTAATAAATCAAGAGTGGTTCCTACTTTTTGCCTCTCATCTCATATCGAATGGTTGTACTTTTAGAGGTAACTACATATTACTATTTACAGTTTGGACTGTCTATGAATAAAAAAGTTCAAGCTAGGTTATGGCGTAAGTTGATGAATCATTTTGTTCATTATTTGCAATTAAGCTTTACTTTCTTGCATTGTTTATAAATTTTAGTGATTTTCATTTTTTTTAATAATGCGTGGTAATTGAGAGCTCGTTTGAGCCCATTATAATGAGAATGAGAATGAGAAATAGAGCCGTTATGGGTATCACACCAGAGATAAAAATTCAAAAATGGTGGCTTGATGTGATGGATAACGGTTATATTTTTCATTTTAATGAGATAAAAATGAGGCTCAAACAGGAGCTGAATTTGATATATTCATAGCTTAGGCTATGTTGTACATTTTTTGTTATATTGAGTTTTTGGTTATCTTCAGAAATATTTTTTTTCCTTTTTATTTAAACATAGCGAGTTCAATATGTGAACGACAATTGCAAGGAGTTATTCATTGAAGTGCTCTGTAGACCTTCATACTAATTTGGTGTGAATTGTTCCAATAGCCTTAAGCATACAACTCTAGCTTTTTTACAAGTCTCGCTAGTCCTTTCAAATGTTGCAGCTCAGCATCATGTTTCCACTTACCATCAAATGTTGCAGCTCAGCATCATGTTTCCACTTACCATGAAGAAGTCAAGATAAGCAAGATATTGAAGAAGAGATTTCTGTCTGCTCTCCTCCAGTGTGGCAAGAAGTGGCTCGTTTGATTTATTTATGCCGCTGCTGATCATTTTGGAGGTGCAAATGAAAACCTCCTTATATGGAGGAAATGGTTCAAGAGCTTGAACAGTTGTTCAATGATCCCAGAAATAAGGTGAAGAAGAGAGTGATACTCAAAATATATTTTATGGTTATTTTTAAGGGTAAATATTTTAGTTCCATTTTGCATATGATTAATTTTACATTGTTATATTTTTTAATTTTCTTATTTCGTTTGACGATTTTGGTTATTGAATTGCACAGTATGGATGAACTGCAGACTCAAGTTGAACCCTTAGGATATATGTTTCTCCATATGAATGGGTGCTTCTGGGTTTTAGCGACCCAACTCTTCCTCTCCTTTTTTCATTATTGATTTTCCTTAATATATTGACCCTCTTTTCATTCATCATATGTCTCTACTAAAGGTAAAATCTTTGTTAAAGGGTTTGAAATTAACTTGAGGATAGTAAGAATAGTCACTTATGAATCGAAATAGTAAGCGCTGTCGAAGGCCATACTTGAGAAATAACTAAGGATGAAGGTTTACAAGTAATTCAAAAGAACACTAAAAAGAGAAGTACTTGTATTAAAATTCTCTAAACTACTGTGCTTTCATTCTTAAGCTCTCTCCTCGCTTCACTCTTAAGTTTGTCGATTACAAATAAAAACCCACATATTTATACTTCGCTTTTTTTGGATGGACAATGTAGATTAATTCTTGAACATATTCTTATCCAAATGTTTAGAAACTTATGGTCATATTACTTTCTAGTAACATTGTCTCTACGACCTTATGAAGTGCTTCTGCAAACACTTTCGTGCATGAAACATTCTAGAATCCAAGATCTTTATACATGTCTTCCCAGCATTCTATAGCTTTTTCAAGAATCTTTCATGGAACTCCATGACCTTATCATCTCCATAATATTTCACAAGGTTCTTGAGAATTCCAGGAACCTCTTCTAAGATGTTCTAATTGTGCAGGATGTCGGCCAGCCCTATCAACAAACCTTAGTGTCTCTTGCATAATTTTTTTGATGTGCATGTCTGCCTTAGTCTTCAACTGTGTCCTTCTCAGCTGGCTTCTGTCTATGTCAACAATTTTCTATTCTACTGCACTCACAACTTACCTTCCGCCTATTTGGCCACTCGTGTTGATCATTGCAATGTGATTATAAACCTCCGTAACACTTATATTGAAACTTAAATATATCGTTGGAACAATTATCGTTGTTTCCATACTTGTGGCCACAGCAATAGCAGGACTAATTGCAGTCTTTGTATTCCTTTCCTGGCATAAACAAACATTAGGACGAGAAGAGGCGACTATTTCCCTGGGGCAAAGGAAGCTAACCTCGGCTGTCGATTTAGACAAAATGGAATAAGGGTCATCATCACCAGAAAACTCTACAAGCAGCAAGAAATCTGACCAGAATGTGAAGCTCACTTTCTTGAAGGACGATCGAGAAAATTTCAACATGACGTCTCTGCTAAAGTCCTCGGTAGAGATATTAGGAAACGGAGTTTTTGGGTCGTCTTACAAAGCTGCTCTTAATGCTGACCAGGTTATGGTTGTGGAAAGATTTAGGCATATGAATAGTGTTGGAAAAACAGATTTTCATGAGCATATGAGAAGGTTAGGCAGGTTGAGCCACCAGAATCTGCTTTTGATCCTCGCTTTCTATTACCGGAAAGAGGAGAAGCTCTTGGTTTTCGATTATGTTGAAAATTTTAGCCTACCTTTCCATCTCCACGGTATTTCGAGTCTTCTCACCGTCGAAGATAAAATGTAAATAGTAAACACATGAACCATCTCTAAGAGTTTAAGCGGTTAAACTAAGGGGTTCATGTCTGCTACTAAGGAAAAATGAATTCCACTTAACTCATGAGGAGGCGTGTTGAAAACAATTATTGTTCCAATGAAAAAAACGTTAATAGATATAATGTTACCCTATTGATTGTCGCTAAAGGTTAAAATGGAAGTTACATATATAAGACAATAATTTAGATTATTTTTCAAATATTTTGTTCAATTTAAATAGTGATCAAACAATTATTATAATAAAAAAAAAATCAAACCATAAACTATCAAATCAAGTTGATTCATTTTAAAATTCACTTTAATCAATAGTAAAAAAAAGAAAAGAAAAGAAAAGAATATATTATCCTTTAACATAAATTCTTAATTCACATTGCATAAACAATTTCATGTTAATTATTTTTTGACTTTTCATTTATTTAAATGTTAAGCTCATTAAAAATTATAAGTTTATTTTCAAAATATTCAACAATTACATTTCAAAATTATAACTAAATATTCTATAATAAATTTTTTTTAAAACAAAATTAACATATAGATGGAATGATAGATTAAGAACATGTATTTTTAAATTAAGCATGAAATTGAATTTTAAAAAATAATGGTGGATAGAACTCGAGAATCACCTAATTTTAACTTGCTTAATTCCATACATTTTTCTGTCTGTCCTTGCCACAAAGATAAATTTTCTCTTGCACCAAAGTGTTTTGTTAGTATTACATCTTCTATGTTATTTCCTTGTACAAATCTCAACTTTTCAAAACTCGCACCTCAATTCTCTCTTATGTTCCATTTCTAATTATCTACATTTTGTTCAAACGAACAAATGTTACAATATTTTGTGCAGATTTATGCAATTATAGTCGATCTACTCTTAAGGCATATTTTAAAGCACATGTTTAGACAACTATTTTGTTATAATCATGTATGTTATTAGATATCGAACTATAATGAAATTGTTATATATTTATTAGAAAAAAAAATTGATGAGTCCTATAATCAATGTTACATTTGAGAAATGAGAAACATTGTAAATTTCAAAAATCATGTCACAACAAAATATTATGTATTGGAACAGATTTGGTAGGTTTTCTAAATTTGAAGATTCATATGAGAACTACTATATAAAATAATTCCTTTATTTTAAATATATCCCTCCAACATAGCTAATTAGTTATTCTCTTACAAAAACGGTCGGACACATCATCAATTCAAATTCTACAAATTATGAGTAGATACTGAAGGTATGTTGTGACATTTGTTTTATGTGATCATATGTAATCGTGGTGATCTAGATGACTAATTAACAAAAATTAGTTTTGAGCATAACCCATTCTATATTTTGTAATTACAACTAATTCATATATTATGACGTGAGATATTACAAATAACCGTGATTCTCATAGAATTGTGACGAATTTATGTGATGATTATTCATATAGGCATAAATGGTTATCAAATGTGACAGTTGTGACATTTGACGAGAAGTTTAACCACATGTGGCTAGTATGAGTTGTGTCTATTCTATATTGCTTTTTGTGTTCACGAACTGTAGACTTTCAAAAAAAAAAAAAAAAAAAAAAAGAGGGAGAATATCATTTAAATTGCTATATTTTGGGAAAAATATTAGAAATGTAATAAAGAATTTTTGAATTAATTAAATTCGTAAACATCTGATTTAATTAGTTTAAATTTCCATATTTTGGGAAAAATATTAGAAATGTAATAAAGAATTTTTGAATTAATTAAATTCGTAAACATCTGATTTAATTTTTTTTTTATCCAACACTTAATTTGCCAAAAGTAAAAGTTAAATATTTTGATTGGTCAAATTGTTTTATGGGAAAATTTCATAAATAAGAGGATAATTATTGTCTGTTTCAAAACTAAAAATACAAGTTTGAAATTTCAAAAATCAGATATTTAATAAAATTTATTTATAATTTATTTAATTAATTATATATTTATTAATTAGATATATCAGGGTCACATATCTACATAATATGGTCACAGATTCACAATTTAGTTAATCACATATTATTTTTCAATCACAAATCATAATTTTTAAATGTCACAATTCAAAAGTTTTATAAGTTACAGAGTATTCATCAATCACAGATAAAGAATTTATACGTCACAATTTATTTATAGGTCACAAATCACATATATTATATGTCACAACTTATTAGATACTCACAAATTAATATTTTTTTAGGTCACACTTTATTTTTTAGTCACAATTTATCTTTTTCATTGGTCACAGATTAACCAATTTAATGGTTCGATAAACCAAATAATTTGTAATCATCACCAACACTTGTCGACAACCATCGCCTCCACCTGCACCACCACTACTGCCACCTAAGAACAACACCACGACCTAAGAACAAGACCACGATCTCAAACAAATCAACACATCCACCTCGACAGACAATCACCACGACCACTCCCGTTTATCATTGCATCGGACCGCACCGCACCACACCACACCGCCCACACAACACAACCAAAACCACCACGACCACCGTACCGCACCGTACAACACAACCAATACCACCACAACCACTGCACCTCACCCAAAAAAAGCCCCAAATCTACCACCGGACACTACCACCACCGCCTGTATCAACCACAGCCACCACGGCCATCACCTCCGCTCAACCATAACACCACCACACACAACCCAACACAACCAACTCACCACCACAGTAAACAACCATCACAAACTCATTGCCGCCAAATAGAGCTCGCCACGCACAGTAGTGTTCTGATCTTGCTGTGCCCAGCGGCAAGCTCAAAGACCGCCACACTTAGCAATGACTAAATCACCAAATCATAGAGCTTAGTTGTCGTTCCTCACTGTTCAACCGATGGATTCGATGTCGGTGAGGAAGAGAATGGATAGAAGAGATCGAAAAAAGAGAACTGTCGTTGGGGATTGGTGCGTTGTGGAGGGCACAACACGATAGTGGTATGAGGTTGAGCACTAGTGGCACAACGCGACACTGGTACGAGGCTGAGCGACGGTGATACAACGTGACAGTGGTGGTGCGAGGCTGGGTTTTGGGGATTGATGTGATGCTATTCAACATAAGACCACGGTGTTGCGAGGCTGAGAGGTGCACAACACGACGGTGATGCAAGGAAGCAGAATGACCCTCGCCGAAAATGGTGGCAGTACCAGAAGTAGTGATGGAAAGAAGATTGAGACAGGGTAAGAAGGATGAATGAATTTTAGGGTTTGGTTGGGCATTGGGGTTGGATTTCATTTATTTTATATATTATGTTTAAGTTTAATTAAAAAATTTATAATTTTTGAAATGTTAAACTCCCCCATTTGATTCAGGACTTTAATCCCATGGTTACGTGTAATTTCTACTTGTTTTATTAAGAGGAAATTACACCGTCCCCGGTGTTTTAACTTTACAGTGCAAAAATCTGGTATGAAGTTTTGTTATTCACAAATTCGGGATAAATATGATAATTAAATATCTCCCCCAATTCCAACCCTAACCATTTCAATTCACCCTCTCTCTCAACTGTTGATTTGTCTCTCACGTAGCTCATCATTGACGACCATCGCAACCTCGCCGCTTGATGAAGACGATGACGCAGCTGCAACACTCCATGAGTGACGGTGTTGCCGTCGTGGCTGAGGACGAGTGTTTGCTCTCTCTGTCTCTCACGTCTCTCCTCATCGGAGACCACCGCAGGTCGCCGCGCGACAATGACACCTCTGTAACCGTGAGCGACGATGTCGCCGCCGTGGCCTACGACGAGGACGAGTGCCGTTGTAGCTGGATCTAACCCATTTTGCTTCTTCTGCCTGTGTGACTGCTTTTGCTTGTGCAATTGTGTGGATCTGAAGACTATAGTGCCTTGAACACGTTGACAACAACGAAGATGGTGGTGGATTAGACGGTGTTTTGTGTGGTGGTGGACCTGGTGGAGAATTGATGATGGCGGTTTTTTTGGTGGTGGCTGTGGTGGTGAATTTATTCTCTGTAGTAGAGAAATCTAGTGGTGGTTTTGGGTGTTGTGATGGTGTTGGTGATTGTATTGTGTTGGTCAATGGTGTGTGGGTGCTGTAATGATGGATTTCCAGTCATGGCTATTGTTGATGTGGTGGTGGTGTATGGTGCGATTGTGATAGTAGTGGTGGCGTGCGGTGTGCAGTGGAGGTGGAAGTGTGCGACCAATTTAACTATGTGTGTTGGTGGTGCTATGGTGCAATGAGGTGTGCAGTGGAGATGGAGGTGGTGGTGCGGTGGTTGGGTGCGTGCAATAGCGGTATGGTACAGTGCGATGGTGTAGTGGTGGCTCAGATGGTGTGTTGTGGTGTTGACCGATTGTTGTGACGCGATAGGGGTGCAATGGTGGTGATGGATAGAGTTTGTGACCAAGTGCTGTGGTGAAATTGGATCGGGATCGGGTGTGGTGTTGCGGTGGTATAGTGCAATTGACAATTGGATGGTGGTGGTTTGTACCCAAGATTGGTGCTGGATGGGACCGATGGAAGGGGTGACCATAAAGTTTGGTCTGTGACCTTAAAATTTGATGATCTGTGACTAAAATAATAATCTGTGATTTCAATGATTTTGTCCATGACCTTAAAATTTAACGATCTGTGACTAAAACAATAATCTGTGACCTTAACTATTTCGTCCGTGACCTTAAAATTTGATAATCCATGACTAAAAAAATCTGTGAGCTATAAAATTTTCGATTTGTAACCTCGAAATAATTCGTGATCAATTAATTTGATGATATGTGATTAATAAATAAATCTGTGACCATTAATTATTTTACTGTGACTTTAATATATTTATTTAATAAATAATTTTAATTAATTAAATACAAACTTGAATTTTGAATTTTCAAACTTCTTACCTGACTTTTAAAATGGTGTAAGAAATACACCTTAAATATGAATTTTGCTCTTTTATTAATTACATACTTGATTGAGGCCCATGTAAAGCCCAGTTAGAAGGCATGCATATCCAACTAACATTGTTCAATTCATAGAGGAAAGGGTACAAGAGGCTAAAGGTTTTCTTCATCGGCATTACGCTGAAAATCAAGGGATTCGTAACCCATTGGCACCAATTTATCTTGTGTTGCAGTGATTTACTCAACTTCTTCATCAACAAAATTGGAAGGTAGTATCCAATTTTATGAGTGTAAAAACGGGCTTATATATTAAATCGCACTCGATCGGATTGTTCGGAATGATTCAATTTCAACTCAACTCATAATTTATTTATTTGTCCAAAATTGTTGTTTCTTGATTGTAATCTTCCTCTAGCAACAGTGATTTTTCGACGATATTTCTCTTGAATTCTTGATGCGGTTGTTCATGGTTTTCTCCTTGCCTTAAAAACTGGCTCCCCTGAAATATCCAAGACCAAAATTCAGCTGGGCCAGTTGCCCCTCTAGTCCCCCAGGTGGATTCTGTAATGACGAATAATTGGATAAGATAAAAGGAAATAAGATTAACGTGGACAAATAAGGGGAAAAAAAAATGGAAAAGAAAAAATGGGATATATGTAGTTGTTAGAAAGTGGCAAACTACTCGGGACTGAACTATACCTAACATGGAATGGCGAATGGACTGGGGGATGCCGATTCGTTTCCGGTGTATGAAATGCTATAACTAATGGCAATGCTTCATGTAGGAATTGGCATGGCAGGTCATGAAATCCGTGCTTAAATTTTTGAGTAGATTTTTTTGATATTACATAGTATTCTGCACCTTTTCGACTTTAATCTTTTGAACTGTTTCATTTTGCAGAAGAAAAAGAACTTAACGAAATGAGAGGAGGGCGGAAGAATCTCAAGAGGGCAGTTGAGGAAGAGATGGTGACTCTTCAGCAAGGCCAAAGCATAATGCAAGTTGTGGATCTCAGGGGCTCCAATCTTACTGAGGTACACTTACTCTTTCTAAGTGACAGACTGAGTTATTTTCAAATTAGAGGTTGTGCTAAAACTTACAATCTGAATGTGAAGGTAATGGATGCAAAAGGCCAGAAATTGCTAGCAATTTTTCCAGCAAAATTCCAGAAAAGCATGTGGATCAAACGAGGTTTTGTTCTTTTGATGAAAGTGTTGAAATTAATGCTGCCATTATCTAATCAAGGCTCTCATAAATGTTTCTTCTAATGGATTTTTCTTAATTTCTAGATGGCCATTATTATTTTTTTTGAATTATTTTCCTGAAGCTAACAGGGATGATGACTCCTTTGGTTTCAATGATAGGGAACTTTGTTGTGGCTGATGAAGGTGGTAGAGAAGAGGCAGCCGAGTCTGGCAGAAAAGTTGGGTGCATCATTACGCGAGTACTCTACCATGAACAAGTTCGTCTGCTTCAAAAATGTCCAAACTGGTACATACTTATTCTAAATTCTTCATAATTACTTCTCCATTGTCCCGCTTTGCAATATAGGAAATGGCTTATTAAGGATGGTGCATGTGTGATGATCATGATATATCCTTTTAGTTGTCTGTTGTGCAGATTTTGTACGTACTAGTACATTTGGCCGATATTCTACATTTGTCGTTTAGCAGCTTTTCTTTACGGCTAGTAAAGAACCATCATGTAACTTGTATCTCCTGCATTCCTGATATATAGCATGTTTGGCTGATCTCAAAAGTAACTTAAATTTATTCTTTAAGTAAATTTTTGTTTTCAAATGTTTGAATTGATTACTTTTTTCTTAGGTTTGAGATAAAAAAAGGTAGATATCCAAAATAAATAACGCATTTCCAACTTTGATCAACAAATGCACTAATCCCCTGGTGCAATTGCTGGTGGTGTAACAAGGGGTTCGCATTTCAAGATTTCTTGCTATAGAAGTACGAACCAGTTTGTGTTGCTGAATTGAGGGGTGTGTGTTTGTGTGTAAATGATGGTTGCATTGTTCTGTTTTTATTTTGAAGTCGTTCAAGACACATTGCATCCGCTGAACATAAATTAACTGCATGCTACATTGCTGGCTATCGATGCAGGCCAGAAACGTTCAAATCCACGCCCCCAGCTAACTTGAAGCCATATTCCCACTCACATACATCCGAAAGAGATGATTCAGAAAGTTCGACAGATGATGATGGACTCCCACCATTGGAAGCCAATACAAACAGATTAAATCCTCTTCAGATGCAGTTGGATACCGATTCTGAATCGGATACAAACAATTCTTAAATCTTATATTGTGA
Organism: Olea europaea var. sylvestris; assembly: GCF_002742605.1. NCBI lineage: Eukaryota > Viridiplantae > Streptophyta > Magnoliopsida > Lamiales > Oleaceae > Olea > Olea europaea. The sequence continues at coordinate 22,200,064 of NC_036237.1, forward strand.
CACTGTTATACGCTTATGCATTGTACCAAGTGTAGTCATACTTACGTCCATTTTAAGTAGAGATGTGCTTGCAGCACACAAGATTTTTTGTTTCCTGATGATTTATTGTTTTGTTCTTATTTATTTCTCAAAGCCTAGTTAACATGATGACAGACGTGTAAGAGAGCTAGGAATGGCAAGATGTTACGTCCCGAGGAGAATTGGTGTGGGGATGGAGGACATGGTCGCTACCCTACTCTTATGTTCTATGTTATTTTAATATATTTTAAAATTTAAATCGTTTCAGAAAAAAATAAATAAATAAGTAAATGTGGAGGAAAAGAAATGGTAATTTATAATGTGTTTATAGTTTAGAGTTTAAATTGTAGTGGAAAAGTGACATTAATATCAGAAAAAATTATTGTGCTGTTGTTATACACAACAAACAACCAATTCAAGGCATCAAAATAAATCTTCTTGGTGGATAGTTATAGTTTGCCGCACAATTTCTGATAAGAATATCCGGATGTTAAGAATATCCTTAGAAGAGAATAGCAGAACGAGAGTTTGGTATGAGATTTCTCTTACTGGTGGTGTCATTTTATTTGTATGCTTCGCTTGGTGGAGGGGCAAAACCATCAGAAATGTATTGAACTATAGTCGTTCCTTCCTGAAGTGAGAATTTAAGAACTTCCCGACAAGCATTGCATCTCAGTCGCTGATATTTTTTCTTGGATAAGAGAAAGTCTGCTGGTAGCTGCAACAATTCCAAGCAATGATAACAATTCACAAATGGAGCTCCACCAGCTATAGGCCGGATATATCTCTTTGCTGCCTGATATTTCTCCCTCGAATATGACATTTTCATCTCGTCATCCAATAAGGAAGCCTCAGAGCTCATGTAACGCTGGGGAGTCGAGGAACTCGAGGCATGAGACTGAACACTGTCACAACACATTGAATGTGAAGGAAACTGTGGTGAGCAACAATGCACACAAGAGCAGTTGACTTGGCGACTGCAATGTGCGGCGTCCACGGAATGTGGCATTCTTGAGGCACTGCATTGTCCAGGCCAACATTGTACTTGACTGTGTCTCATATGATACCTAGGATGGTTCAAATCTGCATGCATCTCCCTTTCTGGTACTAAATGATCATCATACAGCGGAGTATACTTTTCATCCATGATAGACGGAAACCCTCTGTTTGTCATATCACTTGAAAAACGCATCCTGTTAAGCTGATCTTCGAGTTCATAGACCATTCTCAACAAGTCCATTTTGTCTGGTTCTGAGTTAGAAGGCTCACCTGGTGAATAAAAGTTCGGATGGTGCTCAAAAAGATTGTGCTGATAACTCAGAGGTTTTCCATTTCCATGACTTTCCATGAAATCACTGGGACTGAATGGTGATCGAGAAAAACTTTCTTTATCAAATCTTGTCCTGTTTTCACTGGTGTGATCGTATCTTTTTGTTTCAGGCAACTCAAACTTTCTTCTGGATGGTTGTAAAATATGGTTGGGAATTTGATCATCCGTTCCATCATAAGATGATACACTACCATCATAAGCATAGTAACTTCTGATTGTAGGAGATTTATACATATCCTCACGTTTATCGCTAAGATCATTAATAGGATCAACAAGAGGCAAGCTTCCCAAAGTATCTACCGAACTTGCTCTGCCAATAGTTTCAGGACTCCAGGAATGCTCCATGTGTTCACCATCTGAAGTGATGAAATCGACTGACACAACGCTATCGTTCAAGGGGCTTTCAGCAGCAACAAATAGATCTCCAGTATGCGTGTTCAAACTGCTTTCCTTGCTCAAGCTTCTAAAGTTTGGATGAATCTTGATATTCTCATTGGGGTCAGTAGTTGGTCCAGTTGGACGTGATGAAGTTTTGAGACTTTTTGAAATGTTCGAAATCTTTACATCATTTTCTGGTACAATATATTGACTTTTGATCCCCTCGATATTTTCTCCAACTTCCATTGGATGCCTTCCATGGCATTTGTCCAAAGGAATCGTGTCATTCCATGCCATGCATTCTCTAACTTCTTGGGTCGATCCATCAACCATATGACAATTAAACTTGTTTGAACTAGGAGATTCATCAGATAAGTTTCTGCCTCTACTCCATTTCCTATTGTAATCCTGCAGAAACCTGGAATCTAATCTGCCGGTATTTTGCTCCAAAGGACATTCATCTTCATCCAAAGATTTTCTTGTCTCAGCAGATGAATCTTTTCTCTCAAAACAGTTAACCTCGGGCTGACTAGAAATCTTATCAGAGAAGTTTTTGTCATGTCCACCGTAATCTCCCGCGTTGTCATTTTCTGTCGAGGATCCTCCACTCAAGGGAGGAGTTAAATCTTGATTAGAGCCAGCCTCTTCCTTCTCTCCTGAAACACGATCCTGCTCGGTTTTGACAACAGCATCTCTTTCTTGTAAGCGTACATTTGCATCATTAGATTCATTTTTCCAATTTTTAGCTACATGCAGGCAAAAACAGAAGGAACATAAGAAGACAAAAAGAAAGATAGGAAGTAGAAAATAAGCCCACAAAACATCAGTAAAAAAAATTGAGGTCTTGGTGTCATGGATTACTATCTTTACTATTGAAAGTAATATAATTAGAACAGAGCACAATTTTTTTTTTTTTTAATAATGGCTCATCCTCAATGTGAGAGTTACGTTCACTTTTCCATTACTGATTTTCTCCACAACGAAGAAGATAATAGGGCCTCATTCTACCACCCATAAACAATCCCCTTAATATACTTGTATAGTAAAAATTTTAGGTTCCATTCTGTCCAACACAATATAGTTATGTTCCACACGGCGAAATATAGGATGATTAGGTTTTACACAGTCCAACATTTGGCAGCTTTAATTCTTAATTCTACCCATGCCAAGTATCTGCATCGCAAAATAGATCATTTTCAGGGGCTAGAACTACACTTTTTAACATATTTTCAATCTTTAAATGCCATACTAATCATCCCACGAGATATTATAATAAGCTTCAAATAAATTTCAAGAAACAATATCATACTATTAATATGAGATAAGTAAAACTGGAAAGTTACTACCTTGGAGAACTGTACCACATCCTCCACACTTGTATAGAGGAACATCTGGCAACTCTGCTAGAACCTGTTGGCATCTAGGACATCTAACCAGTCGGACTTTTGTGGTTGGTGGAGTACTCATTTTTCACCTGATATTTGGCTTATCGAATCATCAAAGATCAACCTTTTCAAACTCTACCTTTAACTTGCTAGAAGTCTAGGAAACAAAGAGAAGATATGTACGAACAAGATATCCAACAAGCCTGATGTTGTTTAAATACCAAAACCTGTTGGAAACCATGAGAAGTGAATTTTAGAGTATTTATGCAGACAAATTCACACAAAAACAGATTACAAGAGAACAGCAAGATAAATCATTACAAGAAAAAAATATACCACTTAACCCACTAAATATTCATCAAATCCTTGCATAACTGTGTCGCATCTTACTTGGAAAAAAAAATCCATTACGTATTAAGAATGTATAAAGTACAAATAGACTCTTTAGTTATTCTAACAGTTTTCCCATTCTAACTTAAACTAGGAAGATTTTTCATGTTTTCCTTAGCCTCTTGCAATAGACAACTAAGAAAAAATCGAAAAATAAAGATTTTTTTGAATAGAATTAACAAAACTGAATCAAACCAATTGCCAAGATCTTATAATAGAAGCCATGACCTGGATGCCATATTCATTCTTTTTAACCAAAGCCTCGCACTGTGTAAAATTTTCATAAATGGATAGCTACCTTCGACAAGAGTGTCATAGCAAAAATCGACATATAGTGTAATGAAATTCATGTAAATCACCCAAGTCCCAACACGTTTGGGCAAATAAATGTTTGAAAAAAAGGGTATTTTGTACAATCTTGAAACTAATCCCACGAAGATTTAAGACATGATTTAGCAAGCAAAGAAAGATGGGAATTAAGAAGCATACATAATATAATGACATATTAAATTAATTCTACCTTCTCTACCGAATTTGTGTAAAACCCATTTGATTAAACACAGATCAGATCATAATCAAACTCATTCTCTCTCTATATATATAGATACAATACAGATATATGAATATGTATATCAGTACATGTATATAGAGAGAAAGGAAATAGAATGAAGCAAGAAAATGAGTGGGAGTAAGGAAATAGACGAACCAACCTGGGAAGAAACAGGGTACCGATGAGAAAATCTTTTTCACCATTAGATCGTCTTCTTCTTCTCCTTCCTGCTATTTTCCACCCCTCTCTCTCTCTCTCTCTCTGTCTCTGTCTCTCTCTCTCACACCCACACAAATACACACACAGAGCACCAACTACCACAATTATGGCGGTGTCTTTCTCAACCGTAAAAGAACAGCTTGTCAATCCCACAACTAAAAGTCGAACTCTTGATTTCGTCTTATTATCTATCTCTCTAAAAGAAAGAATGATTGGACACGGAAGAGACAGGTAAAAGCGGGACCAGAATGATAAGAATTTTTCTTAACTGTACAAAGAATTATGTATTGAATAGAATAGAATAGAATAGAATAGGATGATGCTTAAACACAAACTCCCACGACCCACAAGTCAGCTGCTTATTGTTGCTGTTTCCATTTTAGGGGAAAAAAAAGAAAAATTATGCTGACAAACACATTTATGACATATGTTTAGCCCATTAAAAATCAGATTTTTAATTAATTTTGATAAATGTTGATGAAATATATGGTTAAAAAAGTTAACAATCCCATAAAATATATGATTAAAATTAATTGTTAACTTTTTTTAAATTAAAACTTTAAGATGCACCGAATATAGACTTTTTGTATGTTCCACTTGAATGACCGTAGTTAACAACCTATTCTATAATTCATTTATTTAATTTAGCGAATCAAATATGTCATAATATTTTATATATTTTCACAAAGTGATCAAAACAGCTATTGTCCAACTTTGAAATATTCAAATATCTAAAAATAGCATGAGAAATGAAACTGAAATAAGTAATTATACTTTATTTTGAAGTTGAAAATCCATATCTTCATTGAATTTTTCACAATATTTCTCATAGACAATAAATTTTTATCCGAATATTCATCAAACTTATCAAAACTTTATCTCATCGTTCACTCAGTAACTTGTCGTTTGAACAATCGACAGACTAATAGACATGGCAAATGAAATTGCTAGCATGTCACGTTATTGCCGTCAATTGTGACAAATCAGCCAAAAACTCTTTCCATCCATTAAACTGCTAATAAAATATTGATTAAAGGATAAATGGATATTATAGAAAATCCTCACTCCACCTTCCTCCGAAAAGGATGTCTCAGTTGGAAATTATATTAAGTTTTAACTTTCAAAATTATTATATTTTAAATTTTAATTTTGGTTTAATTAAAATCTTAATTTATAATATAACATACAATTAAATATTTGATTGGACGTTATGAATTGATTAATTTTCATTAGTGTGGGGGGTTTAAATTATACACTATAAAAAGGGAGGACACAACATCAAAATCACACTCTTGAGATACAACTAGAATACATAACTTGAGATAATTGAATCCAAAAATATTCTCTATAATTTTATAATATACTATTTTGGCAAATCGATGAAAGTCTCATTCAATTATCTTCCTATGGTCGCGCCCATAGAAGTAAAGCCACATTGGTTTTATTTTAGAGCCAAGTAGTGCCAAAAGAACCCGCGCGAAGGGAAAGTGATACGACTTTAGGATATCATCCTCGACGTGACTCCCAAGGCTTGTCATTTCTAACTCTCCTCTTATGTTTGCATTCTTGTTGAGATATTACTTATATGTTTATATTTAAAATAGTTGTGTTAAATAATATTTTATATACACACAAATCACCAAATTTCTCAACATTCTAAAGTTGTGTTGTGATTTGTGTAGATGATTTTATGGTAATATTTAAACAACGAAGTGTTTCATGTGATGCTTGATTAATGTGTGCCTTGTGTATAAATAAACTTTTCTCTTAGATAAATCGTAAGTGTGATCTTTAGTCAATAAATGTATATTTCTTCTTTGATACATTTGGATTTAGTTTTCATGAACTTAATGTTAATAGTATTTTCATTTAACTTTTATTTTTATCTTATAGTGGCGGAGTGTGCAAAAGAAATAATGATCAAATATGTAAAAGCATGCTTCTAGTTGGAAAAAAAATAATAATAAAAAAAAAGAAAAAAAATCCATGAATATCTCTTAGTATAAAAATCCTCCATTAATTTTCTTAATTTTGTTTATCAGCTATTAATTATGAGCAAATGCTAATTGACTTTGTCAGCAAAAGTCATTTTAGACTATCATTTCCAATATTTTCTAAACACAGTTTTTTTTTTTTTTTTCCCACTATATTCTCTGGCCGTTTATCTAACAGTAGTTTTCAGTTCACTTGAGTATTACTTGAAATAATTCTGTTTTATGTGGAATTGAAATTTGACAAAATTAATGTTCAGTTTCTCTTGCACCTATCCCAATTTCTCTTCAACACACAATCTATTGTTGAAGATTTAATATTCGCAGTTGTTTGTTTTAGATGCAACAGTCGTGAACCTATTTTTACATCCCTACATGTACAAAATTTGATTAATGTTAATATATATATATATATATATATATGGTTCCCATTTGAACATAAATAAAAGTATATAGTCTGCTATATGTGAATTCAATCTACTTGCTGTATTATCCAATATTTTGAGTTATGAGTCTAGCTGTAATTTATGGCTACAAATCTCATACTTATTCAAAACTTAAGTGAGTACCCAGTACTATTCCGTGGCTCAAAGGGTACATACATTTGGATGCAATTGAGACAACCTATAAATATATTATATACTGAATTGATCTAATGACTTTTATTCTCATAATTCCAACAGAAAATGGTACTCCTTGCCATTCTTGTGGAATTGTTTCTAATTTTTTACGTGGATAGTTAAATTAAAAAAATGAGAAAATTTTGGTCTAAATATAAAGTGAGATATTATTATCGTACATTATAACCATAACTAGTATTTTGTCATGTACATGAATGCGATGAATTACACTGTTTACATGGGAATTCTATGATTTCATTTTGAACAAATGATTAAAAGATTTAACTCACAAATGTGTCTAATTATCCCTTTAGAAAAGTTTTAATTGTAACTCATGTGAATAATAGTGATTTTATTCAATTTAGATACGTAACTCATATTTTGATGTTAGAATAATTAAATTTGATTTAAGTTTTGAAAGCTTTATATCTTAATAATTAAATTTTATATGAGCCCTTATAATTTTAAGTTAGTAAAATGAATGCGTGTGGACGATGAATTTGGATTATATTCTATATTTGCTAGAATTTCACGTGATTGTGCTTAATCGAAAGAATATTTCTTTTGTGGAATATTTGATTTACTATATTTGAAAATTAGTTTACGGTCTAATTAAATTTTGGCACTATGGTTTGCTAATATGGAGTACAAAATTACAAGCATTTTGTATTCAAGATTTATTTTATTCTTATAAAGGCACGTTTACTTAGATTAATGTTGATAAATCATATTTGATATTTTATAGTTATGCTAATTCTAATTCTTATCGTCTAATGTTTTGTGATACATGAATATTATTGTGTTCAATTATGTTGTCCAAGTGGAAGTACTTAAAATCCTTGGAATGTGGGGGTATTAAAGAAAAATTTCGAATATATGTATTGTATCCATGAATAGTTATAATTATCATGAAATTGTCATTTTGAGCAAAGTGTACAGATTGAAGTTGAAGATTGCAGGTGAAGTGAAAGAGCTCAATAGTAGTATTTGTCCAACCATGATACTAAAAGTCAATATTAAAATTAGTCAATATAAAAAATTTCATGAAGTTATCTTATATGTGATATTAACATTTTAGAAAAGTTCTTAGCTGACTTTGCAGATGTATATGAAGAATTGCAAAATAATGGTACCAATTTATTGTCCAAGAGACATGAATATATGTAGTCCGAGATGAACATACATAAATCATTGAGGGGGATGAGTTTAAGCTCATAAGGGAGTCATCTCCGGAAGTAATCCAACATTTGTGATTGGAGATCTCATGAAGAAGGTTCAACGTGGTAGAAACAATCTGTACTGTGTGACTTGTAATAGCACTATTTATTTGTGCTCATCCCTATGGTGATAGTGCTAATAATAATGTGATGTTAGGAATGATTTAATTTTGAATGAGTACCGATGCGAGAATTCTTGCGAGGTGTGGGTCACACACACCTTGAAGGATTCACCTATGTAAGAGTTGTCATGAGGCCGTGGCTATGGGATTGAGCTATTCTCTAGAGACTCTTACTAGAATCAAGATTAGAGCGCATGACCATTAAAAGCGCTACCCGCTATGAACTGAGTCTAAATCGATACTGTGTGTAAAACAATTAAAATTTAACCAAAGAGACCTAATTCAATGTTTAGTCTATTGTGGTTCCCTCAAATGGAAATCGTTATCATTAAGTGAGATTCAAATCCAAAAGACACCTACACCTACAACACAGTATAACGTTGCCACTATATAATATATATTTCTTTATTTTGGAAGATTAAGACTTGTGGGGGACTATTGGAAATTATATTAAGTTTTAACTTTCAAAATTATTATATTTTAATTTTCAGTTTTGGTTTAATTAAAATCTTAATTTATAATATAACATACAATTAAATATTTGAATGGAGGTTATGAATTGATTAATTTTCATTAGTGTGGGGTTTAAATTGTGCACTATAAAAATGGAGGACACAACATTAAAATCACAATTTTGAGATACAACTAGAAAACACAACTTGAGATCATTGAATCCAAAAATATTCTCTACAATTTTATAATATACTATTTTGGAAAATCAATGAAAGACTCGTTCAATTATTTTCCTATGGTCGTGCCTATAGAAGAAGGGCCATATGAGTTTTATGTTGAAGCCGTGTAATGCTGAAAAAATTCTCACGAAAGGAAGGTGACATGACTTTAGAACAGCGTTCTTGCCGTGACTCCCAAAGCTCGCCATTTCTAACTATCCTCTTATGTTTGCATTCTTGTTGAATTATATTACTTATATGTTTATATTTAAAATAGTTGTGTTAAATAATATGTTATCTACACACAAATCACCAATTTTTCCAATAATCTCATATGTTGTTGAAGTTAAAAATAATAATAATAATAATAAAAAACCCATTTTCACACTTTTTAGTGGTTAAACACTTAAAATAATTACTCTCGTGTATACTCAAAGTGAACTTCTTATTCTTCTTCTTTCCTTGTGTATCCTCAAATTGGAAGCAATGTATACACATTAATCATTATGTTGGTGGAATTCCAATAATAGAGAATTGGAGATACAAAAAGAGAAAATTTCATAAGTAAGGGATTAATTATGGCACATTTCAAAAATAAGAAAACAAGTTACAAATTTCAAAAATCAGATTTTTATTAAAATTATTTATAATTTAATTAATTTAGTAATTAAATATATTTAAGTCACAGATTTATATAATTTGATTACAAATTAACGATTTAATTCCTCACTTGTTCTTTTTTGTCACAAATCAAAATTTTATGTCACAAATTATTTTACGGTTATAATTCAACAATTATATAGGTCATAGTTTGTTCATCGGTTACAAATCGAAAAATTTATAAGTCACGATTTATTTATTGGTCACAAATCACAAATATTACATATCACAACTTATTATACAATCACAAATTATCAAGTTATCGATCACAAATTAACAATTTTTTAGGTCACATATTAATTTTCGATCACAATTTATCTTTTTCATTGGTCACATATTATTTATTGGTCAACCAATTCAATAGTCACGGTCAACCAAATAATAAGTGACCGCCACCAACACTTACAATTCACAGTCACAATTTTCAGGTCACGTATCCAATTGTGAGTCACAAATCAACCAAGCAGCCATGACCACTACAACCACCGTCATGACCAACTATGACTTCCAAATTGTGAGTTACAATTGGGAGTCACAATCACAATTTTAAGGTCACAAGTCCAATTATTTGTCAAAATCAACCAAATCGCCACGACCACCACAACCACTTTAATCCACCACAACTACCACCGTCACCACAAAATCGTGTAGACCACCAATATTATTCAATTTCATAGTTTAGTATACTTAATCCTTTCAATAAAATTAAATTTAATCTAACAATCTAACAATTATAAAATCAAGCATAACTTGACAATAAGTAACTTTTTACTTACCTTTCAAAATTGAGGAATTCAAGCCTAATAATGTAGACCACTTAATTCCTAACACGTTGGCAAAATTTTTTTATTTATTTTCCTTCTTCCTCCCTTTTTTTTTATTTTTTTATTTTTTTTATTTTTTTTATTTTTTTCTCTTTTCTCTTTCTCTCCATTCTCGGCTTCTCTCACCTGTGTAAATGAAATGGATTTGTTTTAGTTGGGACTTGGATAATGGATTAAGTTTGGTGGATATATATATTTTATATATATCCACCGTCTGCCCACTTATTATATATATATATTTTTTGAAGTTTGACTTTTTTTTAATGTATTACAAAACTCACTCCCTTAAAAAAATTTCGTCCTCAAAATTCGATCAACTAAGATTTGAATACCCAAATGTACAAAGCGTACCTAATGAATGACTTTCTGTAATAACCTTAACTAGACACAATTTATTCTTTCATATCTTGCATCTTATTTGGCTTTTCGGAGTTGAGATCTCTATAATTTCATCGATAACCTCAAAGCACAAATTAAATCTAATATCTATTTACTGAGCCTTAAAAATAGACAATACTTTCTTTAATACCAAATAACCGTTGTAACTTCACCATTAAACAAGTAGGCCCAAGTTTTAAGTAACACCTCAAGGAGCAATATATGATATTCTCAACTTTTCATTTTACCCCGTCGTAGAAAAATTCAATTATTTCCCAATTTAAAGTTCAAGATACGACCTTTCATGTTACTCGAAATCTTCACCTCCCTTTTTCTTTTCACTATAACAATGGTCACATATTAAGATTCAATAACTTTCTTTTGCAACTTTCATCCCAGTAAATAAGCTTTCGAAATATGTAAGCATCATATATAACCTCAAAAGAGTTATTTGTAGCAAGTTCTAATATGCCAACTTCAATTTTCACCATTTCAAATAAAAATATACCTTAAACTCCGATGATAGTAAGTATTGATGTTTTTCCATTGCGATGAGACCACATTTTCTAAATTCAACCCCAATATAAACAACTATAAATCATGTTTTAATCATGCCTTTTCAACAATCTATAGTATCATCCATAATTTATAAGTTTACTTCAAAATACCTTCTAAGCCTTAATATAAATCATTATCGTGAATCAATTACTTATCATTTTTAGATATAAGAGCAAATATTTCCTCAAAATTTCCTAATAGCAAAACTTTTGATATTTCTATACCCATATAAATTTTGTTCTTTCTTTCTATGAAGAGAAAATAATAACATTTAATCATGAAAATCGATACTCTTATTCCATAAATGGGTCGTTGATCTATCATCCCTATGTAAATGAAATGGATTTGTTTTAGTTGGGACTTGGGTAATGGATTAAGTTTGGTGGATATATATATTTTATATATATCCACCGCCTGCCCACTTATTATATCTTTTTTTTTTTTTTTTTAAATGTATTACAGTTTAACTCGATTACCATTTATAATGAGAATATATCAAACAAAAAAAATATAGTAGATCACAGGAATTATCTAAGGAGCATGGTGCTCATTTTATGCTAAGCACCAGTGACAATGTCATATAATTTCATTGGTGAATTTTAAACTTAATTCAAATGTTGAGGCTCACCATATGTTTATCCATCAATATATACTTAACATAATATGAGCATTAATGCTTAATAGATCATTCCTGTAGAAAACCATGGGATACGTATAAAAATAATCATAATTTCCTTAGGAAAATGTATAATGATGGAAGAAACTCAAGCCCTCAAAACGTTCTCGAAAATATGAGATTATTGTCTCACTTTGCAATGTCCAATGGTATGTGCAAAGATTTTTCAGATTGTATCAGCCCTTTACTCCAAGTTACACCAAATTTGTCGCACAAATTTTTTACACGAATGCAATGCAAAAAAAACTCCTGAGTAAAATAAAAGAGGAAAGAAAATGGAAGATGTTAAAGAATAAAGACAAACTCACAGCAAGAGATTACTGTGAATCGCCTTTTTCAAGCTTTACAATTTTTTCATGGTGTTTCCTCCTGGTTTCTTGAAGTTCCATTCCGGAATCCTCTTCATCCTCCAACTGTTCACGGTCTTCAAACTCCTTAGTCGCTGCTAATGCCTTGATAACTAGATCCTGCAGTTCAGAAATTAGACCACCACCGATCATATACTCTTCTTCGTCCCCAATGAAGAACAACCACTGATCAGGTCCACCTGCCATGGGAATATCAACTGCCAACAACTTCATATGGTGCTGCATAAAAACAGAGAAATATTTGCTGATGTAAGTAGGAGCTGAACATTTCTAACTTCCTATGAAAGTTAAAACTTCAAAAAATCTAGCTCAAGTAAGTAATCTGATTTTACATCTCAGAGCCATGGGAAAGCATCAAGTTTGGCTAGGCCTAAAACTATGTAAAAGTAAATTTTAAGTGATTTTTTATTTCCAAACATGTTCGTAAGTCAACTTTTTTCTTAAATGTCAAATTCAAAAAATTTAATTATTTTGATAAAGTTTGGAGCTCAGTTAAAAGTCATCATAGAGGCAACCCAATCTAACGATCTAGGTTTAAAAGGACTACCAACCTTTGTAAGACAATAGTTGTTTAATTCCTATCCATTCTTATGACAAGAACTTGCATATGTATATAATAGGGTACACTTTTCTTTAATGATTTCTATAAAACAATGAAGAAAATTGTGGAGTGAATAAGTTTACTCATTCTAGAAATCACTATGTAAGTGAGAAGAGAACTTTGTAGGTTAAATTCTTTAAAACTACAGGTGTATAAGGCTAAAATAAACACAAACGCGAGGACTATCTTTAACACAGAAATACCACATGACTTCTTTGTTTTGGTTTACACAAATGACTAACAGTTCAAGATATCAAATCCATTGATTAGTCAAATCAGGTAGATCTCACTGGAGATCAAAGTCTTTAACTACTTGACCGGAGCAAATTGTCTTCTTCTACAAACCGAACAATATTCTATGTTCTATTTTAGCCAATTTCATATTCATGAGGGGGATTGTTGGAAACAAATAGAGATAAATGAAGAAATTGTCTTCATTGTAGTTTCAACACCAGAACACCTAAATTCAATCTATTGCAGGAAACTCCAAAAAAAATCGCTTAGATTGAGCTAGTCAATGCTGCATTCAGCAGAGTCTTCAGCAGGACAAAGGCCACAACTTCGTTTGCGACCTTTTCAATCCCCGGTTTCTTCTCCTTTACTTCCTGCAAACTTGTCATTGAAGAAAATTACCTGATCCTTTTGTACAAAGCCCTACACTTCTTCATTCTTCAAATTTCATTTATGGGGTAAGCTGCTGCGGCGCGCGACATTTCACATCAGAACTTTTAAAACCTGAGGTTTTTCTTTACTTAGATCAATGTACAACGCCGAGCTAATATTTTTAGAATCAAGAATCATTAATGAGGCTATCACTAGAACTGCCTTCTAAAATGTCAACCATAAGTTTGTGGAAAACAATTGATTTACAGTTTAACGTAAACTCGTTTTCTTTAATATTGTTTAAGTAGATTTCACATATTAGACATTCACTCGTCTTCTTCTCACTTCATTTCGTATTACTTTTTCCATTTTCTCCTCTCAAACCCTCATTTGTTGGAGTCATTTGATGTCACCAATTCAAATTGTTACTACAGGTATTGTTCCATCATTAGGAGCCAGAGATTCAAGTAAGGAGGTTCTGGAAATAAATTCATAGGCTATCAAAATCTTCAGCGCAGCTGGTGAGAATTCTGACATGTGCAGCTTGCTTCATCCAACTGGCATGTTGTCATGCGCATTTTTTCATGTTATGTGGAGGCTCTACGAGTGCGTGTTACATGAATGTGCTGCATGTGTTTGTAACATGCAGGTAAGTTGTGTCTGCCATATATGTGCTATCTAACAACTGACCTTGTTTGGCCATGCTTAAAAGTTACTTCTTGAAATAGTGAATTTTGTATTAGAAAATATTAACTTGTAAAAATTATGTTTTGTTCAACAAATAATGCTCAAGCACAACCAAACATGCTTTAACCTTTAAGGAGAGTAGATAAATCTTCAGTAAATCCAGAAACATCATACCATCGTCCTTTACAACTCAGATTATTCTCCTACATTACATACAAAAAGTTTGTTAGAGGAAAGATGGGTTTACTAACTTGAATTGGTTAAGGCTTTTAAGAGGACAATACTAATAGGAAGAAGGAAGTGAAAAAAGGAAACTTGTATTTCTCAAATTCAAGACTTTACACACTTTTTGGCTTGTTACAGAATGGAGGGCACTATTCCTTTATATAGTATTTACAAGAAGATTCTAGTCCACACATTTTCTAGAGACACCTTGACCACACATCAAGATATTTTTCTAGAATTTTCTAGATATTCTTTATATATCTTACTTAGATATTTATATAGATTTTTCTAGTAGATATTTATATAAATTTTTCTAGTAGATATTTATATAGATTTTTCTAGATAATACTTCTAGAAATGCTATGCATGTTGGGCTTTTTAATTGATTTGGGCTTATAAGCAAAATTCTTAAGTCCATATTATTTAGGCCAAAAATCAAGTTTACTTGATGTAGTATGGCAGACACTTGATGTAGCTGCAACATATTCAGCTTAACATGTAGATAGTGCTACGATCGATTGCTTCTTTGAGCTCCAAGTGAAAGCTGTGTTGCCCAAGTAAAACACATACCCAGTCGTACTTTTTCTATCATCACTATCTCCGCCCCAATCGCTGTCACTATATCCAACAAGGTTGAACTCATTAGATGATGAATAGACTAAGCCATAATCAAGCGTACCTTTGATGTAGAAAAGAATTCTCTTTGCAGTTTTCATATGGGTCATGGGAGGTGTCTCCATATAGCGACTAATAAGCCCAACTCCAAAAAGGATATCTGGTCTTGTGCACGTCAAATATCTTAGATTTCCAACAAGACTCTTAAAAAGTGTTGGATTTACTTTTTCATCTTCATCATCCTTCGACAACTTGATTCCGCATTTGACGGGGGTGCATACGTGCTTACAGTCCTCTATATTGAATTTCTTTAGAATTTCTTTCGCATATCCTTCTTGTGAGATGAAAATGTAGTCCTCCATTTGCTTTACCTCTATCCCAAGATAGTAGGCCATGAGACCGATATCCATCATCTCAAATTCTTGAGCCATGACCTTCTTAAACTCAGTGATCATACTTTGATTATTTCTTGTGAATATAAGATCATCTACATACAAACAAACAAGCAAAATATCTCATTTCTCATTTACCTTCGTATAAAGGGCATACTTGTGAGGGCATTTTGTAAAGTCATTTTCTAGAAAATACTTGTCAATTCTACTATTCCATGCCCTTGGAGCCTGGTTTAACCCATATAAAGCCTTTTTTAGTTTCAGGACTTTACCTTCGTGTCATTTTATTTTATAGCCCATTGATTGCTTCACATAAATTTCTTCTTCGAGATAGTCATTTAGAAATGTAGATTTCACGTCCATTTGGAATATCTTTCACTTATTTTGCGCTACAAAAGAGATAATTAATCTTATGGTTTCTAAACGAGCAACAGGAGCAAATACCTCTTCATAATCGATTCCCGACTGTTGGTTGTAGCCTTTGGCAACCAATCTTACTTTGTATCTTTCTACGTCAAATACCTCTTCATAATCGATTCCCGACTGTTGGTTGTAGCCTTTGGCAACCAATCTTACTTTGTATCTTTCTACGTCTCCTTTAGCGTTCTTCTTTGTTTTGTACACCCACTTAACTCCGATTGCTCTCTTTTTTTTGGAAAGAGTTGTCAGCTCCCATGTGTCATTTTTCTAAATAGCCTTAATCTCTTCATCCATGGCATCTCACCATCTTTTATTTTGTACCGCTTCTTCATAGCCTATTGGTTCACAATCGACAAAAAGACAAAAAAGTGGGAGATCATTTTGATTTTCGGTTACCTCATATAGCTCTTGTAGGCTCCTCATCCGTGGTGTTCTTTTGCTTGAACTTTCTCCTTGTGAAGATGATGGAGAAGCACCTCCATGAGTAGGTCATAGAGGTAGAATGATAATCTCTTGCTGCTCTCCATTCTCTTGCTCTTCTTTATCAAAGAATGGTAAGAAGTCATAGTCTTCTTCTTGGACACCCCAATCCCAAGCTCCTTCTTCATCAAACTTGACATCTACTTATGGTGATCTTCTCATTCCTTGGATTATACAACTTGTAGCCTTTAGAGCGAAAATCATAGCCGATGAAGACATACCTTTCACTTTTGTCATCTAACTTGGACCGTTTTTGATCTGGTACATGAGCATATGCAATGTTCCCAAATACTTGTAAGTGAGAGATGCTAGGCTTTCTTCCACTCCATGCTTCTTGTGGTGTCTTATTCCACACACTTTTAGAAGGTGATCGGTTAGACAGATACACGGCGCAATTAACAGCTTCAGCCCAAAGTTCTTTGGGCAATCTCTTATTTTTGAGCATGTAGCGGGCCATGTTAAGAATGGATCTGTTCTTTCTTTCGGCTACTCCATTTTGTTGTGGAGAGTATGGAACTGTCAATAGGCGACGAATTCCATTCTCCTCACAATATTTCTCAAACTTTTTGGAGGTGAACTCTCCTCCTCTATTCAATCTCAAGGCTTTTATACTATATCCGCTTTCTTTTTCAACAAGAGCTTTGAACTTCTTCAAAGTTTCAAAAACTTCCAATTTTTGTTTGAGAAAATAGACTCAAGTCTTTCTACTGAAATCATCAATAAAAAGAACAAAATAATTGCTCTTACCGAGAGAGCTTGGATTAATTGGCCCACAAACATCGGAGTGTACAAGTTCTAGTGGCTTATTAGCTCTTGTAGATGCTTCTTTTGGAAAACTTTTTCTCGAATGCTTTCTAAGTAAGCATCCTTTACATAATTGATCCACATGATTTATTGGAGGCAACCTTTCACAATTTTCTTCTTACTCAACAATTTTAAGCCTCCAAAATTAAGATGCCCAAATCTCAAGTGTCAAAGTCAAGATGAATCTTTAAAATAAGCTTTTAAGTATTTAGCGACATCATTTTGAATGCTTAACGCAAACATTCTCTTTCTTGTCATAGAGACTTTGACAATCAAATTTTCTCTTCGATCTCTTATTGAAAGACTATGATCTTTCAAATGAATATCATAGCCCTTTTCTAAGAGTTGTCCCAAACTTAAAATGTTATTCTTCATATTTGGCACATAATGGACATTTGAGATAAATTGATGCGTACCATTTTTCAAGCGGATCAAGATTTTACTTTTTCCTTTCACTGGGATCTTGGATTTATCTCCAAAGGTAATGTTGCCGCTTACTAATTCATCAAACTCCACAAACATGTTTTTTCTTCCACACATATGATTGTTTGCTCCTGTATCCAAATACCAAGTATTCTTTTCTCTGCTCTCTTCACCTTTGTAAGCCAACAGTAGTGCAGGATCTACTTCACTTTCCCGACAAGCGTAGTTGGCTTTCTCCTCAACTTGGTTAGTAATATTTCTACATTCTGAAGCACAATGACCAAGTTTTTGACAATTGTAACATTTAATTTGAGATTTGTCATACCTTGGTCCTTCATTTTGTCTCGTACCTTTTCCTCTTCCGCGACCTCTGGTAGAAAATGAACTTTGTCTTCTTTCCTCCTTGTAGAATGCAATTCTTCCTCGATCTTGGCCTTGTTCTCTTCCTCTTTGGCTTCTTCTACTATTGAACCTTCATTCACCCTCGTTCAAAGTGAGATTTGTTTGAAGAGCTTGCTTTAATGACTCTTCTTTCACCTTCTTCTTTAGTCTTTCCTCATGGGCTTGTGAAAATCCCATGAGTTGATCGACACTCATACTATCTAGATCTTTAGATTCCTCAATGGCTACAACTATGTAGTCAAATTTAGAATCTAAAGACCTAAGTATCTTTTTAATTACTCGAGTGTCGTTCAACTTTTCTCCATTCTTTTTTAATTGATTCACAATAGCTAATATTCTAGAGAAGTAATTAGAATTTGATTCCGATTCTTTCATATGTAAAGCTTCAAACTCACCTCAAAGTGTTTGAAGTCGAACCTTTTTCACCTTCTCAACTCCTTTGTGGGAGTTTTGGAAGATCTCTCATACTTCCTTACTCGTAGTAGCAGAAGCTACTTTCTCGAACATGCCTTCAAATAAGGCTTGATAGATGAGGGCGAGCGCCTTCTTGTCCTTCTTCCTTGCATCCTTCAAACTATCCCTTTGTGCTTGGGATAGAGCAACCTCATCTTGTGGCTCCGTGTAGCCTTTCTCTATGATCTCCCATGCATCTTGTGACCCGAGCAATGCTTTCATTCTTATACTCCAATTGTCGTAATTATCCTTGTTGAGTTGGGGGACTTGAAAAGGAATCATCTCACTTGCCATTTTTCACAAGAACCTTGGGGCTCTGATACCTGTTTGTTGGAGGAAAGATGTGTTTACTAACTTGGATTGGCTAAGGCTTTTAAGAAGACAACACTAATAGGAAGAAGGAAGTGAAAAAAAGGAAACTTATATTTCTCAAATTCAAGACTTTACACACTTTTTGGCTTGTTACAAAATGGAGGGCACTACCCCTTTATATAGTATTTACAAGAAGATTCTAGTCCACATATTTTCTAGAGGCACCTAGACCACACATCAAGATATTTTTCTAGAATTCTCTAGATATTCTTTATATATCTTACTTAGATATTTATATAGATTTTTCTAGTAGATATTTATATAGATTTTTCTAGATAATACTTCTAGAAATGCTATGCATGTTGGGCCTTTTAATTGATTTGAGCCTATAAGCAAAATCCTTAAACCCATATTATTTAGTCCAAAAAGCAAGTTTACTACTCAACAAAGTTTAACTATTGTCCATATTAGGGAGAACCTAAGAAAACTCATATGTTTCTATAGTAACAAAATGTCGCAGCATATAATATACTGCACTTGTACCTCCTGATAACTATAAATAATGCAACTAACAGAACATAGTTCAACACAACATCACCTAAATTCAAGAGCCTAAAAAAAATCCCATGAAGAAAACTCCATGAATTGCTTAGATATAGCTATTCAATGCTTCAATGTCTGAACACTACCTTCAGCAGGATGCAAGCTACAAAAGGTTTTGTGAGCTTTTTAGTTACCAGTTCCTCCTCTGGTTATGGCGAACCAATCAGTGAACAGTTTCCTGGTCTTTTCAGTGAATCCCTAGACTTCTTCGATTTTCATGATTTCATTGGTAGGATTAGCTACTGCGGTGTGACATTCTTATTGTTGGGCCTTCCATGTAGCCTCTTTGTAATTACCACATCCGAACTTTGAAAACTTTAAGTTTCTTTACTCATATCATTGTAAAACTCCCAGCTTGTATTGTAGCGTTCGAAACCATTAATGAGGTTATCGCAAGAACCACCTTCCAAAACATCCACGGCCAACAATTGGTTTACAGGTAAACATACACTAGTTTTCTTTTACATTTTTGAATTAATTTGCGCATATTATACACTCATTTTCTTTTACTTTGTTTCCTCTTTCCTTTCTCCATTTTCTCCTCTTAAACCCTCATTTTTTGGAGCCGTATGATGTTACCAATTCAATTGTTACTGTTATTATATTCCTCTTCCATAGGTGTTCGAGCTTCAAGGGGATACTGGAAAATAAGTTGGCAAGCCATCTTCATCTTTAGCTGGTGGGAGGATTCTTACATCATGTGCAGCCACTTAGTTCAACTGAGACATAGTCATGCGCATCTGCGTGTGTTAATGTGTATATGATGCATGTGCGGGTCCCGTGCAGGCACAATGTGTGGATCCTATGTGTTCCATCAAATTGCAGAGCATGTTTGGCCATGCTTAAAAGTTCATTCTTGACAAGAAATAACTTTCAAGCTCAACATAACATCATCACTAATGAGAATAAATATAAGATCAGTAAACCTAAATACAATAGATCATCATCTGTTACAACTCAGCCTATGTTCCTCCAGTACAACCAAAAAGTACAGCTACTGTCTGCAACTTTTGAAAACTCCTGAAGTTTCTATAATAATAAAATGTCACAGCCTATAATACGAAACCCTTGAATTTCCAAATTACTATAAACAGTGCCACTAACTAAACATCGTTCAACAAAAGAACACCCGAAACAATGGCCTAATTAAATAAAAATCAAATTCAGAATACTAAAAATTTCTTAGATTGAGCTATTCAATGCTGCATTCAGCCAACTGAAAACCACTTCAGTGACGCGAAAGGCACAACATGGATTGTGACCTTTTCAAGCACTGGTTTCTTCCACTCTAGTTCCTGTAAACTAGTCAGTTATGAAAATTTCCTAATCCTTTTTTACAAAGCCCTAGGCTCAGCTGTTGCAGCAACATTCTTGGTGTTACGTCTTCTAAATGGCCTCATTGTAATAATAAAATTTGAACTTTGAAAATCTGAGGTTTCTTTGCTCAGATCATGGTACCACACTAAGCTTCTTTTGTAGCATTCAGAACCATTAAGGAGGTTATTCCAAGAACCGCTTTCAAAAATGTCAACTGTAAGTGGGTGGCCAACAATTGGTTTAGAGTTGAACATACACTCATTTCATATGATATTTTTAAAGTAGATTGTACATATTGGATATACACTCATTTGCTTCTCACTTTATTTCATCTTTACTATCTCCATTTCTCCTCTCAAACCTTTGTTGGAGTCATTTGATGTCACCACTTCAATTGTTAATTGTTACTACTATTCTTGTTCCATCATTAGGTGAAGGAGCTTTACGTGGGTTCGAGAAAATAAACTTTTAGCATCAAAATCTTCGGCATGGCTGGGAATGATTCTTTCAACTGGCAAGTTGTCATGAGCATCCGTGCATGTTATGTGTGTTAATGAGGTTAAATAAGATTATGGAGATCGTTGAAGATTACAGCTTGACGTCTATATTATTTTTATAATTGTATTGTATATAGATAGATTGTTTATTTTATCATTTATCAATTATAGGTTACCGTTAGTTAATATTGTGATTGATTGCCACCATATTTAGAGGTGATTTTGGTTCTATATAATGAGAGAATCTCTTACATTGAAGGGTATCGAGTCTTATTGAGTATATTTAACAATGTGCAGGTCTTGCGCGTGCAAGTAATGTGAAGGTGCTAATTGTGTTTGTTACATACAGGTGTGACGTGTGTGCCCCGTGTGCGTCATCAAACACCTGAGCATGTTTTGCCATGCTTAAAGGCTACGACTTGAAAAACTGAATTCTGTGATGGAAAAAAGTAACTTCCGAAAATTATATTTGGTATAACAAATAACACTAGAGCACAACTAGACATGCTTTAACCTTTAATAAGACTAAATAAAAGTCCAGTAAACCTAAAAAATCATATCATCATCCTTTACAAATCGTCCTATCTTCCTACGATACATACAAAATGTCCAACTATAGTCCATATTAGGGAGAACCTGAGGAAACTCCTATAGTTTCTATAGTATCAAAATGTCACATCATATAATATACAACGCTCTGCCTCCATATTACTATAAATAGTGCAACAAGCTTGAAAGTTTAAATTTACCGAATAGTTAAGACTCAAATGCGAAATTAAGCCAATTAAAAGCAACAAGTCATATTAATTTCTCCTAGATTATTAAGGCAATTAATTCAATTAACTCCTATATTTAAACAATTATAAACATTCAAATCAAAACAGTAAATAAATAAATAACACCAAAAATAAGGCCACAAAACATCAATAAAAAATTTTAAGTCTCCAATGAAGAAGATAATAGGGCCTCATTCTACCACCCATAAACCAGCCCCCTAAAATACTTAGTATAGTAAAAATGTTAGGTTCCACTCTGTCCAACACAATATAGTTATGTTCCACACGATAAAATATAGGATGATTAGGCTTCACAAAGTCCAACATTAGGCAACTTTAATTCTTAATTCTACCCATGCCAAGTATTTGCATCACAATATAGATCATTTTTGGGGGTTGGAACTACACTTTTAACTTGTTTTCAATCTTTAAATGCCATACTAATCATCCCACGAGATATTATACTTAATTTCAAATAAATTTCAAGAAACAATATCATACTATTATTATGCGACAAGTAAAACTGAAAAAGTTAGTACTTTGGAGAATTGTACCATATCCTCCACACCTGTATAGAGGAACATCCGGGCAACTTTGCAAGAACCTATTGGCATCTAGGACATCTATCTAGTCGAACTTTTGTGGTTGAGTACTCATGTTACACTTGACTTTTGTGGCTGGTTGAGTGCTCATTTTCTTTTACTTTGTTATCTCTTACTTTCTCCATTTTCTCTTTTTAAACCTTCATTTTTCGGAGCCGTATGATGTTACCAATTCAACTGTTACTTTTATTCATGTTACATAGGTGTTTGAGCTTCAAGTAAGGGGTACTAGAAAATAAGTTGGTAGGCCATCTTCATCTTTGGCTATGGATGATAATTCTAACTTCTTTCAAGCACAACAAAACATGTGTAGGGACATGGAGATCTAAAAAAGGGGATCCTATCAACTTGTTCCGACCTAGGATAATAACCACATGAGCTTGGTCTTCACCTCTAATGAGACGAGATATAAGATCAGTAAACTTAAAAACATTCGATCATCATCTGTTACAACTCAGCCAATGCTTGTACAGTACAACCAAAAAGTATAATTGCAGTCTCCACCCTGAGAAAACTCCTACAGTGTCTATAATAATAAAATATCACTGCCTATATTTCACAATATTTCAACTTCCAAATTATTATAAATAGTGCCACTGGCTAAACATAGTTCAACAAAAGAACTCCCAAAACCAACAGCCTAATTAAAGAAAAATCGATTGCAGAAAACTCAATAAATTTCTTAGCTTGAGCTACTCAATGCTGCATGCAGCCGACTAAACACCACCTTCAGCTGGCCCAAAGCCACAACTTGGATTGTGAATTATCGATTTCTTCTCCTTTAGCTCCTGCAAAATAGTCAGTGAAGAAAATTTCCTCATCTTTTTTTATGAAGCCCTAGACTTTTTTGATTTTTGCAATTTCATTGTTGGGCTCAGCTGCTGTGGTGACATTCTTAGCATTGGGTCTTCCACATGGCCTCATTGTAATAATCAATCTGAACTTTGAAAACATGAGGTTTTTTTGCTCAGATCATGGTAAAGCATTGAGCTTCTGTTGTAGCATTTAGAACGATTAAAGGGGTTATGATAAGAACCACCTTCCAAAATGTCAACTGTAAGTGGGTGGCTAACAAATGGTTTATAGTTCAACATACAATCGATTCCTTTGATATTTTTTTAAGTAAACTGCACATATTGGACATACACTCGTTTGCTTCTCACTTCATGATTCATCTTTACTTTCTCCATTTCTTCTCTCAAACCCTTATTTGTTGGAATCATTTGATATCACGGATTTGACTGTTACTATTGTTCTTGTTCCATCATTAGGTGATTTCAAGTGGGTTCTGGAAAATAAAGTTGTGGACCATCAATATCTTCGATGCGGCTGGTGAGGATTCTGATGTTGTGAGCAGCTTGCTTCTTTCAACTGCCACGTTGTTATGAGCACAGTGACAAATCCGAGATTTTGAGTGAAAACGGGTGGTTGTCAACCACTGACCGTCGATGGCTGCAATAATAACCAATACCATGAATTGAAATTATTTATATAATAGTTCTAATTGTAAATGTGGATGTACATTATCTATCAATCTAATAATATTTATCAAGTAACAATTTGATTTCTGAAATATGGGCCCAATTATTTACATTCTTAGTTCGATTTGCTAATAATTTCAGTCTAAAAGAAAAAAAAATGACTATTTTAATAATCTCATTGTAAGATTGAATTCTAGTTAAAAAAAATTTAAAAACAGAGGGTATATATCTATTACTTGATAAAAGAACATATAGAATTTTGTTACCCATAATGTCAACATTCACCAAAAATCATAGTGGTCAAGTGTTTCATAATTCCAATGGAGATCATAGGTTCCAATCTTCCATTTGCACGGGTTTCAATGCCATATTTGCTCCATGAAAAATATTAAACTAAAATAATTGCAAAGGGGTTTGTTAGCATTGAGAGTCAAACCCAAGATTCCCAAGAACTACAGGACCTTTATGTGAGTAAAAGGAAATCACAGATATATATCCCAAAAAAAAAAAGAAAAGAAAAGAAAATACATTAACACCAAAAAAAAAAAATTGAATACAGGTGAATCTAGCATGGGTTGCCACGCTTGCCAGGTGCTGGATCTATTACTGCATGAGCATTTGTGCAATTTATGTACAAGCGCTACATGTATGTGTAATGTGAAGGTGCTGCATGTATTTGTTGCACAGAGATGTGACGTGTGTGCCCTATGTGCTTCACCAAACACCTAAGCATGTTTTGCCATTCTTGAAAGCTAGTTCTTGAAAAATTTGAATTTTGTGATTAAAATAAGTAACTTCCGAAAATTATGTTTTGGTATAACAAATAACACTCAAGCACAGCCAGACATGCTTTAACCTCTATTAAGACTAGATAAAAGTTCAGTAAACCTAAAACCATCATATCATCATCCTTTACAAATCATTCAATGTTCCTATGGTACATACAAAAAGTCTAACTATAGTCTGTTGTGAAAGCTTGCTCCAAAATCTTCGATTTGGTGATTCAGTTTTATGTTACCTTTTTCTACCAACTCAACCCATAACCAATATATTTAACCCGATTGCTTCTTAATCTCACCTACAAGAGAGAAGATAATTGGTGTTGATTTGTAGCCACAAATGCAATAAGAAAGCAAGGAATAAGGCACAAGAAGGAAACCAAAATCAAGTAGGCAACCATTGTATTTGGAGCACAAAGCAAACAATTTTCTTCCTATTCTTTCTCTATTTGCAGCCACGTTTTCTTCTCTAATTCACACAAACACACACAAAATGGAAGGGGCTAGACAACCATATATATAGATATAGGTTAGGCTCTAGTTGGACCAAGAGAGGGGTTAAATGGGCTAAGATTCAAGAGCCGTCCAATAGGTGAATATATTGACCATGAGCAACATTAAATCCTTAAGCTATTTTCAACGATCCATGCTATCTTAATTGTTGATAACTAATTCACCCATTGGCCAAGGCATTAGAAATTTAATCCGAACCGTTTAACATCATCGTCCAAGATTTACTGGGTATCAAAATCCAACATAGTCCATATTAGGAAGAATGAAAGGGAGCTCCTATAGTTTCTCTAGTAATGAAATGTCGCAGCATATAATATACAACACTCTACCTCCATATTACTATAAAATGGTGCAACTAACTGAACATAGTTCAACAAAAGAACAACAAAAGTCAACAGCCTAATTTAACAAAAATCTCATGAAGAAAACTCCATAAATTGCTTAGGTTGAGCTAATCAATGCTTCGCCATCAGAACACCACCTTCAATGTGACGCTCTACATATCTGTTCACCGGGTTCTCCCCTCTGGTTCCGGCAAACTAGTAAGTGAAGATAATTACCTGGTCTTCTTTGAATAATCCTTTTATTCTTTTATTTTTGTGTTTTCACTGATAGGATCAGCTACTGCGACATGACATTCTTATTATTGAGCCTTCTACTTAGCCTCTTTGTAACAGCCACATCTGAACTATAAAAACTTTCATTACTCAGATCATGTTAAAACTCCTGGCTGCCACTGTTGTACTGACACACCCCGCCCCTTATAACATCACTAGATTCGGATGTGACATGTGCCGATGATAGATACCAACTAAAAGTCGGACTCACCATTAAAGCTACTACAAATACAATATATCACTTTTATACGTCATTTTTATAATAGAATTTCGGCATTATCTCCCTTGTAAACAGGACTAACCAACCTGTGATCAATTTCACACAAATCCCAAACTATAGCACAGCAAAATAAAGATAAGCCGAAATCTCAATCTTTACCAAGAAATAAAATGAAATATACATATGGATACAAAATACATAGTGAGCCCCATAACTATTTACAAGTGATGCAAAATCACATCTAGACATGAACATGCGTTCCAAAACACTGACTACATAGTCTATGAAGTGAGTCATACTAACAAACTCTGTTGTATGGCTTTGATTCCAAAATCAAGGCTCAACTTCAAAAGATGTCCAGATTCTCAACTGTTGCCTGATAAGGAAAAATGTGGAAAAACATATGAGTTGATAGCTCAGTGAGTGGAGAAGTTCAAAATAAATATACTTTTTCATTTATACATTTTTATTGAAAATAAAATTCATATCATTTGATAATTCACAAGCTACCATCATGTAATTATAGCCAAAAAGTGAGACATTCACGTAAAGTCATAGAATATCATCTTAAAATCATGATATAATATCAGCTAATAACCATGCTATAATCTCATCACATCAAACATGTTGAAAATCCACAAAAAATGTACCCTCTGACTGAAATATAAAATCTGTCCCTCGGGCTAAGAACTTTCGCCACGAGCTTTTGGCCCCCTCCGTGAACGAAATTCGGTCTCGAAGACCTCTCATGATCAATTCTATAACACGGCCAAGGTCCCTCTGTGAACTATATGTACACGATCGAGACCAATGTCAGGTCAAGACCCTTCGTGTAGGATAGAACACGACCAAGGCCACTCTGTGAACTAGAAGAA
This sequence comes from Olea europaea var. sylvestris, assembly GCF_002742605.1. Classification (NCBI taxonomy): domain Eukaryota; kingdom Viridiplantae; phylum Streptophyta; class Magnoliopsida; order Lamiales; family Oleaceae; genus Olea; species Olea europaea. The sequence goes on from NC_036237.1 coordinate 22,227,116, forward strand.
GTATATAATCATAGGTACTTTTCTGGCTGATCTCAATATCACGTCTCACATACCAAACAAATCTCAATATCACATGTCTCATATAACAAGTCACAAACGTACAATAAATAATCCTTGAAATTCTACATGTATCATAATAATAATATTTCCATAATAACCATGTGATTCGAACACATAATTGCATATAATTGTACATACTTTAAAAATATACTTAATTTATAAATATTTAAAAAATATTTATATTTTTCTACTCACAGAACTATGTATGTGAAAATCAGCTCAATTGGTACGCTGTTCCGATATCCGTATCGCCACTTGAAATATGATATCATTTTTAGATCAACAATTAACTATTTTAATAAGTTTCATTAATTAAATAGGCTATACCCAAACTTAATTATTTTACGTTTAGGCGATTTCTAAAGTCTCTTTAATTACTAAAACTAAATTCTCTTTCATTTTACTCAATTTCATAGTTTATTATACTTAACCTCTTCAATAAAATTAAATTTAATCTAACAATCTAACAACTATAAAATCAAACATAACCTTTCAATAAGTAACTTTTTACTTATTTTTCAAAATTGAGGAATTCAAGCCTAATAGGATATAGCACTTAATTTCTAACACGTTGGCAAATTTCCCCCCTTTTTTTCTTCCTCTTTTCCTTTTTTTTTTCCTTTCTTTCTCCTTGTTTCTATTTCTTTCTGCATGTTTATACGTTATCAAATGGTTTTGGATAGATATATAATGAATTGGTTTGAGTTCCACCGCCTGCCACACTTTGGTTTTGTCTTTTGTCATTTTTTTTGTTTGACTTTTCTTCGTTTTTTGTTTTGTTTTTGTTTTGTTTAATGTATTACAAAACTCACCTCCTTAAAAGAATTTCGTCCTCGAAATTTAAGTGATCATGTATGAAAAAGTCGTGGATACTAAGAACGCATCTGCTCTTCGCTTTTCCATGTCACTTTTTCTACAGCATGATTTCTCCATAAAACTTTAATCAAGGAAATAGTCTTACTACGCAAGACCTGTTCCTTCCTGTCCAATATCTAAACTGGTTCTTCTTCATAGGTAAGATTTTCCTTTAGTTCTACTGATTGTGATTCCAAAACATGAGATGGATCTGGAATATACTTACGAAGCATGGACATATGGAATACATCATGAATTTTGGACAATTCTGTTGGCAAAGCCAATCGATACGCAACTGGACCGATGCGTTCAACAATCTTATACGGGCCAATATACCTCGAACTCAATTTACCTCGTTTACCAAATCTTATAACAACTTTCCATGGCGACAATCGCAGGAAAAATCTATCCCCAACATCAAATTCAAGGTTTCTTCTACATCTATCTGTATAGTTCTTCTGTCTGTCTTGGGCTGTCTTTAACTTTTCTTTAATTATCTCTACTTTCTCAGCAGTAATCCGGACATATTCAGGACCCAATAACTTTCTTTCACCAACTTCATCCCAACTTACTGGAGTTCTGTATTTCCTACCATATAGTGCTTCAAAAGGAGCCATTTCTATACTCGAATGATAACTGTTATTATAAGAAAACTCCATCAAAGAAAGATGAGCATACCAATTCCCTTTGAACTGTAGTACGCAAGCTCGTAACATGTCTTTCAAAGTTTGAATAGTTCTTTTTGACTGACCATCTGTTTGAGGATGAAAAGTTGTACTGAAATGAAGTTTAGTACCCATAACTTTCTCTAAACTGGGCTAAAATTTAGAAGTGAAATGAGAATCTCTATCTGAAACAATAGATACTGGTGCCCCATATAAACTGATTATTTCATCAACACATATTTTTACCAATTTATCTAAGGAGTAAGTGACTTTAATAGGCAAAAATCAAGCAGTCTACGTCAATCTGTCTACAATGATCCATATGCCATCATGTCCACTCTGAATCCGTGGAAATCCAAATAGAAAATCCATAGTAATGTGTTCCCATTTTCACTCAGAAATAGGCAATGTTTGTAACAATCTCGCTATTTTCTGATGATTTGGTTTCACTTGCTGGCAAATGAGACATTTGAATACAAACTCAGCTATTTCTTTCTTCATTCTATGCCACCAGTAGTGTTCTTTGAGTATAAGATACATTTTTGTACTACCTAGATGCATCGCATAAGCTGAACTATGTACCTCTTCTAGAATTTCTCCCTTCAATTTTGAATCATCTGGAACACATAATCTGTTTCCCATAACTAAAGCTCCGTCATCTCGAATGGTATAATCTGTATGCTTACCTTTACTAACTTTTCTTTCAATTTGCTCAACATTGGATCTTGAGTTTGAGTTTCTTTAATTGTGTCAATCAAAGTAGGCCTCACTTGGAAGTTGGCAAACAATGCTCCTACACTGGTAACTGATAATTGGGCATGAGAAGCTCTGAACTCACCAAACAAAGATGAACATACTGCATTAGTCTGGATCATAGGACTCGATATTTTTCGACTGAGAGCTTTAGCAACTACATTAGCCTTCCCTAGATGATAATCAATCTTGCAGTCATAATCTTTTATCAGCTTTAATCATCTTCTTTGCTTCAAGTTTAACTCTTTTTGATTGAAAATATACTTTAAGCTTTTATGATCTGTGTAAATCTGGCATCTCTCACCATACAAGTAATGTCTCCAAATTTTCAAGGTTAAGACAACTGCAGCTAGCTCTAAGTCATGTGTAGGATAACTTAGTTCATGTTCCTTCAACTGCCTGGAAGCATACGCTATAACTTTCTCATTCTGCATCAAAACACAACCAAGACCTTGACGTGAAGCATCACTATATATCACAAACTCTTCACTAGGAGATGGAAGGGTAAGAACTGGAGCTGACACTAATCTATTCTTTAATTCGAGGAAACTTCTTTCACAATTTTCATTCCAAACAAATTTAGCATTCTTTCTAGTCAAACTGGTCAAAGGCAGAGCAATTTTAGAAAATCCCTCTACAAAACGACGATAATAACCTGCTAAGCCAAGAAAACTTTGTATTTCTGTTACATTAGTAGGCCTTTCCCATTTTACCACTGCCTCTATTTTTTGCGAGTTAACATAAATTCCTTCTGCTGATATGACATGTCCCAAAAATACAACTTTATCAAACCAGAATTCACATTTACTGAATTTAGCATACAATTGCTCATCAAGTAGAGTCTGTAAGATGATTCTGAGATGCTCTGTGTGCTCATCATGATCACGAGAGTATACTAAAATATCATCAATGAATACAATCATAAATCTGTCTAAATACGAACGAAACACTCTATTCATCATATCCATAAATGTTGCTGGTGCATTGGTCAGCCCAAATGGCATCACAAGAAATTCAAAATGACCATATATTGTCCTGAAAGCAGTTTTTGGCACATCACTATCCCTAATTTTAAGTTGATGATATCCAGAACGCAAATCAATCTTTGAAAATACTGTAGCATCGCGAAGCTAATCGAACAGATCATCAATACGTGGTAAAGGATATTTATTGTGAATTGTCATCTTGTTCAATTGTCTATAATCTATGCACAGTCACATGATGCCATCTTTCTTTTTCACAAACAAAACTGGTGCTCCCCATGGAGATATATTAGGTCTGATGAAACCTTTGTCTACCAACTCTTGCAACTGAACCTTTCGCTCTTTCAATTCTGCTGGTGCCATTCTATAGGGTGCCTGTGAAATAGGTGCAGTTTCTGGAATCAGATCTATAGTGAACTCCATATCTCTGTCTGATGGTAAGCCTGGTAATTCTTTTGGAAATACATCAGGAAAGTCCTTGACCACTGGGATATCTTCAAGTTTTAGTTTGCTAACATCTGTATCAATTACATGAGCTAAATATACATGGCAACCCTTGTTTAGTAATCTTCTAGCGTTAATAGCAGATATCACACAAGAAGGTAAAATTCTGTGTTGTCCATTGAATATAACTTCAGGCTGTCCTGGCTGTCGAAACACAACTTCCTTTCGAAAATAATCAACTGAAGCTCGACTTGTTGTCAGAAAATCCATACCTAGGATAATACTGAAATCATGTATGTCAAGAGGTATTAAATTTGCCTTGAGCTCGTTCTCCTTTACCTTAATCCCACAATCTCGATATATATTGTTTGCTAATAGTGATTCTCCTACTGGTGTATTCACTACCAAAAACTGCCTAAAAGTTTTGGCTTTTGATTCGCATATAAAGCAAATGCAAATGACGTAAAAGAATGTATAGATCCAGGTTTAATCAAAATACGAGCATTTCTATCAAAAATTGGCAACATACCCATGATAACATCTGGTGACTCCTCTGCTGTTTGTTGAGTCATAGCAAAAACTTTGCACTGGGCCTTTGGTCGTCCTGCCTGCCCTTTTGGTTTTGTGCCACTACCACTTGCGATATTAGATTGGGCGATATTAGATTGGGCCTTACTGTTTGTGCCTGCTCTGTTAGCTGAATCATTTCTCCGAGTCTGATTCTATCTTGTACTACCAGCACTTTGCTGAGGGAACATCCTTTGTGTCATGCCACCCTCCTGGAATATAATTGGGCAATTCCTTTTCAGATGCCCTTCTTGGCCACAACGATAGCAAACACCAACTCCCTTGAACTTTAAATACTCTCCAGGATGAGATCTTCTACATAATTGTCAAGAAGAAAATCTGGCACTAGTAGAACTCTTTCCTTGTCTCGGAGTAAATGATCTCTTGGAAGAACCCTGAGTATAATTACGATTGGCCAATGACTGCTATACAGTATTGGGACTGAATCTAGGACCCTGACTTCCTCGAAATCGAGATTTGAATTGACCTGAACTGGACACACCAGGTCGAAATCCTCTACTGTCCTTCCGTAGTGGTTTATAGCTAGAAGCACTTGCCATTGTCTGACTACCGCTCGCTCTAAACATTGTTTGTTCTCTACCACTTGACCTATCGGAAATGTTCTTTTCTACTCTCAAAGCTGATTCCACCAATTTGCCAAATACATTCCAGCCTGCAACTGTTACTACGATCAGATTTCTTCTCTTAACCCATTTTCAAATCGTCTACATTTATCAATTTCGTTGCTTACTAGAACTTGGGCATACTTTGAAAGTTCAATAAATTTCACCTCATATTCTGCAACTATCATCTACCCTTGCACTAGTTTCAAAAATTCCTCCTGCCTTGCATCTTTATAGGACTAAGGATAATAGGCATCGTAAAAGATACGACGAAAATCTATCCAAGTAATGATGGAAGGGTCTAGATATGTGCTCCATACTGACTGCTACCAATCATACGTACCCTCCTCTAATAAGAAGGTGGCAAGACACAACTTTCGATCGTCTGAGCAACCCATAATGTCAAATACCATCTCTATCTTGGTCATCCATGCTTGTGCAACTACAGGATCGGCTGTGCCAGTGAACACTTTAGCTCTTAACATTGTGGCCCTTTCAATACTAAAATCTCTGCTAGTATTACGCATAGCAGATGTAACGGCAATAACAATTCTTTCAATAGCAATAGGATCAGTTCCAATCATATTTCTCTGTCCCTATTGTTCAGGAGGCTGGTGAACTGATTCATCTACTCTCTCGGGCTTTCTCAGTTCATCTCTATCATGAGAAATGTGAGACTGGGGCAACATATCTTGGAGCCTTCGAGTTTTGCCACCACGAGACTTGACTCACCTACAATTATGCATGATATGTTAAACATCAGAATGTATGCATGTACAATGCAAACCCATGAACTCTAATGCATGCTCTGATACCAAATTGACACACCCCGTCCCGTATAACACAACTAGATTCGAACGTGGCATGCGTCGATGATAGATACCAACTAAAAGTTGGACCTACCATTAAGGCTACTACAAATACAATATATCACTTTTATACGTCATTTTTCTAATAGAATTTCGGCATTATCTCCCTTGTAAACATGAATAACCAATCTGTGATCAATTTCACACAAATCCCAAACTATAGCACATCACAATAAAGATAAGCCGAAATCTCAATCTTTACCAAGAAATAAAATAAAATATACATATGGATACAAAATACATAGTGAGCCCCATAACTATTCACAAGTGATGCAAAATCACATCTAGACATGAACATACGTTCTAAAACACTGACTATATGGTCTATGAAGTGAGTCATACTAACAAACTCTGTTGTGTGGTTTTGACTCCAAAATCAAAGCTCAACTCCAAAAGATGCCCAGATTCTCAAATGTTGCTTGATAAGGAAAACTGTGGAAAAATATATGAGTTGATAGCTCAGTGAGTGGAGAAGTTCAAAATAAATATTCTTTTTTATTTATATATTTTTATTGAAAATAAAATTCATATCACTTGTTACTGATCATGAGGCCTTGAAGTACATCAATGGTCAACACAAGCTGAGTAGGCGACATGCAAAGTACTTGCACGAGTTTACTTTCACACTAAGGCATCAAACATGGAGTTTGAATCGAGTAGCAGATGCATTGAGCTGTCGCACATTACTCCTCACCACCATGAGCACCAAGATTATCGGATTTTAGGCATTTTCTGATATGTATGCTGTAGATCCTTCATTTGGGAAGATAATTCGGGAGGTAACTAATAATCACCGACATGATTTTGTTTTACATAATGGTTACCTGTTTCGTGGATTGCAGTTATGCATTCCGGATTGTTCACTATGGCAGCAGATTATTAGTGAACTTCATAACAAAGGACATTTTGGGCGAGACAAGGCATTGGCATTGGTCTCTTCTGATTATTATTGGCCCAAGTTGAGCAGTGATGTAGCGCATTATATGGAGCGGTGTTATGTATGTCAGCGGTCTAAATGGGCTCTTACTAATGCTGGATTGTACGCACCATTACCCGTACCTGAAGCTCCTTGGTTTGATATCAGTATGGATTTTGTCATGGGCTTACCTCGTACACAACGGGCGATGGATTCCATTCTTGTTGTGGTTGATAGATTTTCAAAGATGGCTCATTTTGTGGCTTGTCGGAAGACAATGGGTGCTACTCGGATTGCTTATCTTTATTTCAGAGAGATTGTGCGTTTACATAGTGTTCCACAGTCAATTACTTCTGACCCTGACACTAAGTTTATGAGTCATTTCTGGAGGAGTTCGTGGGAGAAACTTGGAATGAAGTTGAATTTTAGCAGCGCATACCATCCTCAAACAGATGGTCAGACTGAGGTGGTGAATCGGAGTTTGAGAAATCTTTTGAGAAGCTTGGCAGGGACTAAACCGAAGTAGTGGGATTTGGCATTACCTCAAGTAGAGTTTGCTTATAACTGATCGAGGAATAGAACCACCGGACTGAGTCCTTTTAAAATTATCTATGGTTGGAACCCCTCCGGAGTACTTGATTTGGCTCCAATTCCACATGTGGGTTAATTCAATAATAAAGCTGATGAGATGGTTGAACATCTTCGGGGTATCCATGAGCACGTGAAGCTGTCCATACAGGATAGTAATACTAAGTACAAACTTCGGGCAGATAGACATTGGCGCCAGGTGTTGTTTGATGTTAGTGATTTTGTTTTTGGGCAGTATTAAATCATTATCGTTTTCCAGTTGGGGAATACAACAAGTTAAAGGAGCGGAAGATTGGACCTTGTGAAGTGCTGCAGAAGATCAATGATAATGCTTATAGGTTGCGCTTCCCTAGCCATTTGAAGACCTCTGATGTCTTCAATGTGAAACACCTATGCCCTTGTTTTGTGGAGTTCGATGAAGTTACTGTGAACTCGAGGGCGAGTTCTTTCCAACTCGGGGCGACTGATGCAGGAAGATCCGAGTCGAGTGATGCTGATTTGTTAGATAGCACGATGATGGCGTTGAGATACCATGAGATGGCGGATCGGCGCAAAAATGGAAAGTAAATCACAATTATTTCCTTAATTGGGGAAATTTGACGCGTGTTTGGTAATTTGGCTATAACTTTGGCTATGGTTATCGGAATCGCTATTATAACCCCAATCCAGAAAGCACTCTTTAGCGCGCATGTCGTGGCCACCTAGCTATGCTTGGTGGGCATCAATTTCAAGCCCAAAATCTGCTGTTTTTCTTTCCAAAATTTAATTTTAAGTTATTTTTTGCTATTTATGGTAATATTTCGTTTCCCTTTTCCATATGTTAAAAAACTCGAATTGAGCCAAATTTTTGACAACCTACTTCTTTTACTTACTTAATATTTTATTCTGGTATAATTTTGGAATTTTTCCATTTTTGGTAATTTTCCCATAATTTTGTATTTCGTAGCTATTTAACCTGGCTCGTGGGTTAGTTTTGTTCATTCTGCATTATTAATAATATTGAGTTGATTTCAGAGTATTTTTTCTAATTTTTGGGCATTTTCTATCTTTCTTTCTTGCGAATTATGCTATAACAAGCCAATAGGATAATCACTATCCTACCCGGCGTCACCCCTTCAATAAAATTAAATTTAATCTAACAATCTAACAACTATAAAATTAAACATAACCTTTCAATATATAACTTTTTTACTTACCTTTCAAAATTGAGGAATTCAAGCCTAATAGGATATAGCACTTAATTCCTAATACGTTGGCAAATTTCCCCCCTTTTCTTCATCCTTTTCCCCTTTTTTTTCCCTTTTATTTCTCCCTGTTTCTATTTCTTTCTGCGTGTTTATATGTTATCAAATGGTTTTGGATAGATATATAATGAATTGGTTTGAGTTCCACCGCCTGCCGCACTTTGGTTTTGTCTTTTGTCATTTTTTTAGTTATTATTTTTTTTTTTTGTTTTGTCTGACTTTTCTTCATTTTTTTTGTTTAATGTATTACATGCACTCAGAACTACTAATGAGGTTATTACAAGAACCGGCTTCTAAAAATCAATCATAAGTGGGTGGCCATCAATTGGTTTACAGGTTATCATACTCTAGTTTTCTCTAGTAATTGCAAATATTGGAGATGCGCTCATTTTATTTTCACATTTTTTTCCTTTTTACTTTCTCCATTTTCTTCTCCTAAATCCTCATTTATGTGCAGGTGCTGTGAGTGCGAACAATGTGCAGGCGAGATGTGATGCCTTATATATGCCGTCAAACAATACTTAAAAGTTACCTTCTGAAAATGTAAATTTAGTAACTTCTAATAAAAGTTATGTTTACAACAAATAATTTTCAAGCACAACTAAACATGTTTTCACCTACAAAATCAGTAAACCATGAATCTTCATATCATCATCTTTCATAATACTCAGTCGATGTACATGCAACACACAAAAAAATAAAAAATCAGACTGACACTAGGGATTACCCTGATTAAACACTTGCAGTTTCTATAATAGTAAAATATCACATAAATATAATATACAAAGATCAACACAAGTATACCTAAATTCATCTGCCTAATTAAATACAAATCACATGCAAAAGAACACTATAAATTTGTCAATCGGAGCTATATAATATTGTGTTTAGTCGACTGAACACTACCTTCAGCAGGATGCAAGCAACAACTAGGGTTGTGAACTTTTCTATCACCGGTTTCTACTCCTGCAGTTCTGGAGAGTGGAGAACCAGGAAGCGAAGACAATTTCCTAGACTTTTTGACAAACCCACGTGCTTCTTTGATTTCATGATTTCGTTGGTGAGAACAGCTGATACAGAGTAACACATCCATGTGGTCTCTTTAAAATTACCACATGAGAGCATTGAAAACCCACATCATGGTAAAACTCTGAGTTGCTGTTGTTTCATTCGGAACCACTAATGAGGTTGTCACAAGAACTGCCTACAAAATGTAAATCGTAAGTAGCTGGCCGACAATTGGTTTACCAGTTAACAAACACTCAATTCCATTAACATATTAAGTAAATTGCACATATTGGACACACACTGTGAGAAATGGAGAGGAAGCAGGGCGCCTAGGCGCTGGCCAGAGAAAAATGAGCAGAAACTTGGCGCCTAGGCGTCCCGATACTGAAAGGAAGGCAGGAACATGGCGCCTAGGCGCCACTCATGGGTGCCTAGGCGCCCCGATGCATATCCGAAGTAGCAACATGGCGCCTAGGCACCCCGATACAGCTATATATAGCTGGTTTTTCCTTCCATTTGGAATAATATCAGGCACCCGATTTTAGAGAAGAGAAACTAGAAAGGGCTTGGATAGAATTTATCAAGTAAGAGATTGTTCTTCTTGGGTATAAATTCAAAGCCATTTTTCTTTCTTTGAGATTAACTTGAGGCTTGTTCAAGTAATCCAATCCATTGTTCATCATTTATATATTGAAAACCATTTCTTCCCCAATTTCTTATCTTTGAAGTGGTTTAGGATTTCTTCACATTTCAAGTTTGTTTGATCTTGGGCATCTTAGGAAGAGTGTTTTCCCAATAATTTGGTATCAGAGCATATTCTTAAATCAGGGTGGTTAAGCTCCGATTTTTTGGTGGGTTGGCTTGAACTTTGTTGTGCACATAAGTGTTTGTGAAAATTTCCAAGTGAACTTTGTTGGTTTATTTTCGGTAAACAAGTAGATAAATCATGTCTACTAGAAGAACGGTGAAGATTGGGAAGTATGAGATTGAGAAATTCAATGGGAAGAATGATTTCTCATATTGGAGAATGCAAATGAAAAATTTGTTAATCTCTCAAAAGTTGCACAAGGCATTGGCGGGAAAGGAGAAGAAGCACATAGATATGTCTGACGAGGATTGGGAAGAGCTAGATCTTGAGGCACGAGCGTCTATCATTCTATGCCTTGAAAGAGATGTTGCTTTCTTGGTTGATGGTGAGGAAACGGCGGCAGAGGTGTGGACAAAGTTGGAGATGAACTTCATGACGAAGACTCTAACTAATCGGATCTATTTGAAGTCCAAATTGTATACTTACAAGATGGATGAAGGTACACCAATCCGGGAGTACGTCAACAAGTTTGATAGGTGCATATCGGACTTGAAGGACATTGATGTGAAAGTAGATGAAGATGATCAAGCACTTCTACTACTTCTTTCATTGCAAAAGTCTTAAGAGAACCTAGTACAAATATTGATGCTTGTGGGTGATAAACTTGTGATGGAGGACACTAGAACGTCACTTCTAGCGGATGATCTTCGAAAGATTGCAACTAGTGGCATGTCTACCATTGGTAACAAGGAGCAAGCTCAAGGATTGTTTGTAAGAGGTAGAAGCAATGTGCGACCAAAGGGCAAGGGAGAAAAAGCTAGATCGAGTTCTAGACCTCTTGCAGAAAGGCCTTGTTTCAAATTCGGTGAGTTTGGGCATTTCAAGGCGAATTGTACAAACAAAAAGAGTTGAAAGAAGAACAATAAGAACAACAACAACGGGAAGGTGCAAGCCAAGCAAGAGGTTAGCTATGCCTCGGAAGGAGGGGAAAGCGATGAGTGCTACATCATCTCTTGTGATGAAGAAATCTCTGGTAAGTGGATTCTTGACTCTGGATACTCTTACCATATGTGTCCAAATAGGAAGTGGTTTACTACCTAGAGAAGCACTGATGGTGGAACCATGTTGATGGGTAATAACCATTCTTGTAAAATGGTGGGGCTCGGTTCAATTAGAATCAAGATGTTTGATGGAGTGGTTAGAACATTGATGGATGTTAGACATGTTCCTAATTTGCGGAAGAACCTTATCTCTGTTGGTGCTTTAGACTCTGGTGGTTGCAAGATTGTAACATGGAATGGAGTAAAGAAGGTTGTTCGTGGTTCTTTGATTGTGATGAAGGGTATTCGTGAAGGCAATCTCTATGCTCTTCAGGGTACTACAGTTACAGAAGATGTAGCGGTTGGAACGGGTGGAAGTAGTGGAGACCCATGTGAGTGCACTCGGCTATGGCATAGGAGGCTTGAGCATATGTTTGAAAATGGGCTAGATCTGCTAGTCAAAAAAGGTTTGCTAAAGAACTTGAAAAAGCCTTGCATAGATTTTTGCGAGCATTGCGTGTACGGTAAAGCACACCGAGTTCAGTTCCAGCCAAGCAAACATAGAAGTAGAGGCATTTTAGACTATGTGCACACGGATGTATGGGATTCGGCTTCTGTCACTTCCAAAGGCGGTTCCAAGTATTTTGTTACATTTGTTGATGATTATTCTAGATATGCTTGGATTTATTTTTTGAAGCATAAGAATGAGGTATTCGACACTTTCAAGCAGTGGAAAGCAATGGTTAAAAACAGAGCAGGAAAGAAATTGAAGACACTGCGATCTGATAACGGTACTGAGTATACAGATGGTACTTTCAAGGAGCTCTGTGGTAAGGAAAGCATTGCGAGACACTGGACAGTTAGGAATACACCGCAATAGAATGGGGTCGCAGAAAGATTGAATCGCACATTTCGAGAGAAATCGATGTGTATGCGATCCTCTACCGGTTTGTGCAGAGAATGGTGGACAGAGTCGGTTGCAAATGCTTGCTACATAATGAACCGATCTCCACATTCAAATTTAGATGGAGATGTACCTTACAGGGTATTGACTGGAGAACATGCAGATTATGAGAAACTCAGAATATTCGGATGCATAGCCTACTATCACGTCAACGAGGGAAAGCTTGATGCGAGGGCTAAGAAGGCTATATTCTTGGGATATGCGGCAGGTGTTAAAGGCTATCGCCTATGGTGTGTAGAGGATTCTAAGTTCATAATCAGCAGAGATGTTATTTTTGATGAGAACTCCATGATAGCTTCGTTGAAAGCTATAGTGCCCGGTGGTGATGATGTTGAGACTACAAAGTCTCAAGTTGTTGACATAGAACCTAGAGATCAACCTAGTTCTAGGCATGTTCAAGAGGAGCATCATGCAGACACTCAAGATGAGAGTGATGATGAGCTTGAACATGAGGCGGTTCAGCAAGAGAATGTACAGGCACAGCAACAACAACAGCTTGCAGATAACTTGGCTTCCTCTAGGCCACGCCGTACTTACAAGCAAGTTCTAAAGTTGGGGTCAGATGAGCCTTTGAGGCACTATGGGCAGACAAATTTGGTTGAGTATGCACTCTCGGTGGAGGATGATGAGCCTGCCACTTTCAAGGAAGCTATTTTAAACAACAATAGTGAGAGTTGGTTGGCAGCAATGGAAGAAGAGATGGAATCAGTTCACAAGAACCAAATATGGGAGGTTGTCCCATTGCCTATAGGTAAGAAAGCTATTGGTTGCAAGTGGTTGTACAAAAGGAAAGAGGATCCTACCAAGATCGGTAGTACAAGATTCAAAGCAAGGTTAGTGGCTAAGGGGTTTGCACAAAGAGATGGAGTTGACTACAATGAGATCTTTTCTCCGATGGTCAAGTATACTTCCATTCGGGTGCTATTGAGTATTGTTGCTCATCATGATCTTGAGCTGGAACAACTCGATGTCAAAACTGCCTTCTTGCACGGGGACTTGGATGAGGAAATCTATATGCATCAACCTGAGGGCTACAAGGTTGGGGATAAGGAACGTCAGGTATGCCACTTGAGAAAATCACTATATGGATTGAAGCAATCTCCTCGGCAGTGGTACAAGCGATTTGACTCCTTCATGCTAAAGCATGGTTTCTCCAGAAGTGAGTATGACTGTTGTGTTTATATTCGAAAACTTCGGGGAGGTAACTATATCTATCTTCTTTTGTATGTGGATGACATACTTATCGCTTCGAAAAGTAAGGTGGAGATAGATAGGTTGAAATCTCAACTTGGTAAAGAGTTTGAGATGAAGGATATGGGGGTTGCTAAGAAAATACTGGGTATGGAGATTAGAAGAGAGAGAACGAACCGGCGAATGTTCTTGAGTCAGAAAGGCTACATTGAGCGGGTTATTACTAGGTTTGGGTTGTAAGGTGCAAAGTCGGTGGTGACTCCATTGACTCCACATTTCAGGCTCTATGGTAAACAATCTCCTGCTCCAGCGGAAGAAAAGGTACGCATGGATCGTGTACCTTATGCTAGTGCAGCTAGCAGTTTGATGTATGCCATGGTGTGTACATGCCCAGATATTTCACAGGCGGTTAGTGTGGTCAGTAGATTCATGGCGAATCCGAGGAAGGCACACTGGGAAGCTGTGAAGTGGATCCTGAGGTACTTAAAAGATACCGCGGATACGGGTTTATGTTTTGGTGGAGATGCATGTCATATAAGTGGGTTTGTGGACTCGGATTATGTAGGTGATCTAGACAGACGACGATCTACTACTGGATATGTGTTTTGTATACATGGTACCCCAGTTAGTTGGCGATCGATGTTACAGGCTACAGTGGCTCTTTCTACTATAGAGGCCGAGTTTATGGCCATGGCAGAGGGAGTGAAGGAAGCATTGTGGTTGTGGGGTTTTCTAGATGATTTGGGGATTGAGTAGGATTGTGTGGACTTGTGGTGTGATAGCCAGAGTGCGATTCACTTGGCTAAGAATCAGGTTCATCATATCGACGTCAAGTATCATTTTGTGCGTGATATCATAGAGGAAGGTGATATTTCACTCTCGAAGGTACACACAAATGAAAACCCAGCAGACATGTTAACCAAAGTGGTAACGGGTAGCAAGTTTCAGCATTGCTTGGACTTGCTTCACACTAGTCCGTGTTGATATGTCCGAGTGGGCATGGCCCTTCGGGGCGGGATTGAAATGAGGTGAAGAGTATATGAAGGTGGAGGTGAACTACGGAGGCTTGATCCCGAGTTTTGGGTACGTAAGCAACCATGGTTTGAATGGTGTAGCCGACTGTTTCTTCTTGTGTTCGTCCAAAATTTGAGGTCTATCAAATGATGTACGAGGTGGAGAATTGTGAGAAATGGAGAGGAAGCAGGGCACCTAGGTGCCATAAGTGGGTGCCTAGGCGTTGGCCGGAGAAAAATGAGCAGAAACTTGGCGCCTAGGCACCCCGATACAGCTATATATAGCTAGTTTTTCCTTCCATTTGGAATAATATCAGGCACCCGATTTTAGAGAAGAGAAAATAAAGAGGGCTTGGATAGAATTTATCAAGTAAGAGGTTGTTCTTCTTCGGTATAAATTCAAAGCCATTTTTCTTTCTTTGGGATTAACTTGAGGCTTGTTCAAGTAATCCAATCCATTGTTTATCATTTATATATTGAAAATAATTTCTTCCCCAATTTCTTATCTTTGAAGTGGTTTGGGATATTTTCACATTTCAAGTTTGTTTGATCTTGGGCATCTTAGGAAGAGTGTTTTCCCAACATACACACATTTGATTTTTACTTCAATTCCTCTACATAAACCCCCATCTGTTGGAGTATTTTGTGTGCAGCTGCTTTCAAGTAACATATTATCATCGCATCCGTGTCTGTTACGTGCAACTGCCGTGTATATGCCTTATGTGTACCTTCAAACAACTTAATTTTTGGGCTTTTGCCATGCTTAAAAAGTTACTTTATGTGAAGTTTTTACAAAAAAAAATACTTTTCTTGCAATTCTGTAAGTGCTCCTAATTCCCATCTTAAAACTCGAGGTGTTGCCAATATCATTTAATAAAAGAACCAAGCTGGTGTGCTATCCTACCTGACAGAACACTTACATTGGGGAGGGAGAATCATTTTTTTCATTTTTTATTTCATGCGGGTCCTATACGCATGTGAGTGTATGTCAATTAGGTGGGCAAAATTTTCTAGCACACCAACTTAATTATTAATAAAATTACTTAAAGTGGATAAATGAGGAGAAATTTAAACCTTCATTTTCATGATTTAACATGACTAAACAAATTCATTTTAAAGCTTGAAATCAAGTCATTCAAGATGTTTATATGAAATAAAAATTAAAAATTCTAACATTCTAACAATTATTCAATCAACTATTTGTTAATGAAATTTGACAATTTAACAATTTCACATTTATAACCGACCAATTGATTTATTATGAATTTAAAATAAAATAATAGATGGTTTCATCTTCCCAGTCGCCTTCCCCAAACACCCCCTCAAGAATATATAGAAATAATCACCATCTCGGCTACTGCCATCTAGAAGCAGATGTGGTACCTTTTTCTTTGTTACTTTAACTCATTCCTCCACCATTTTTCAACTCTAAAATTAGGTAACTTCCCCGATTTCAGCCTATGTCGAAGAATCTCTACTTATTGCTTCATCTTCTTCAACCTTTTCTCCAAGATTATTTATAGGTTCCAGACCAAAATCTCTATTACCAAGACTTAAAATCATGTGTACCATATCACATCATTCTTTTTCCAATTTGGTGGAGAATCAATAACAGGCTTTTCATCTTGTGCTCTATGCTTTGCTGTCAATAAAAATCCATCCAAGATTCAGATAAATCCGCCATTGGAGTAATCTCATAAGTTGACAGGCATTTTCTTTTTTGGGGTCATCATCAAGACCATACAAATTTGGAACCTATTTTAAGCCACTATTCCACTCTCAAAACTGAATGAAAAACCCACATATTCAATCATCACCATGGGTGCTATTGCGGAATGGATCTTCAATCGATGAATTCCGGGCTAAGATTAAACTTACCAATCTATTCATCAACCAACCAACCACAACTTCAAACCCACAACTCAATCCACTTATAGTTGCATTCATCTTCTCTCACCCACAAAGGGACAACTATATGGTGGTGATTGCAAGCCACAAAGGCAAAGAGGAAGACAAGAAGAAGGCAAGAACTTGAATGAGGTCACAAGAAGAAGCCGTTTTCTCTCTTCTCAAACAAGGGCAGCACTACACGGCTTCTTGCAAAGGAAAGAGGATATATATAACTTTAGGTATAATTCCAATTTGAGCTAAGACGCAAAGATTGGGCCGACACAAAGTAATGGCCAAGATACAATGAAGCCCTCTTATAAGTGAACGTGGGCCAATGCAACATTAAAACCAATTAAGTTGTAACTAGTGGCCCACATTGTTTTCGGGTCGAGTATGCGAATTGATTGGTTGATAAATAGTTCACTCATTGGCCGCGACCTATGAAATATAATTCGACACCATTCAACGTCATTGTCCGGAATTTATTGGGTATAAAAAAACCCAACAAATCTCCTCCTTGATCCCCTATGATTTTCCAAGCAATTAAAACACACAGTTAATACTTGCATAATCAAAATAACCAATAAATTATATCACGGACCTTACCTTCATGTTTCCAACCTGAAAACACATACTATACTAGCTCCATATACTCACCGAGGCTAAGGTCAAGAACTCTAGGTAAAAGCAAATATCCACAGTAATCAATCAAGAGCAAGTAAACATGCGATGCCGATATATTATAGGATAACACAAATAGATCTTTTCAGAAGCACTTTCACATAGAACCATAGATTAACTTCAAGTCAAGCAAACGCACGATCAAACACATATGCAACAAATGCATAAATCACCCATGAAAAGATCTCACCATACTAATCCTATCCCATTCCGTGTTGCTCACACCTTGAGAACACATATCTCCTCTCATCACCCACCATGCACACTAAACTGATCACTCAACTTATATTTAAGTGGTAAGTTACAATAGATCCTAAGTTCTCAGGATAATCCTTTATCACCACATCACTTTTCCCAACCTACATGGATAATGGATCTCAATCTAACAGAAGTGATAGAAGTGTCTATCTCACACTTTAGCCAATCAAGGTCTCTTTACAGATAAAATATTCTAGACATTTAATCACCTCTCTACTTGTGATTCAAATATCACACTCTACATCCTTGGTACAAACCACAATGTACCCCTAGGCATTTATACTCCACCTCACCAAAAGACATTCAATGCACTGTCAATGCATCCTGACCCACTAGACAATGGGAGCCTACCATTTTCTATATCCTTTCTATATTCACGCTCGACCATCGCCCAGAAAGCATGAACAATTGAATTTATCCCTACGTTTAGTATCACTAGGGTTTAGCGGAGAGTCCTCGTCCACTTTGATCTTCCCAACTTGGGGTTCGAGGGATGTGATCAGGGTAAAAAAGAGTTCCTTTCGGAGAAACGTAAATTTGTTACTTTAGGATCGTCACTATTTGTCCCAAAATCACCAGCAACTAATTGAGCAAAATTGAATCCCGAACACGACGGGGTAAAATTGTCCAAATTTTATAGCAACACCCAAAACTGAAAATGAACACCACCACAGGTTTGTCTCGTCGTCGGGAGGAAACTACCTGAAGAGATCGTCGCCAAAGGTAGACCCACGTGCCACGCTAGTGTCCACAAGCAGGCTGCTATGCGCCACCGATCCGATAACGCGCAACCCATCCTGGTGTGCCTCGGCTTGCTGAACACGCACGGTGGTCTTGATTTGTTCAAAGGTAAGTAATTTCACTGAAAATGACAAAACAGATTCGGCATAAATTTTTTTTTCAACTAGACATATTGGTTTTTGCTTTTCTGTCGAATTTCAAACCAATTTTTGTTCGATTTTAGGCCAGAAATCCATCGACAACCTCGCTTTGATATCAAATCTTGCGGAATGAATCTTCATCAATGGATTCCAAGCTCAGATTAAACTTACCAATCTATATATCAACCAACCAACCATAACTTCAAACCCATAACTCAATCTACTTATGGTTGCATTCCTCTTTTCTCAACCATAAAGGGACAACAATATGGTAGTGATTGCAAGCCACAAAGGCAAAAAGGAAGACAAGAAAAAGGCAAGAACTTGAATGAGGTCATAAGAAGAAGCCATTTTTCTCTATTCTTAAACAAGGGCAACACCACATGGCTTTTTGCAAAGGAAATAGGATATATATAGCTTTAGATATGATTCCAATTTGGGCTAAGACACAAAGTAATGTGCCAAGATACAAAGAAGCCTTCTTATAAGTGAACTTGGGCCAAGGAAACATTAAAACCAATTAAGTTGAAACTAGTGACCCACATTGTTTTCAGGTCGAGTGCATGAATCGATAGGTTGATAAATATTTCACTCATTGGTCTCGGCCTATGAAATATAATTCGACTCTATTTAATGTCATTGTCTGGGATTTATTAGGTATCAAAATATCCAACAGGTGCAGACTCATGTTCTCTCCTCTCCTTTGATGGACCCTTATGTGCACAAACAAAGACATCCTTGAAGGACAAATTTTCCCATAAACTCTACAATTCAAAATTTTTTTGTCCCTTTCATCATTTCTTTTGTGCGGTTAATCTTGTTGCTCTATTTATTGGGAAAGGAAAAAGGGAAAAGAAAAAAAAAAAAAAAAAAAAAAAGGGAAAAGAAAAAAAAAAAAAAAAAAAAAAAAAGATTGCAAAATAAAGCTAAGATAAACTGGATGAATCAGGAGGTCCAACAGTATGAGTAAAATTTTCGATTATCTTATTTATTTTTTACTTAGAAGTGGTGGAGATGACGAGTAGAGGCAGTTGGATGGTTTCCATGCATTCTTTAGGTTGTGGGGGGGAACACTTGTGGGACAGGCTTATCCAGAAGATCCTAAGTGCATTTTTTTGTCTTCTCCATGTATTTTTTATTTACCACAATCCGGGCTTCTCCTTTAGAATTGGCTGATTTTACTGGTTTGATTGTTTCTCTCCGTTGATGGAATCTTTGGTCTAAATAGAATAAGTCTATTAGGTAGATTACAAAAGTAGGTAACATTATAAATTTGCTTCCTAATTGTTAGGTTAGAATATTGTTATTTATAGATAGAAATATTCCTAACTACTAGGTTAGAAATCTTCCTATTTTAGATAGTATTTTTAGTCTATAAAGTTGTTGTTCATACCATTCATATACACAGAAATATATAGATTTCTTGCCAATTCTATACGGTATCAAAGCCAAAATTGCTCTAAACCCTAGCTCCAGTCGTCAATTACCCTTTTGCTTCCACCATGTCTGAATGTGCATCAGAATCTACCCCTCCTGCTCAATCACGAACCTTTTCCAAACCAAAAGCTTCCCACATCGACTTACATTCCAGGAAGAAGGGATCAGCTCCAACTACATGTGCTACAATACGGCTAAGGAACTGCGGGATAAAATGAACCGGCCGTATTCTAATATGGGCAATCAATCTCAAATTTATGAGTTGATTATAAAATGTGGTGAGATTAGGTATGAAGAGGACAATGTCACCAAGTATTTCAACTCAGTAGAACGAATTTGGCAGGACATGGACTTGTTCAACGACTATGAATGGAATCCGACTACAAACATTCCAAGAAAGTGGTTGAGGAGAACAGCATCTACAAATTTCTTGCTAGACTTAAATCAGAACTTGATAAGATGAGAGCTGAATAATGAGACGACAACCCCTTCCTCCAATCGGTAAGGTATTTTTTGAAGTTCGAAGAGAATAAACAGGTAGAAACGTCATGCTTGGAAGGACAACAATTACTGGCCTGTGGTTGATTCCCTTGAATAATCAGCTTTGTTGGTCTTTGAGGTTAATACAAGTAAATCTAACTTCAACCAACGATGTACAAATGATCAACCCCATGACTGGTACGATCATTGTAAGTAGCCCTATCATATAAAGGACACATGCTGGAAGATCCATTGCAAACCAGAGAACTGGAAAACCAAGAAATCGAGGAAAAAATCTAGTCGTACATACCTTTTAACAAAAGAGGTCGAGATGAGCCCATTCATCAAAGAGCAACTTGATCAACCTCTGAAACTGCTTACAACAAATTCAGCATTCGGTACTCATAATACCTCTGTAGCTCAAACAGGTAGTAACCATAGCATTCAATCTTGTTCTTTAACCTCTGTACCTTGGATTATAGACTCAGGTACGTTAGATCATATGACCAATTTTTCCATCTATTTCATAGATATTCACCTTGTCCTAGTAATGACAATGTAAGAATAGTAGATGGTAGTTTCTCAGCAATTGTAGGAAAAGGCCATATAAAAATTGCAGAACTTATTAACCTGAAATATGTCCTCCATGTCCTTAAACTCACTTGTACTCTCTTATTTGTGAGAAAATTATCGATCTATTCTAATTGTTGTGTTACCTTTTTTTATTCTCATTGCCTATTTCAGGCTCGAGCTGACGACTGACAGTGCTAGAATAGTGGCTGGTCTTTATTACTTCTATGATAATCTCTCCAGGAATAAAACAACTATAGGCTTAGTGATATGAATTTGACATTTGTCCATGATCAAATCACGCTTTGGTACCTTAGACTACGACATCATAGTTTTCCTTATCTTAGACAATTATTTCCTACTTTACTCAAAAAATATAGATTGTTAATATTTTCAATGCAAAAGTTGTTTGTTAGCGAAAAGTCATCATTCTAAATACATTTCAAAACCTTACCATGCATCAAAACCATTTTATTTAATTCATAGTGATGTTTGGGGTCCATCTAAATTCACTACTCTCCGAAAAAAATGGTTTACAACTTTTACTGACGATCAACACACGCTTATGTTGGGTATATCTAAAGGATAAAAAATCTGATGTAATAAAATTGCTCAAAGATTTTTATACAATGAAATGATTGAAAATCAATTTCAAACAAAGCCTAGTATCTTTTGTATGGATAATGGAACATAATATTTTAATAGATGCTTGGGAACATTTTTAGATGAAAAAAGGTATTTTACATTAGTTCACATGTCATGATACACCTAAACAAAAATGGAATTAATGAAAGAAAAAATAAACATTTGGTTGAAGTAGCAAGTGCAATCATGTTTACCATGCATGTGCCTAAGTACCAATGGGGTGATGCTAGTTTGACATCATCCTATTTGATTAACTGGCAGCTAACATATGTCTTAAACTAATAACACTTTTAGATAGTTTCAAATTTTTTCCCAACATCTAGGATAAATGCAGATCTTCAAATCGAAGTCTTTGTTTGCACCTTTTTTGTTCGTATACCTAGAAAATTTCATTCCAAACTTGATCCCAAATTTGAAAAGTGTATTTTTCTTGGCTATGCCCTAAACAAAAAGGGATACAGGTGTTACAACCCTACAACATAAAAATTGTATGTGAGCATGGATCTATCTTTTTTTGGAAAATCAACCATATTTTACCGAAAATTCTCTTCAAGGAGAGATAGGAATAGTAGAAGAAAATTTTTGGATTATTGACGATCCATTACAAACTACAGATTTAAACTCCCTCATCCGTAGTGTCTCTCAACATGAAATATTTGTTCAAGGTTCTGAAAATAAAGACTTTACTGTTTTCACTTGCCAAACAGAAAAAACATCAAGGACAAGGGGAGAAGTATTGTAATCGAACACTAAATTACTGGTTTATGCTCGACGAGGAACGAAGAATAATAATTCACCAATCATACTAGCACAAGACCAGTTAGAATTGTGGAGCAATGGTCTAGGTAATCATATCCTCTCTCCTTCTGTACCGTTTAATAGTATACCATCTGATCTTGATCTTTTTATAGTAGTTAGGAAAGTGGTTAGAACATGCTCCAACCATCCAATTGCAAAACAATAACCATAGAGCTTTCACTTCTAAGATTATCCACCTGTTTGTTCCAAAAGACATTAAAGAGGCACTAGATGATCCATATTGGACAATGGTAGAAGAGATAAATGCTCTTAAGAGGAGTGGTATTTGGGAAGTAGTTGATTTATTGAGAGATAAAGATAAGAAGACTGTAGGATGTAAATATGTGTTCACAGTTAAGTGTAGAGCGGAGGGTAGTATAGATAGATACAAAGCAAGACTCGTGGCTAAAGGATTTACATAGACATATGGAACAGATTACCATGAAACATTTGCCCTAGTAGCCAAGATAAACTAAATCTGAGCCTTGCTATCCTTAGTAATGAACTCCAACAGGTTTTACACCAGTTAGATGTAAAAAAGTGCATTCTTAAATGGAGATTTGGAGTAAGATATGCCTACCACCTGGTTTTGAAGCAAAGTTTGGCCAAGAAAAAAGTTGCAAATTAAAGAAGACATTATATGTTCTTAAACAATCTCCCAGAGCGTGGTTTGAACATATAGGGATAGGATAAAAAGACATGGTTACTCTCAAAGTTAGGTTGATCACACTATGTTCTATAAGCTCCGAGAATGGGTAAAGTTGCTATCCTAATCATCATTGTAAATGGCATTATCTTCGAGTTGTTGAAACTAAAGAAAAGTTTTACTAATGATTTTGAGATCAAAGACTTTGGTCCATTGAAGTATTTCCTTGGTATGGAGTTTGCTATATCAAAAGCAAGATATTTATTAGTTAACATAAGTATGTATTAGATCTACTTGATAGAACGGGGTTATTTGGCTGCAAACCTGCAGAAGCACTATGTGAAATAAATGTGAAGCTACATAGATAAGCAAGATATTTATTAGTTAACATAAGTATGTATTAGATCTACTTGATAGAACGGGGTTATTTGGCTGCAAACCTGCAGAAGCACTATGTGAAATAAATGTGAAGCTACATAGATAAGTTGGGAGATTGATTTATTTGTCACTCACTCAGCGGATATAACAGTTGCAGTGAGTTTGGTTAGCTAGTTCATGCACTCATAGTGTCCAGAAAGCTTTGAAGCTACTTACAAAATCCTAAAGTATCTGAAGGAGACTCTTGCAAAGAGAATACTATATCAAGGACATGGACATTAACAGTTGGAAATCTACACCGATGTAGATTGGCTGGGAGTACAACAGAGAAAAGATCAACTTTAGGTTATTGCACATTTGTCGGTGAGAATCTTGTCACATATCATAGTGAAAAACAAAATGTGGTGCTTAGACGTAGTGTAGAAGCTAAATACAGATCCGTTGCTCAAGGCCATGTGGATTAGAAAACTACTAGAAGATTTGAAGTTTTCCAACTCCTTACCAATAATGGTCTACTATGATAACAAAGTAGTTGTTGCAATTACTCACAATTCCGTTCTTCATGATAGGACAAAATATGTGGAAGTTGACAAACACTTCATCAAAGAAAAGATTGAGAGTGGTCCAATTTTCATGCTTCCAACCAATGATTAGATTGCAAATATACTTACAAAAGGATTGCCTAAGAAAAAATTCGACATCTTAGTTGGCAAGTTGATATAAATAGAATAAGTCAATTAAATAAGCGAAAGTTGGTAACATTATCAATTTGTTTCCTGATTGTTAAGTTAGTATATTGTTATTTATAGATAGGTTAGTAATCTTCATATTTTACCCCAATAATTAAATGATTTGCTAATACATAACTATATATTTTCTATTTTACCCCCAATAATTAAATAATTTATTGTATATCATATTTGCATGTCAGAACATGTTAAGTGCAAACTTTGTGTTCCAAGTCTATAGCGTCCCAAAATTTTATAGTATAAAATTATTTAGTGGTAAGGATTTTGATCTAAGCATATTTTGTTAATATTGAAATGTTGAGGGACGAAAGTGAAAAAAATATTAATTCCTTTTATTTGGGCCAAATAATTAGCTTTTGATAGATCGAAGATAAGTATATCGATATTGGACTATCGTTGTAGCTCATAATTAATTAGGAGTCTTGATCTAAGAAAAATTGTTTGTGATTAGATTACATCAAGTTAAATTCTATTAAAAACCCTGTTTGATCCACATTCTTTCTAAAAAATATATTCTTAAACAATGATTTGACATTATTTAAACCGCATATTCTTTAATAAAATAATATTACACACAAATTTTAAATGTTTATTTTTTAACCGCACATTTTTCATCAATACAATATTAAAAAATACATTTTTATGGAAATAATGTGGCTTAAACAAGGGCTAAAAGAATATAAGAGTTTGTTTGATACAAGCCAATTAGATTAAAAATGGACCGCCCAAATATCTTGTTTGATAGGCAAAATTTTCCATGAAATGGGTTTTTCACCCTAATCCCCCTTCCCCCCCAACCCCCCCCCCCCCCCCCACACACACACACACACAACCCTTGATTTTTAAAGAATTTGTTTTCCTTTGGTTTTGATGAAAGTATTTTCCACCTTTTTATTTTTTATTTTTATTTTTAGCAATCAATTGTAACAAATTTTATTCTTTTAATTGACAATTTTCATGAAATACAAAGCCAAATGAATGCCACAAAATTCAAAATTTCAACATTTTCCAAATGAAAAATTATACCAATAAACACATTTAATTGACAATTCTCAATAAAAACAAGTTCTTGGTAATTCAATTCTCTGAAATTCGTTTTCTTTCCATCCAAATTTCATTTTTGCAATCAAACGGATCCTAAGGTTAAATGTGTTGCAAGGAATTTGAAATATTATTCAAAACACAACTTTTCATCCTTTTAGCCTTGCCACGTGAGTTGTTGATATGAAAACTTTACTTGAATAAATTCAAATTCTATATTTTGAAACCAATTCTTATTCAAATTCCTTATATTACACAGTATTTTAATTCTAGTTGCATACAAATTCAACTAAAAATTTTAACTATAAATATTGTAAAAATTTTCATTATTTCACCATAGAAAATAAAGAGAGCCATGGTAAAGAGAGAGAGAGAGAGAGAGAGAGAGAGAGAGAGAGAGAATGAAAGGAAAAAGTATAAAAAAATAATAGGAAAATTTTTGTGTGCAAGATTTTTTTTTCCCTACCTTTCAAAATTAGGTTAAGATACTTTTGTACAAGTGGTTTGTTTTCATATACTTTTATATTCAGTAATTTATGCATGAATTGCTAGTGGACTTTCAGGTTCGACCTAATGAAATGTGAATTCTATTGGGTTCTTTATAACAAAATGTGAAATCTTTCAGAAATTTAAAATACTATTGACGGATGTCTCGCTTGATCATTGATATACTTCATAAGAAACGTGGTATGAAGTGTATATTTTATTATTATATAATTGTGTATGGAATCTATACATATTTTACTTATGATTTTTAAATACTCACTCTTATTACAATTTTACAAGTTAGTTCGAATGGATTAGATTCGTGGTAGAATGATGATGCGGGCTTTCAGTGGATTAAAGGAAAATAAACATTATGTTTTTCTGTCATTCAATTTATCAGTTAGTTTAATTCATTCAATGTTATTTAATTAGTTAAGTGGTCATTTTTTTATGTACATTTTCCATGTTTTGGTTTAAATTTTACTGATATTCCGGTTATTTTTATTAAAGAATTGTATTTTATCATTTCACCTTTAATACAAAGAAAAGTGAATTTTTTATAACACTTCAAAATTTATGAAAATTTGGAGTTTTACAAAAATAATGCCACTAACTGAACACAGCTCAACACAAGAACACATTAATTCAAAGCCTAATTAAATAAAGTTGCAATGCAGATAAAATCCATAAATTGCTCCAATCGAACTATTCAATTCTAGTTCAGCCAACTGAACACTACCTTCAGCAGGACGCAAGCTACAGCTGGTTCTGTGAGCTTTTCAACCATTTTCTCCGCCTCTGTTTCCGATTAACCAGTTAGTGAAGACAATTTCTTGGTGCTTTTTGAAGAACTCCTACTCTTTGATTTTCATGATTTCATTGTTGTGATTAGCTGCTATGGCATGACAATCTTCTTGCCGGGCCTTACACTTGGCCATTTGCAATTTAAAAATTTAAGTTTCTTTACTTTGATCATGGTACAACTCCAAGCAGCCATTTTAAATTGGAACCACTAATAAGGTTACCACTTGAAACGCCTTCTAAAACATCAATTATAAGTGGTTGGCCAACAATTGTTTTACCAATTAATGCACACTTGTTTACATTTATATTTTCAAAGTAAATTGCACATACTAGACATACATTAACCACTTTCTTTCCACTTCTTTTCCTCTAAACTTTCTCCATTTCCTCCTCTCAAACCATCATTTAAAGGAGTCGTTGATGTCATTAATTCGAAAGTCTTTACTATTCTTGTTCTATCATTAGATGTCGGAGCTTCAAGTAAGGGGGTGCTTAAAAATTTTGGTAAGCCATCATAATCTTTAGTTGGCGGGTGAGAATTATGAAGCTGTGTGCAGCTCGCTTCGTTCAATTGACATTATCAACCGCATCAGTGTACTAGGAGGAGGTGGCGCTTGTGCATGTTACGTGCAGGCACAACGTGCGTGCCCTATATCTGCCAGTAAACAAATAAATTTCTCAGATATATAGTAAATTCTATGACTGAAAAAAGTAACTTCTAAAAATTATGTTGTAGGCAACAAATAAATTTCATGCACAACCAAATATAATTTCACCTCTAATGAGAGTATATAAAAGATCAATGGACCTAAAAACTTCATATTATCATCTGTTTCAACCCAGCTGACATTGTTCCTATTTGATGGTTTTTCTTGTAGTGATGAGATTAGATTAGATGGTTTAATATGTTTTGTATGGGATAATTTTGAAGGTAGAAAATAGTTGGCTTTTTGTTGGAAGTTAGTAGTATGGAAGATTTTGATAGAAAGTAACTTAATAGACATAGAAAGTAACTTAATAGACAATGTGGGTAGGAGAAAAGAACTTTATTAGAATGATAATGTCTTAGTTTTGGCTTGCTTTGACTTACAATGACTTTTGCTTACTTACCAATGAGAGACGCATGCCCTATTTATAGACCGTAGCTTACATCAATTTGTGGTTAATATGATTTCTTCTAGATAATTTTACATGTGTCTAAATACAAGCCACACTAACTTTCTTGGTGCCAAAGTTTCTCTAGTGAATTCTAAATAATTTTATTTTTTATTATTCTTACTTGTCAAGCAATTCTAGGATCTTCTAGAAAATTCTTAAAATATGCATCAACCATCAATACTCCTCCTTGATACATATTTCGGTAACTCCAATCATTTCTAGTATTATTTAGAACTTTGCTCATGGTAGCGCCTTTGTGAATATATCTGCCAATTGTTATTCACTCTTGCAATGCTTGAACTCTATCTCTTTATTTGCTTCAGTTTCTCTGATGAAATGGTACTTGGTGCCAATGTGTTTGGTTATGCTGTGGAATAAAGGATTCTTGGCCATTGATATTGCTGACTTCGTGTCGCAGTAGATCTCTGTTGCTTCATTTTGTAGTTTTCCCATGTCTTCAAGTATATGTTTTGACCATATAGCTTGACTCGTTGCCATTGCTGTTGCAATATACTCTGCTTCAACTGATGATTATGCAATCGTTGCTTGTTTTTTGATGCCCAAGGTAATATTTCGGAACTTAGTGTGAATGCGTAGCCTGATTTGCTCTTTATATCATCTACTAATCCTGCCCAATCACTATCAGTATACCCAAGTAGTCTTGAGTCAGGCGTAGACTTATACCTTATTCCATAGTCTTTTGTTCCTTGGAGGTATCTTAGTATCCATTTTGCAGCACCATTGTGAACTTGACTTGAATTTTGCATGAATTTCGAAAGTAGGCTGGTTGCATATGTTTGGTCTTGTAGCAGTGAGATAGAGCAAACTTCCAATTAAGCTTCTAAATTGTGAGTTATCTGATTTTGGACTGCTGTCTTCTTTTCTGAGAGATTTATTGCTATCCAAGGGTGTTGATACTCTTTTGCAACCTTCCATCTCGAATTTCTTTAATAAACTAGTGGTATACTTCTTCTGAGCAATAAAAATCCCATCTTCGGATTGAGATATCTCAATCCCAAGAAAATATTGCATTAATCCTAGATCAGTCATCTCGAACGTTTTCATCGTATCTTCCTTGAATTTCTTGATCACCTTCTCATCATTCCCTGTATAGATGAGATCATCAACATATAAAGAGATTATAAGTGTACTGCTTGTACCTTGATTTTTGATGTATATAGTTGGTTCACTTTGGCTCCTCTTGAATCCTTGCTCAGTGAAGTAATTGTTTATTCTACTATACCACGCTTGTGGAGCTTGTTTAATCCGTATAGGGTCTTCTTTAGTTTGAGAACTTTATCTTCTTTTCCTCGTACCATGTACTCTTGAGGTTGCTCTATATAATTTCTTCTTCAAAATAGCCATTAAGAAATGCTGATTTGATGTCTAGCAGGTAAATCTTCCACTTTTTCTGTACAACTAGTGCAATCAATGCCCTTATAGTGTCAAGACGTGCAATTGGAGCAAATGTCTTAGTGTAGTCGATGCCAAAATGTTGTCAGTATCCTTTGGCAACTAGCCTTGCTTTATGTTTTTGGATTGAGCCATTAGCATTGAGCTTTGTCTTATAGACCCATTTAACTCCTATGCCTTCTTTATCTTGAGGAAGATCTATAATTTTCCAAGTGCTGTTTTTCTCAATCATTTTTATATCTTCATCCATAGCATTTCTCCATTTTGGTTGTTTTGAAATTACTTCATAGCTGTGAGGTTCAACGACCGTCAAGTTGCAGCTTTGATATATTTTCGATAATCTTCGTGTCTTTCTCGGTGACAATTCTGGTGAGTCAACTGGTTCTTCGATTATTGCTTGCTATGGGGACTCTGGTTTATTGTTCTCCTCAACGTCACCCTCCTACTATTGTGGTTATGTAAGGACGCTGATAGCTTTTCTCTTGACTTGACCAGTCTCCCAGTTATAGGTGGCATCTTCATCAAACTTAACATCTCGACTTATAATTAGCTTCTTTGTTCTTAGGTTATATACTCGATAACCTTTTGATTGAGTACTATAACCTAAGAAGATTCCTTTCTTTGTTTTTCATCTAGCTTACTTCTTTTCTCCTGTGGAATGTGTGTGTAGCAAATGCTGTCAAACACTCTGAGATGCTTGCTGATGGTTTTCGTCCACTCCATGCTTCCGCTGGCATTTTATCTTGCACAGCTTTAGTCGGATATCGATTTAGTAGGTAGACTACAGTGCTTACTGTTTCTGCCCAGAAAGTTTTTGGAAGACTTTTCTCTATTACGTAGCTCTAGCTTATCCATTACTGTTCTATTCTTTCTTTTTGACACGCCATTTTGTTCAAGCGCGTATCCAACTATGAGTTGATATTCCATTCCTTCACCTTCACAAAACTTGTTGAATTCATTTGATGTATACTCTTTGCCTCTGCCACTTCTAATAGTTTTGACATTGCAACCACTTTGCTTTTCAATATAACTTTTGAATCTTTTATAAATCTCAAAATACTTGGGATTTTTCACTTAAGAAATATACCCATGTCATTCTAGTGTAGTCATCAATGAAGAGAATGAAGTAACTATTTTGCTCATGTGATGGAGTACGCATTAGATTGCATATATCTGTTGTATCAGCTCTAATGGCTTTTTAGCTCTCCAAGATTTTTCGGACGAAAATGGTTGGCAATGTTGTTTCCTGAGCAAATATCCTTCGCAGACTGCATCAATCTCTTTTAGAAGAAATCCCCCTAATGGTGACTAAACTTTGCAGAAAATCTCCTAAGAAGTCATCGAACTTCAAGACGTTCCTGAATGTTCACTGAACTTTTTCGGAGTCCCCGAAGAGGTCACCAAAATTCAAAGCATCCCTGAATAGTCACTGAACTTTGCAAAAAACCCCTGGGAGGTCACTAAACTAGTTATGTGTGGGGTCTCAATTTGCAACGTTGAGTGACCTCATTGGGGGACTTCAACAAAGTTCAATGACCATTTAGGGACATTTTAAAATTCGGTGACCTCTTAGGGGATTTTGGTAAAGATCAGTGAATATTTAGGGACGTATTGAAGTTCGGTGACCTCCTAGGGGATTTTCTGTAAAGTTCAGTGACCATTTGGGAGGATTTCCTCATCTCTTTTATGATTGTTAAGTCTCTCATCATGCTCTTTTGCTGTAGGATCTTTAACCCGTGGAAGTTAGAATTCCAAATCTTTTGTGCCACAGTCATGACTCTTCTACTGTGCCATCATTGCCGCATTGTTTGCATATCTCCATTGGATTGGAAAACATTTGTTCTTCCGCTTTTTTTACTTTTGCAATTATAAAAGATTTATCTTTATTGTCATAGATCGTGTAATAATCTCCTTCAAAATGTAATGTATATCCTTTCTCCATCATCTGACCTATAGGTAATAAATTTTGATCTATTGTAGGGACTAAGAACTTCATTGATGTATCTCTTGCCCTTTTTTGTGTCAACAACAATAGTACTTTTACCTATTGCCTCTATAAAATTTCCATTGCCAATCTTGATTTTTGCCTTGATTTTATCAAGACTACAGAAAATACTTTCATCTTTCATTATATGATTACGACAACCACTATTTAGATACCATATATCCAGTTTGTCATCAAATGCATCTTTACTAGTGGTGTAAAATAAACTTTCTTCTATATCCTTTTTCTTCAGAGAAATTAGCTTGATAATTTTGTTTAGAACGACAAATTTTTTTGTCGTGACCAAATCTTTTACAGTGACGACACCGTTGTTTTCCTTTAAACCAACAGTCCTTCTCCAAACGACTTTTTCTTTTACATGTACCATATAAAGGATACTTGCTACTTTTATCAAATTTTTTTCCTTGAGTTTCATTATTTTTACAATTTTCTTTAAATTTTCTCCCACCTTTAGATTTCTAAAACCGCATATTAATTTTAGATTGGAATGTATTTTTCGTGCTAATCTTGAGACGCCTTTCTAATATTTTTTCATGTGCTTCTAGTGAATCCATTAATTCTGCAGCTATCAGCTTATCTATATCTTTTGACCCATCAACAGTTGCAATAATTGGATCATATTTTCTGTGCAAGTAATTAAAATTTTTCCAACGACTTTCTTTTAAGGTGCATCATCTCCATAAGATTTTAATTGATTTACTATTTCATCTATTCTTAAATAATAGTCTTTCGCAGTTTCAAAATCTTTCATTTTTAAATTTTCAAAATTCCTTCTTAAAGTTTGAAGGCGACAATTACGTACCTTGACAATGCCGTGAAAGTCCTCCTTCAGTATATCCCTAGTTTCTTTTGCATTTTGGCTCCCATAATTCTTGAAAAATAAGTGTCCGTCAAACTCATTTATAGAGCAAGTAGTGCTAAAGAATCTTTTTGTTGAATCTCTTTAAGTCCCTTCTTTTGTGCGGTAGATAGAGTGGAAATGTCATCTGGGTTAATATATCCATTATTGACAACATCCCATAAATTTTGCGTACAAAAGTAGGTTTTCATTTTGATGGAACAAAAGTCATAGTTGTCTTCATTAAATGTTGGAATAGGGATGGATGAATGGAAAGCGTCTGTCATAATATCTTATTACGCCCAATATCAATCGAACATAGCTCTGATAACTACTGATAATTTTTCTTACAGTGATGAGATTAGATTAGATGGTTTAATATGTTTTGTATGGTATAATTTTGGAGGTAGAAAATAGTTGGCTTTTTGTTGGAAATTAGTAATAGAGAAGATTTTAATAGGAAGTAATTTAGTATACAAGGTGGGTAGGAAAAATGAACTTTATTATAATGATAATGCCTTAGTTTTGGCTTGTTTTGGTTTACAATGGCTTTTGCTTACTTACAAATGAGAGACTCGTGCCCTATTTATAAACCATAGCTTACATCAATTTGTGGTTAATATGATTTCTTCTAGATAATTCTACATGTGCCTAAAATACAAACAATACAAACTTTCTTGATGCCCAAGTTTCTCTAGTGAATTCTAGATAATTTTGATTTTTTATTTTTCTTGCTTGTTAAGCAATTCTAGGATCTTCTAGAAAATTTCTAAAATAGGCATCAACCATCAATACTATGGAACGTATCAAAAGTCTCATAGCAGTTTGCATCAAGGTGTACCCTGATAAAACTACAGTTTATATATAGATCTTGCCACTTGTACATTGCCTTTTACCACCTTGTTGATAGAAAAATGTGTTGGCAAGAACTGTCCATTGACAGCAAAAAAGATGTAAAATAGAATATATACCAAGCATGATTGTAATAAGATAAAACGTCATATAATACGTAAAACTTCTACCTTTGGATTATTATAAATAGTGCCACTCTAGGAACATAGTTCAACACAAGAACACGCAAGTTCAACAGTCAAACTAAATAAAATTCCAATGAAGAAAACCCCAAAAGTTGCTAAGATCAAGCTATACACAGTAGCCGCAATAAAGTATTAAGATCCCGTTTGATGTCCTTTATTTTTTTTTTAACTAAAAATGCATTTTGAAATAAAGATTTCATGGAGAACATGAGGTCAAAAATAAGAAAAAGGTTTTGAATTTGCGTGTAATGTTATTTTATTGAAGAATGTATGGTTAAAAATAAGATAGATAAAAATGTATTTTGAAAAAAAAATGAAAATAAAACAAGGCCTAAAATTTAAATGTAACAATTATTTTGTTCATATTGAACATATATAATTCTGTTATAAGAATAAACCGTATATTTATCAAATGACAATGTTGCCAAGTATCGTATAATTTAAAGGAAGAGCATGATTTTGAATCTTTATAATTTTATTAAACCCAATAAATGTAATATATATTATTTTGTTGAATTAAATGCCAAAAGTAATAAATGCCAAAGTGGTCAAGCTTTAAATGATTATCATAGAGGTTCAAAGTTCGAATCAAATCCAACTCTTTGCTATTGCATTAATTTTGGTAGTAGTTGTAAACTAAAAAAATTCCATAATGCTGTGTAGAGAATCGAAACCGGGACTTGCAAAATGTTTTTATAAGCTCTAACCACTTCATCAAGAAGGAGAATTTGAAGAAAGAAAGAATTATCAGTAATATAATCTAAAACCTTAATCTATTGTCAACAAAAAAAAATGGCTTCCGACAGATCCGCCCTAACTCGCCACTACCTAGATCGGCCATTGCTTACATCTTGACTTTTTATTGCATAAATAATGAATTAATGATCAACTTATTTAAAATAATGAATAATAGAAGTAAAAATAATATATAAGCATCAATTGAATACCAAAGCATAATAATTAAAATTAACGTTTGAAACTATATTACATTGTTCGCCTCAACTTTTGATTTAGTTATGCTTCATGTGAGAAGAAAATTACAAGAATGACCTGGAGTATATCACTATGTTTAAAAGAAAAACGAGAAAAATATGAAGATCTTGCATCAATAATCTATATTCTTTTTTGAAATCCTACTTTCTTCCTCTTTTTCTTTGTATTTTCGCTCCTGCAAAAGTGTCAAAAACTTATTGTGTGATTTTATTGCAAGTGTTGAAAATCAATTGACAGCTAGTAAAGTGGACACATAGAGTTAGGATTATCGTTACCACGAAGACTATCTACATAACTATTGGTTTAATTATGCCAAACTTTTATTCAAGTAAAAAAAAAAAAAAGATTGATTTTAATTATGATCCTAAAAAATATAAAGCTATCAAAATAATTAAAAAGTACGCAAGATTATTATGGTTATAATAGATGTATGAAAGAAATAGAATTTACAAGGTTATCAAAGTTATCCCTCTAATTTCAATCACCAAATTACAATACCAAGCAATTATGTTTACCTAGTCGAATTCTTCTAAATTAATTGATATACATCTCTCTAGTTCAAATCGATCCTACTCAATAAAGTCAAATCACTACCTGTCTATGAAAATCAAAATAAACCTTAATTAACAGCATTCAATTATCGAAGAGTTCACTTGTGGACCAAAAAATTATTACAAGTGTATCTCTACCTTTTATAAAAATTCCGATTCTTTACTTTGTGGTCTAAACAAATAACTCACCTCGTGACATAAGTAATTCAAAGTCATATATAATAGAAGTAAAAACAATACACAAACATGAATTGAAGATCAAAACATAATAATTAAAATTAAGGTTCTAGTTTATGTTAAATTGTTTGTCCCAACTCCTAATTTAGTTAAACATAATGGGAGAAGAAAAAGATAAGAAAGCCTTAAGTACGTCACTGAGTTTAATAAAAGTGAAAAAAAAAAAGAAAAAAGAATACGCCTCTTTCTTGAGAAAATTTTGAAGCCCTAGCTTTCTTCCCATCCTCCCTTCTATTTTCTCTACTTTTCTTCTCTAATTTTCTATTGTGACACTCCAATTGGTTTGACATAAACAAGGTCTTTATATAGTGCACAAATATGCCTAGAAAAACCTGCATGAATCCGGGCAAAAGTTGTAAAAATGCTATTTTTCGAAGGTCGGGTTTGGATTTGCAAACCTCAACCAAAATTGCGGTAAAAAGGTCTCTTACATGGCTCGATCACGATCAACTGCTCTTTGCTTGTTGTGGTTGACTTTGGCAACTGACACTAATGAATTACTCCACATTAGTGGGGTCAACGAGTCGAGTCGAGCCGAGCTGACCGCGAGCCTAAACTCGAGGCTCAAGCTTGGTTCGAGTAAAATGTTTCAAGCTTTTTGCGAGCTGGAGCCAAACTAAGCTTTTACTTGGCCAAGAAATTAAGGCTATGCAGGTAGGCTCAATTTTTTTTATAAATATAATAAATAAAGGCAGCACCGTGCTGCCTTATAAAAAGGCAGCATGTTGCTGCCTTTAAAATATATATATTTTTTAAAATTAGACTCGTGAGCTCAAGCTAGCAAGCCACATGAGCTAGCTTGAGTTCGAGCTCAGCCCAACACCCTAAGATGGGGCTTGCCTTGAGCCTCGAGTCGGGCTTTTTCGGGTTGAGCTCAATTGCTATCCCTACTCCACATTTTTTGTCCTCAAATGAAGGCTAAAAATACCTTTTCCATTTTTTATTCTTTCACATGTGCCTTTATTAATTTTTGACATTTCATCAACAAATTGAACACCAAGTCCTTGAACTTTCCATCATTTTTTGGCTGTCCAACTTTTCATCTCTTCAATTTGGGCTATTTCAACTTTTCAACATGTCTAAGATAGTCCCTATTTCAATTTTTTTTCCTATTTTTATCCCTTTTTATGAAAATATTCAATATTGATCCCAAATCTTCCAAATGCTAACATGTTGGTTCTCAAACCACCGTAATAATTTCAAATTGGTCCTCAAGTTCTAAAAGTGTGCAATTTATTCCCTAATGTTTCGATAATTAAATTTCACTCCCAAAAACTTGCGATATCATTTGATTGTTGTCTTAATACTTCTTATTGACCTTGTGCAATTTGATTATTCTTCACCCACTCCAAACGAGCTCAAAACCTTCATTTTTTGCTCTGAATGTCTTCAAGTTCGAATTTTACCAACAATAATGATACGATGTTTTGGGATTACTGATTTGTATCTAGTCTTTGAAACTTAATTTTTGTACAAAACATAATTTTCATTCAGTCATAAAATTTCTTTTTCTAAGTAGCTTTTAAGTATGGTCAAACATGTTGTCGGAAATTCGACTAACGCAATCAAAAGAAGAAATAAAATAAGCAGAAAAATAGACAGTAAATGAAGCGAGGTATGCCAATAAAGTAAGCAAATCTCCTTGAGACAGATTTCGCCCCCCAATGAAGTGCAAACGGGATTATGGACGTCTGTCTCCCAAGATACAACGCTCCTTCCAAAGTCGATACTGCACAATACCAACCTTGTCGGTCGAACCAATGAATGATCGTACTTGAACGGAATAACGACGGAAGTATAAGAGATTTTTTACGAGCAGAATATGGAGATAGAAGAATTTAGAAATCAATTGAATTCGTAATTGATTTGGTGTGTCAAAAAACGAATATGGGGGTCCCTATTTATAGAGATTGAAGTGTCTCATGGAACAGGTGTGTGACATTTCAGGAACTGGTGCACCACTTGGTCTGATTCGTCTTAGCCATTGGATCGCACTATTTTTATGATCTGACGGCCCAGATTGAACCATGAAGTGAAGTGTCCATTCATCATGCCTATTCACCAATTTCTGAATAGTCACAGCCATACGGATGCCACGCGTACACCTAACCGCCATGCAGGACGAAGGGACGCGACCTACCACTCGTGCGCCACCTAGAATGCCAACTCATCGAGCCTTGTGCTGCCACGTCATCGAACCACGAGTCCATTTCCGAAAACTATAAGGCTCCCCAGCTCCTCGCGACGATGCGTACGTGCGAAGTGCCAAGTGCGCCTCTAAAGCGCCCAATGCGTACTTTGCGACGTGCGCGTGCCGGGACCGGGTCCCGGGAGGGGTGCTAGTGGTGCGAAGCACCACTCTAATGGTGACTAGCCTTTGGCTAGCTAAAGTTAGCCAAGTGGTAGGTAACATATTAAATTATATATTATTTACACAACCCACTATATAAACAAGACTATTTTCTTGTAAACTTTCGATGTGGGACTCCTTTCCATATAAAAACCACTTAAAATGGGCTTATCAACATATGGGCCTATATTGGAGACTTTTCCAATTCACTCAAATTAATTGCAATGACCCATATCATTAAATATTACATTTAATATTTTAAACCCAAATCAAACCCAAATCAAATTCAATTAATTCCAACAATCCCCCACATGAATGGAAGAAGTCGACTCAAATCAAGGAAGAAGAAAGAAGAGTACTATCTGAAAGATAACGCATCAAGATAGGTAGCTTTCGCTTTGAACCTTCTTTAGTAAGAATCTATCGAACTCACTTGGCTAATCAGTGAACGCAACGTTTTGAACTGTCAGCCGTTATTGCAAGCTCAGACAACAGACCAAACACATTATCTCTCATATCAAACTTGGTTCTCTATTGTGTTCATTATTTCGGCCCTGAACTACTTGGGTTCTGCGAGTGCTTTAGAGAATTCGCCTAAGTAAATTCTCATAGAACCGGCCAAGTTCGCACTAACATAGGTGATGCACTATAAAGAGTACCCCACTATAATAACTTGTACCATTTATAGTCATCATTAAAAGCAAAGCTTATCCTTAATACACTTCATAGCACTTTTTGCATCATAGAAATGCTAACATTATTGCACTATTTTACACTATTTTTAGGTGCAAAGTTGCTCCAATACAACACCAAAATTTGTACCATTTTGGTGCAAAGTGAATAGTGTTATACCATATTTGGTGAAACACTATTCATTACACCATTTTTTGCACCAAATTGTGCAATGTTCGTTTTGTCTTTATTTTTCATTTTTCAAAGATAATGGTTAAGAGTATTTGTATCATCTTCGTTCTATAGTGATAATGATAACGATAACGATGATAACGATGATGATGATGATAATAATAATAATAAATTACACTATTAATTATTTTATTAAAGTTTATTATTTTTAATAATATAATCAATAATAATTAATGTAATTGTTAATTTAACGTAAAATTTATATTATTAAAGTTTATTATTTTTGTAAATTTAACATAATTGTTTATCATAAATAAACAATATAATCAAATATTTTTGTCAATTTAACATAATATGTAATTTAATAATCAATATATTTGTTAGTTTAACGAATAGCTTACTTACCGAGTAAGCTATATGAGGTCTTGTATAGTTCATCAGGTACATTAAACTACCAATAATTTGGGAATATTCTAACTGCTGTTTCCCATTTCCACTATTTTTGTGAAGAACTATATGTGGAAGAAATGGGTTACTCGTCTCTTTAATATTATGAGTCTTAAACCTCTCAATTATTTTATCAACATAATGGGTTTGAGATAAGACTATTCCATTTGATGTTCTAGATAACTTTATTCCTAGAATCACGTCTGCTTCACCCATATCTTTCATGTCAAAGTTATTGGTAAGTATATTCTTTGTTCTATTGATGACTTCTATATTAGTCCCTAATATAAGCATGTCATCAACATACAAACATACGAATATGTATGCCTTTTCGAATTTTTTCGAATATACGCATTTGTCACATCCATTTATGATGAATCCATTCCTAATCATGACGCTGTCAAACTTTTCGTGCCATTGTTTAGGAGCTTGCTTCAAACCGTATAAGGACTTAACTAGTTTGCAAACTTTGTTTTCTTGTCCTTTCACTATGAAACCTTCTGGCTGTTCCATATATACTTCTTCGTTTAAATCACCATTCAGGAATGCAGTCTTAACATCCATTTGATGTATTTGTAAGTTGTACAAGGCTGCAGTAGCAATTAAAACCCGAATAGAAGTAATTCTTGTTACTGGAGAATATGTGTCAAAGAAATCAATTCATTCTTTCTGACGATATCCTTTTGCAACCAGTCGAGCCTTGTATTTGTCTATTGAACCATCAGATCTTAACTTTCTTTTAAAGATCCATTTGCATCCTATTGGTTTAGTTC
>NC_036237.1:22266533-22296975 GCF_002742605.1 Olea europaea var. sylvestris
AACTCTATTCAGAATAAAGTTAGCAGTTAGCACTGCTTCCCCCCACAAGTTTTGTGGTAATCCAGAACTTATAAGCATAGCATTAACCATGTCTTTTAAAGTTCTATTTTTCCTCTCAGCAATCCCATTTTGCTGCGGAGTATACGGGGCTGTTGTTTGGTGAATAATACCAAACTTAGCACATAATTCATCAAACATGGACGAATCATATTCACCACCTCTATCGGATCTTAATACCTTAATTGTTTTTCCAAGTTGATTTTCAACTTCGTTTTTGTAAGTAACAAATGCATTCAATGCTTCGTCTTTGCTACTTAATAAATAGACTTGGCAATATCTACTGTGATCATCTATAAATGTGATAAAGTATTTTTTACCACCTCGAGTCTGAACAAATTTTAGATTACAAATATCGCTGTGTATTAAACACAACGGTTCACTACTCCTTTCAATTGTGTTAAAAGGTTTTTTAGCAAATTTTGCTTCAACACAAATTTCACATTTATGTTTATCTTCGGAGTCAAGTTTAGGTATAAGACCTAAACCTACAAGTTTTCTTAAGGAAGCACGATTTACATGTCCTAATCTGCTATGCCATAAATTTGAAGATTCAAGCAAGTAAACAGAAGCATTAGTTTTATTGATAACTTGTGGATACAGATATGTGGATTTTTTGTCCACTACAACAGCATTGGCCTTAAATAGACCATCAAGTAAATAACCCTTCCCAACATACATGCCCCCCTTAGTAAGTACAAATCTATCAGATTCAAACACCATTTTAAATCCTTTCTTACTAAGAATAGCTCCTGAAATCAAATTCTTTCTGATATCTGGGACATGTACAACTTCATTAAGCGTCAGTTCCTTCCCCGATGTGAATTTCAGAATAACCTTTCCAATCCCTTCAATATTGGATGTTGTAGAATTTCCCATGTAAAGACACTCATTATGATTCAAGGTCTTATATTCAGCGAATAGACCCTTATCTGCACAGATGTGACGAGTGGCTCCTGTGTCTAACCACCAATCCTTGGCATTAGATACCAAATTAACTTCAGAAACAACAGCAGATAAGTTGATGTCTTCAACATCTGTAGAAATTTTATCCACTTCGGTTATATTGGCTTGGGGCGGTTTCCTTTTCTGCGTATCCTTCTTTTTGCTTCGACAGTCTTTAGCCCGATGTCCCGGCTTCCCGCAGGTATAACAGTTGCCTTTGAACCGTTTTGCATTGTTGACTTTTTCTTTGTCCATAGATGAGCCAGAACGCTTCCTTTTCTTGTTCTTAGACCCCGAGTCTTCCACCATATTAGCCTTTTCTTCCATGTTGCGGACATTATTCTTCTTTTCTGCAGCCCAATTGTCTTCTTCACTGCAAAGTCGAACTATTAGATCCTCCATCGTCATCTCTTTGCGTTTATGCTTGAGATAGTTTTTGAAATCTTTCCATAGTGGAGGTAGTTTCTCGATCATAGCTGCTATTTGGAAAGATTCACTTAAAGTCATACCTTCAGCTTCAATATCGTGAAGTAGAACTTGTATCTCTTGAACCTGACTCATAACTGTCTTTGAATCAGTCATCTTGAAATCTAGAAATTTGCCGACAATGAATTTCTTCGTTCCGGCATCTTCGGTTTTGTATTTTTTGTCAAGAGACTCCCACAGTTCTTTAGCCGTCTTGTAATTACAATACACATTATATAAAGTGTTATCTAATCCATTGAGAATGTAATTACGGCATAAGAAATCCGCATGTTTCCATGCTTCAATAGCTAACTGAGTATTTTTATCAGTAGCATTCTCCGATGTTTGTGCAGGACTTTCTTCACGCAGAAATTTTACTAAGTTCAATGTCGTCAAATAGAATAGCATCTTCTGTTGCCAACGTTTGAAATCCGTGCCATTGAACTTTTCCGGTTTCTCATATTGTGAAGCCGGCGGCATGACAAATTGATTGGAACCTGAATTTGGCGCAATCACCGCATTAGTATTGCTCTCAATAGTACCAATCACAGCGCTAGTATTATTATTTGATGTACTAGCCATTTTCTGTAAAACCACAATTACAGAAAATAATTAATAATAGAAATGTAGAAGAAGTGAAAAAATAAGCTATCTGTCTTAAGACTGTTGTCGGAAATTCGACTAACGCAATCAAAAGAAGAAATAAAATAAGCAGAAAAATAGACAGTAAATGAAGCGAGGTATGCCAATAAAGTAAGCAAATCTCCTTGAGACAGATTTCGCCCCCCAATGAAGTGCAAACGGGATTATGGACGTCTGTCTCCCAAGATACAACGCTCCTTCCAAAGTCGATACTGCACAATACCAACCTTGTCGGTCGAACCAATGAATGATCGTACTTGAACGGAATAACGACGGAAGTATAAGAGATTTTTTACGAGCAGAATATGGAGATAGAAGAATTTAGAAATCAATTCAATTGGTAATTGATTTGGTGTGTCAAAAAACGAATCTGGGGTCCCTATTTATAGAGATTGAAGTGTCTCATGGAACAGGTGTGTGACATTTCAGGAACTGGTGCACCACTTGGTCTGATTCGTCTTAGCCATTGGATCGCACTATTTTTATGATCTGACGGCCCAGATTGAACCATGAAGTGAAGTGTCCATTCATCATGCCTATTCACCAATTTCTGAATAGTCACAGCCATACGGATGCCACGCGTACACCTAACCGCCATGCAGGACGAAGGGACGCGACCTACCACTCGTGCGCCACCTAGAATGCCAACTCATCGAGCCTTGTGCTGCCACGTCATCGAACCACGAGTCCATTTCCGAAAACTATAAGGCTCCCCAGCTCCTCGCGACGATGCGTACGTGCGAAGTGCCAAGTGCGCCTCTAAAGCGCCCAATGCGTACTTTGCGACGTGCGCGTGCCGGGACCGGGACCGGGGAACGGTGCTAGTGGTGACTAGCCTTTGGCTAGTTTGCTAGCCTTTGGCTAGCTAAAGTTAGCCAAGTGGTAGGTAACATATTAAATTATATATTATTTACACAACCCACTATATAAACAAGACTATTTTCTTGTAAACTTTCGATGTGGGACTCCTTTCCATATAAAAACCACTTAAAATGGGCTTATCAACATATGGGCCTATATTGGAGACTTTTCCAATTCACTCAAATTAATTGCAATGACCCATATCATTAAATATTACATTTAATATTTTAAACCCAAATCAAACCCAAATCAAATTCAATTAATTCCAACAAAACATGCTCAGTTGTTTGAAAGCACACAAGCCGTGCCTGCACGTAACACGCACATGCAGCAAATGTACATAACATGCACAGATGCTAATGATAATGTGTCAGTTGAAAAGAAGAGAGAGGTACACAACCTCAGAATCCTCATCTCCCCGTCTAAAGATGAGATGATAACCTACTAACATTTTTCTAGAACGCCTTGAAGTTTCAGCAACTGATGATGGAACAAGAAAAGTAGAAACAGTCAAATTGGTGACATTAAATGTCTCTACAAATGAGAGTTTGAGTGGAGGAAATGAATCAAAAAGAAAATGAGTCTATGTCCAATATTTCGATTTACTTCAAAATTGTAAAAATAAATTTATGTATATTAACCAGTAACCCAATTTTTGGCCATTCATTTACAGTTGATGTTTTAGAAGGTGTTTCTTGTAATAACCTCACTAGTGGGGCCGAATGCTACAACAACAGCTCAGAATTGTACCATGAGCCGAGTAAAGGAACCTCGAGTTATAAGAGTTTTGAAGTGGTTATTACAAAGAGGCTATTTGGAAGGAACAATACTAAGAATGTCATATCACTGTACTGATCTTACAAGCAAATTGGGACGAAGAAGTGAGTGGTTTCATAGAAAAACAGTAAATTGTCTTCAGTAATTGGTTCAACGGAACTAAAGGAGGAGAAACATTGATTGAAAAGCTCACACAACCTAGTTGTAGCTTATGTCTCGCTGAAGGTGGTGTTCAGTTTAGTGATCGCAGATATGTATAGGCATGTAAGCTACTTATTTAGAACACGTAGTGAAAATCAAAATATGGGCAGAAGATAGAGATATATTTGTAACAATTTTGTTGTCCTTAATTGAAATTTTTTGGTGAGTAAATGCTCTTAATTAAGACTTATTTTGATTCATGTAGAGATATACTGAGTTGTTTTAATTGAGTAGGATTGATTTGAACTCGAGAGATGAAATCAACTAATTTGGAAGAGTTAGACATAATTGATTCTTGTCACAATTTGGTGATTAAGATTAAGGGGATATCTATAACGAAATCGTGAATCATTAAGGCTTTTTT
Source organism: Olea europaea var. sylvestris (assembly GCF_002742605.1). Lineage (NCBI taxonomy): Eukaryota > Viridiplantae > Streptophyta > Magnoliopsida > Lamiales > Oleaceae > Olea > Olea europaea. The sequence continues at coordinate 22,270,846 of NC_036237.1, forward strand.
CGTTTATAGCTTTATATTCTTTATGGGATCATATTAAACTTTTAATTGTTTTCGTTAGGCATAGTAAAACTAATAATTAGATAGATAATCCTCGTTTAAACGATAATTTGAGCTCTTTGGGCTCAATTTACTACTCGTCAATTGACATTGTGCACTTACGATAAAACTACAAAACAAGTCCTATTGGCATCTTTATAATAACCATATCAGAACTTTGAATAATCACGATTTCTTTACTTCCATTGTGGTACAACTCCAAGCTACCGTCATAGCATTTTGAACAACTAGTGTGGTTATGACAAGTTTGCCTTCTAAACGTCAACATTAAGTGGGTAGCCAACTATTGGTTTACTAGTTAACATACATTTGCTTGCTGAAACATTTTGAAGTAAATTGCACAAAATGGACATACGTTTGCTTTTCACTTCGTTTCCTGTTTACTTTCTATATTTTCTCTTCAAAACCCATGTGTGTTTGAGTCGTTTGATTTCAAGTAAGGAAGTGTTAGAAATTTCATTTGTGGGAAATCATTATCTTCGGCCAGCGGGTGAGGATTTCAATGTTGTGCGCAGCTTCAACTAACACTTTGTCATACGCATTCGTGCGTGTTATGTGCAGGCACTGTGTATCATGTGAAGGCGCCCTCATTTGTTAAAATCATTTGATGTTACCAGTTTGACTATTTCTACGGTCCATCATCAGGTGGTGGAGCTTCAAGTGTTGCTCAAAAAAAGTTTGTAGGCCACAATTTGTTGGTTAATGAATTTTAATCATCACAATAGGAAATAAATTTTCCTTTGAAGATTAAAATCATGTAAATAAGGATTTTAGTGACCTTGAAATTATTGGATTATAAAATCCTCACACATAGAAAGGGAAGGTGATAACCTTTTGAAGGAGCTATTAATGATCTAGCCAATTGCTTCCTCCCTTATATCTTCTCCCTCGTTCTTCACTAAGTGTAATTCCTTTTTAGGGAAAGTGAAAAGTGGCAAACTCTAATTCTCATTAAAAATATGCCAATAAAGTGCATATTTATAATGCCTTATTAGAGTTTGGAAATTGCACAAATTTTCTTGGATTTTATTGTAGTAGGCCAATTAAGTCACACACCTTTTATTGGAGCCAAGAGAGGGACCTAACCGGACTCACATGACCTAAGCTCCAATAGATGTTTTCAATTGAGTCAACTCTTGACCAATTGAGATACATCTATTAATCACGGCTTATTCTACCAAAAAATCGAGATTGCACTCTCGAGTCGAATGATAGTTATAGAAGCAAGTTGTGATCTAATAACAATATCCTCTGATTATCGTTTTGCAAGTCAACCCCCATTTGACCATCAATATGTTGAAACTGGCAAAATGACCGTTTTGCTCTTCAACATGTATTACCCTCTAAGTCTTATTTTCATACGGCAAATTCATTATGATCAAATCACAATGTAAAGTCCAATGATCTCATCGTCGACCTACTGAGCTCAGATTTAATTTGCCTAGGAAAATACCTTAGAGTGACGATCGTCTCATATCAATGATTAATGGATTCCAATATTGTAAGTATATGATCTCTAATTGTTTCGGCCCGATTCCCAAAGCATCGAGATCAATCTTCTATTTAATACTTCACTCATTGGTACCTCAAAGAACTTGAGCTAGCAATCAAAGGTACATTACTCAATTAGGATTTAGGTGACCTGTTTGATAATCAAATAGAGTCTCATTTCAAACGGTCACAAATGAGTCATCTACGCGGTCTCATTCAATGTGAATCGAAACACATTATTGTTTCTATTTCAAGATGTAGACAAATCTTAATAAAAACAATACAATCTTATCAACATAAAACGTCCAACTTTATGAACCGATTGTGAACGACATAATTTTGCTCACATCACAAATTGTGTCTTACTATACCCGATCCATCGAGTATACAATTTGTGACATCCTATATGATCATGAAACCTTAGACAATCACTTCAAATTATAACACGTAAAGAAATGAACGTAAATTCATAATGTGATTTTACAGAACACTACTCGAAGAATGAGCATCAAACTAGCAATCTCCTACTTGCCCTTCTTGGAGTATGTGTGACATATCAAGAATACCCATCCCCTTAAGATAGCCATCAAAAGCCTTAGCTAGTAAGGTCTTAGTGAACGGATCAGCAAGATTATCTGCTGATGCAATCTTACTAACCGTCACGTCTCCTCGATGAACAATTTCTCTAACAAGGTGATATTTTCTCTCGATGTGCTTGTCACGTTGATGATTCCTCGATTCTTTAGCATTGGCAATAGCCCAACTAGTATTGCAATAAAGCATTATGGGCCCCATTGCCAAAGGTACCACGTCAAGGTCCAAAAGAAACTTCTTGAACCATACAGCTTTTTTAGCAGCTTCACATGCCGCTACATAATCTGCCTCCATAGTGGAATCAGCAATACAAGATTGCTTGATACTCCACCATACCACAGCTCCACCTCCCAGTGTAAATACTGATCCTGATGTAGACTTCCTAGAGTGACGATTCGATTGAAAATTGGAATCAGTATATCCAATAGGATTTAGATCATGTCTTGAGTTGACAAGCATATAATCTCTCGTTCTCCGAAGATACTTAAGTATATGCTTTACCGCTACCCAATGTTCTAGTCCTGGATTAGATTGATAACGACTAACAATACCCACAGCATAGCAAATATCCGGTCTAGTGCAAAGCATAGCATACATCAGACTTCCCACAATCGAAGCATAAGGAACCTTTCTCATGTAATCTATCTTCATTACATTCTTGGGATAGTACTCTTTAGATAGATGAATTCCATGTCTAAAAGGAAGTTGACCCTTTTGAAATTTTGCATTGCAAATTTGGACAATATTTTGTCAATATATAAAGCTTGGGATAATGCAATCCTTCTATTTTTCCTATCTCGCAAGATACGGATTTCCAAAACATAACTAGCTTCTCCCAAGTCTTTCATATCAAACTGCTGTGACAACCATTTCTTTACAGATGACAATGTCCCTACATCATTTTCAATGAGTAGAATGTCATCTATATAAAGAATCAGAAAAACTACTTTCTTCCCTTGTATTCATTTGTACACACAATGTTCATCCAAATTTTGCTCAAAACCATAGGTCTTCATGGTTTGATCAAATCTTACATTCCAAGATCTGGACACTTACTTGAGTCCATAAATGGACCTCTGCAACTTGCAAATTTTCCTTTCATGGCATTCTTTCACAAACCGTTCAGGTTGCATCATGTAAATAGTCTCCTTAAGACGTCCATTTAGAAATGTTGTCTTGACATCCATTTGCCAAACCTCATAATCATAATGAGCGACAATGGATAAAAGGACTCGAATAGATTTAAGCATGGCAACTAGTGAGAAGGTTGCTTTAAAGTTTTCAACTTTCCCATCTATACCACTTTTCCTTTTATAGACCCACTTGCATCCTATAGGCTTTACCCCATTAGGTGCATTTACAAGATCCCAAACCTTGTTGGAATACATAGATTCCATTTCTAAGTTCATGGCTAATTTCCATGATTCAAAGTCTATATCCTCCATTACTTCCTTAAATGAAGTGAGATCTTCTTCTTGCTCAGTAGAGATCGCCTGATAGGATTCTCCATAGAGCAAGTACCTAGAAGGTGGTCTCATAACCCTTCCACTACGAGTAATGGTTGAAGGTGCCTGATTGTCCAGTCTGACCAAAGGTCATTCCTCTCTTCCCACTGTTTGATCCTGTCCTTGGTTAGGAACAACATCCTCATTATCCCCATTTGAAGGGACATGTGGAGATACAATAATAGGTGCCTCATTTTCTACTACCTCTGATTCTATTTGCCTATGAGGCCCTGTGGGCATCACGTGCTCACTTGCTTCATTAGCAACCATTGGTTCAGTAGGAGGTTCCAAGTCACCACTATTAGATTCTATACGAAAATTTGGAACTAAGTTGTTTGAACCATGTTCTAACATCTTTTACAATAGAATCTTAGTAGTAGACTTGTATTCTTCTATATACTTATCCTCTAAGAAGGTTGTATTTATGCTAACAAATACCTTCTTATCAAAAGGATTATAGAAGTAGTAACCTTTCATTCCCTTTGGATATCCTACAAAAAAACAAACATCTGATCTTGATTCCATCTTATCCGTCTTTCCCTTTAGCACATGTGCTGGACATCCCCATATCCGAATGTGGTGTAAATTGCACTTGCGCCCATTCTACAATTCAAGAGGTGTCTTGGAAACTGACTTAAATGGTACCAAATTCAAGATATAAATGGTTGTTTGTAGTGCATATCCCCAAAAGGATATAGGCAATGAGGAATAACTCATCATTGATCTTACCATATCTAAAGAGCTCGATTTCTTCTTTCCGAGACACCATTCTATTGGGGAGTTCTTGGTGCACTCAATTGGGATAATATCCCATTTTCCAATAAATAGACCTTAAACTCTTGGAATAGATACTCGTCACCTCGATCATATTGAAGGGCCATGATACTTTTACCTAATTGTTTCTCAACTTCCATCCGAAACTCCTTGAATTTCTTCAAAGCTTCGGATTTGTGAGACATAAGGTATATGTATCCAAATCTAGAGTAATCATCTGTGAAGGTGATGAAGTACTCGTATCCTCCTCTAACCCAAGTACTAATAGGTCTACAAATATCAGAATGTACTAATTCCAAAACCTCTTTAGCCCTTAGTCCCTTAGCCTTAAAGGGCCTCTTGGTCATCTTTCCTTCTATACAAGATTCACAAGTTGGTATAGATTCCACCTTTAACTCATTTAAAGGACCATCCTTTACCAATTTTTGAATCCTATTTAAATTGATATGACCCAATCTAAGATGCCATTAAAGAGTTTCATTAGTACTAGACGACCTCTTTCTTTTCTTAGTAGTAGTAGTGTTATGTATAGAGCCAATCAAAGGACTTAAGACATAAAGACTATTAACCATTAGACCCGAACATATAACAGAATTATTCAATTTAATAACCACCATAGAACGGGTAAAAAGTACCGAATAACCAACATGATATAAAAGTGCAACGAAAACCAAGTTCCATATAAGTTCGGGAACATAATAACAGTCATCTAATATCAAACGTCTACGATTCTCAAAACATAAAGTAAAAATGCCAACAGCTTTGGCAGATACCACTACTCCTGTGTCAACCCTAAGAGTGTACTCCCCTTTACTGAGATGCTTGGTTTCCTGGAACCCCTACAAAGAATTGCAAACATGATTAGTGGCCCAGAATCTACAATTCAGGTATTAGTAGAATCAACCACTAAGCATGACTCAATGAATAGGGCATTATTGTCTTTACCTTGCTTTCCCTTAGCTAGGTAATCTGGGCAGTTCCTCTTCTAGTGACCCTTTTGTCTACAAATAAAACACTTTTCCTTTGGTTTCCCATCGACAGTAATTTTCTTCCCCTTTGACTTGCTATCTAGATTTTTGTTTGGTCTCTTCCTCTTTTTACCTCCTTTGCCACCAGAAGGCTTAGGATGAGAGGGTCCGACTTTAACAGTCAAAACACTTCCACTCCTAGCTTTTAGAACAGATTTAGCATTTTGTAGCTCTTTCATTAATTTCGTCAGAGACATATCCATCTGTGTAGATTATAATCAACTATAAATTGTGAGAACATCTTAGGAAGAGTCTCAAAGACCATGTCAATCTGTGTCTCGGAATCGATGTTAGCTCCTAAAACCTCTGCAGCATTGAAGTAACCAATTATGGTTAACATATGGTCCCTTACAGATGCACCCGGTTCATGCGTGTGTTCATAATTGCCCTAATGGAAGCTTGCCTAGCTTGTCAGCTTTGATGTCCAAACATCTCTTGAAGGCTTTCCATTATGTCAAAAGCAGTTTGCATATTCTAATATTTCTGTTGTAATACATTTGACATAAATGCCAAAATGTAACAACGGGTCATCTCATCAGAATGATGCCACTTTCATATGCAACCTTTTGAGATTTCGTGGAGTCATCTTTAGGGGTTTCGGGACAAATTTCATCCAGCACAAATTTGTGTTTTCAGCAGTAAGAACAATATTAAGATTCATTTTCCAGTCAACGTAGTTTTCTCCCACAAGTTGGTTTTTGTTAAGTATTACTGATAATGGATTAAGCGACATTTTCTATAAAATTAACGATTCGTGTATTAATAAATGAGCAATAATCTTTGTATAATGATGTATATGAATATGCAAATATAGATCCAAAACTATATTTGTAATCAAAAAACCTTAAACCCTTACAACTTTTAACACGCCCTCTATAGGAGGTCAATGTAATTGTTGGCAAGGCTGGAACCCTCCCACTCATTTTATTGAACTAGGCATCTATATCACAAGAAAATGAGGATTGATTATTATTTGGCCTATGAATAATTTTGTTGAAATTTTCTATAGGAAATCCCCCAAAATATTCATATATAAGTGTTATAAACTCCATCAATAATTTTAAAATATTCGAAATATATAAGATGTCGTCTATAGGATGATCATTCCATTATTTCATTTTTAAAGAAATTCTATTACTAGATCCAATTTCAATTAATCTAAAATAACTTAGTTTTCCTATAGGGAGATCGATATAATTCGATACTAAACATACATATTTTAATAACAAATTGGATGACGGAGGAGGCCGTAGGTTTATACATGCCTATAAACCCTCTCCCACTTATTATTTTGTATCGTTGGATTTTCACATAATTAGTCCACCAAATATAAACAATTATAATGACGCTAATTATAAAATATTTCTCAACCACCTCTAATTAATTTAGAGTGATAATAAAATATTTAAATGTAAATGCATATGATTTTAATACACCGGATGGTGTTTTATTTAATCTACATGACATGCGATAATAATTAAACATTCATCCATCCATAAAGCGGTAAAAGCGATAATTAAATAAATAATAATCACTAATGGCCCATCCTAAGAATTTAAATTACAATATGGATAAAAAGAATTACATTGGGCCACATCTCGGCCCAATTCTTCAATCTTCTTTGTAGTCCATCTCATGTAATATGAAAATAGGGTTAATTTAATTTTTAGGCCCAAAATTTAAAATCAACAAGGCCATTATCCAACAACATTGGCCCAAGTATTAAAGAGAGGCCCAAAAAATCCAAATTACCCTAATTTTCAAACCCTAGCAAGAAAACACACTTCCACCAAAAATGCACACTACTCCAGCGACCCCAAAATAAGCTGCCACTGGCGTCATCGCCTCCGGAGTCGGCCCTCCGGTGCTTACAAAAAAAAATTTAGTGCCTTATGGCTTACAATAATTCTAGATAATAACTATAACAAATGAAATACAGTAGGAAGTAAAAAGAAATTCTAGGGCCAAAAGTGATTATGAATGTATCAACAATAACTTTAAACATATTTAAAGTATAAACATGTCAAAATCAAATAGCCTAACACCACCCAACTAAAATGCATATTTCACTAGGATTTTAAAAAAAATTAATCCTACTCAAGGCTTAAAATAACATTGGCTCTGATACCATTTGTTGGTTAATGAATTTTCCTTTGAAGATTAAAATCATGTAAATAAGGATTTTAGTAACCTTGAGATTATTGGATTATAAAATCCTCACACATAGAAAGGGGAGGTGATAACCTTTTGAAGGAGCTATTAATGGCCTAGCCAAGTGCTTCCTCCCTTAAATCTTCTCCCTTGTTCTCCACTAAGTATAATTCCTTTTTAGGGAAAGTGAAAAGTGGCTAACCCTAATTCTCATTAAAAATATGACAATAAAGTGCATATTTATAATGTCCTATTAGGATTTGGAAATTGCACAAATTTCCTTGGGCTTTATTGTAGTAGGTCAATTAAGTCACACACCTTTTATTGGAGCCAAGAGAGGAACCTAACCGGACTCACATGACCCAAGCTCCAATAGATGTTTTCAATTGAGTCAATCCTTGACCAATTGAGATACATCTATTAATCCCGGCTTATTCTACCAAAAAATCGAGATTGCCTTCTCGAGTCGAATAATAGTTATAGAAGCAAATTATGATCCAATAACAATATCCTTTGAGTATCTTTCCACAAGTCAACCCCCATTTGACCGTCAATATGTTGAAACTGGCACAATGACCGTTTTGCCCTTCAACATGTATTACCCTCTAAGTCTCATTTTCATACGGCAAATTCATTGTGATAAAATCACAATGTAAAGTCCAACAATCTCATCGTCGACCTACTGAGCTCAAATTCAATTTGCTTAGGAAAATACCTTAGAGTGACGATCGTCTCATCTCAATGATTAATGGATTCCAATATTGTAAGTATATGATTTCTAATTGTTTCGGCCCGATTCCTAAAGCACCGAGATCAATCTTCTATTTAAGACTTCACTCATTGGTACCTCAAAGAACTTGAGCTAGCAATCAAAGATATATTACTCAATTAGGATTTAGGTGACCTGTTTGATAATCAAGTAGAGTCACATTTCAAACGGTTACAAATGAGTCATCTACGTGGTCTCGTTCAATGTGCATCGAAACACATTATTGTTTCTATTTCAAGATCTAGACAAATCTTAATAAGAATAATACAATCTTATCAACATAAAGCGTCCAAATTTATGAACCGATTGTGAACGACATAATTTTGATCACATCACAAATTGTGTCTTACTATACCCGATCCATCGAGTATACAATTTGTGACATCCTATATGATCATGGAACCTTATACATTCACTTCAAATTATAACACGCAAATAAACGAACGTAAATTCATAATGTGATTTTACAGAACACTACTCGAAAAATGGACATCAAACTAACACCATTATCTTTGGCTGGTGGATGATGATTTCATGTTATGTGTAGGCTAAGGCCATCGTCATCTTCGTCCGGCAGGTCAGGATCAAACTTTTGTTTAGCTCGCTTCTTTCAAGAGACATCTTGTGATGCGCATTCGTTCAAGTTATGTGAAGGCGCTACCCATGCATATTACGTGCAGGTGTTGTACATGAGTGTTATGTGCAGGTACTGAGTGGTACTCTACTTGTGTCGTCAAAAAACTGAGAATGTTCGGCCACACTTAAAAGTTACTTCCTGAAAAAATGAAATTCTATTATTGAATATGTTTCGTACAAAAATAACTTTTAAGCACAATCAAACATGCTTTCACCTCTTGAAAGACAATGAGTAAAACTAAAGACATCATATAATTATACGTTAATGATCTCTGTTACTGCTCAACTGAAGTTTCTGATTGCATTACTTATCAAGGAGTAACTTGAGAAAACTCCCACTTTTTCTATAGTAATAAAATATCTCACAACATATAATATACTATATTTTTACCTCTAGATTACTATAAATAGTGCAACTAACTAAATAAAGTTCAACACAAAAATACATAAAGTCAACAATTTGATTATATATAAAAATCCCATGGAAAAACTCCATAATTTGCTCAAATCGAGCTATTTAATGCTCCATTCAACCAACAAAATACCACCTTTAGTGGGAAGCAAGATACAATTGGGTTTGCAAACTTGTCAATCACTGGTTTCTCCTTCTCTCTTTGCAGTGAACAAGTTAATGAAGATCATTTCCTAATATTTTTTTGAAGAACCTCCGCATTTGTTTTATTTTTATGATTTCATTAGTGGGATCAGCTGCTATGACACGACATTCTTAGAAATTTATGTTTGGTACAAAAAATAACTTTTAAGCGAAACCAAATATGCTTTTATCTCTAATGAGACCAGATACATGATAAGTAAATTTAAAAACAACAGATAACTCTTCTTTTAATGATCTCTTTCACAACACAGCTGGAGTTCCTTTTCCACATACATAATCGACTCACTGCAATTTTATGTCAAGGTGTACCATGAGAAAACTCATATAGTTCCGATAATAATAAAATGTCACTGCATAAAATACACTACACATCTACCTCCAGATTACTAAAAGTGAAACTAACTGAACATAGTACAATACAAAAATGCTTGAATTCAACAATCTAATCTATTAAAATTCACATGCAGAAAACACCATTAATTGCTCAGATCAAGCTATTCAATGCTGCATTCAGCGGACTGAACACTACCTTTAGCAGGAAGCAAGCTAAAACTGGGTTTGCAATCTTTGCAATCACCAGTTGCTCCTCCTGTGGTTCTGGCAAACCAGTCAGTGAACATAATTTCCTTATTACTTTAAGAACCTCTGTCCATCTTCATTTTTTTGCTGTTTTATTGGTGGGAACAAAGGCTACGACACGATACTCTTAGTATCAGGCCTTCCATGTGCCTCTTTTCCATAATCACATCAGAACTCTGAAAACCCTAGATTTCTTTACATGGATCATGGTATAAATATGAGTTACAACAATTCGGGAACCACTGATGAGGTTATCATTAGATTCATTTTCTCTTTACTCCATTTCCCCCTCTAACTCTTTATTTACTTGAGTCGTTTGATGTCACTGCTTCAACTATTTCTATATTTCTTGTTCAATCATAAGGTGTTGGAGCCTGTGCTGAAAAAAAAGTCGTTAGGCCATTATTATCTTCGACTGCGGTGAGGATTTTGAAGTTTTGTTCTACTCATTTCTTTCAAATGACATGTTGTCACGCTTATCCTTACGTGTTATGTACAGGCACTACATGTGCGTGTTATGTGTAGGCACAACCAGTACCACGTGTGTAAGGATGGCAACTGGGGCAGGGTGTCCCCGCTCTGTGGTGGTGCTCGCTGTCGTAGGCACTCCAAATTAAAACCTATACCTTTTAAAATTAATGTAGTAGTGGAAGTAGAGGTTGATCCCATGAAGAGTGATTAATTTACTTTTTGATGCAATATTAACTAAAATGGGGGGTTTTGATTTTCTTGAAAAAATACAAATCACCGAATTAAATATAAGCAATAAATCTAAGTCAACATCCACCATTGAAAATTAATAACCGGTCATTGATCCACAATAATCATCAATTCATAATTATAGCATTCATTGTGAAAAATAAATTTTCCATTCAAAACAATTTTCCTATTTCTCCTTAATTTTAATTAATTAGAAACAAGCAATCTAATTAATCCTCATTATCAAACAATCCTAGACAAGCACGATAATTTAATTTAATAATGATTTTGCGAATTAGAGAAATCAATGAACTAGATAACACAAGTCAAGTGTTTGCATTTAACCTAAATAAATCTTCTCCTTGAGATCTAATAATTTCCAACCGGCAAATTTTCAATTTTAGTTGCTTCATAAGTTAAACCAATTAACAATTATAGTTTTGAAATTTAACTTAGCTATAGATTATTGAGATTAATAACCTAGTGTGCACTCTAGAAATCAAACACAACAATCATAAAAATAATTGCAGAAGAAAATTTAATACTAAGCATATGAATTAATCTATAAAAATCAGGTGGATCTTACAATTTAATTGTTCCAAGGCTTCCGTCCCCTTCAATCAAACAAAAGAAATTAGTTGCACACTTGAGCACAAAGAGAGAAAAATAGGGTTGGGGGCGTTCTCCCTATTGTGGACGAGATTTTGGGCTTATATATAGTGTACAAGATTTGTTTTCATAAGTATTTGATTCAAATTAGGAACCTAAAAATTAAGTGTCAGAAATGAACTATGCAACCGCATAGTTATAAGTGTTACGGTCGTATAGAACAATGATTTACTGCCCAAAAGTTCTCTAAAGGTCGGAATGCAACCGCATTGGATTTGAATTATGCGACCGTATAGAACAACCGTTTTTCCGCCGGATAGCTTTTAATATTTTGATCATAACTTTCTTTTTTGATGTCCGATTGAGGTGATTCAAAGTGTGTTGAGAAGCTAACTCAAAGGGCTACAACTTCTCTTCAGATATCATCTTCCAATTCGATTGTTTAACATGTCAAAAATGGGTCCTAATATGATGCTGAAAATCGGTGCATAACATTTTCGATTGAAAATTTATGTATGATTATACGTTGATTGTATTTCATCCCTTTGACTTCTTTCCTTATCCATTTGACCTCTAATACCCTTGAATCTTCATCCCATTGCTCATCTCATCTACGGATTATTTGCAACTTGGTCCCCGAGCTTTCATCTTCTCTTTTCTTGGCATCTTTTTCTTGTTTTCCTTCTTCCAACACTTTAAGTCTTCCATTAATTGACCTTCAAATCTTTCACTCCTTCGTTCACCTTCCGGTTCAACTTTTTGATATTTACATTTTAGTCCTTGAACTTTTGATTTCTTTCATTTATGTCCTTTTTCACTCTTTTCTTCTATTTTATGCTATGATCATCCAAATGTAATTTAAATCACAATATAAGGGTACTTAGCATATTTAGGTGTTAATTAGTCATAAAAATGCAAGAATTAATAAATGTAAATCACGACATTTCATGTCTTAACATACACCCCAACCCGTCTTAGACGAAGAGAAGCGTGGCGGGACGGGCAACTTTTTATCTTATTTTTTGCCCCGTTTAATTTTTTTATTTTTTATTTTTAATTTAAATTTAATTTAATTTAATTTTTTATTATTTAATTTTATCTTTTTTTACATTTTTAAAGATTCAAATCATGTTATTATTAGAGAATAAAATACAAATTTAAAATGAGTTTTTAATGGGTGAATTATCTAGAAATAATTTTTCCCCCTTCACAGGGCGGGGCATCCTCGCCCCGCCAACCCATTTGGGGCGAGGTTTTTTGCCATCACTACATGTGTTCAATTAACAAACTTTGCGTGTGTGATCATGCATAAAAGTTACTTTCTAGAAAAGTAAATTTGATGATTAAAAAATGTAACTTATAAATATTATGTTTGGCTAAACAAATAACTTTCAAGTAAATCCAAAGATGCTTTTACCCCTAATGAGGCTAACTGATCAATAAACCTATAAAAATTAGATCGTTATAAAACTTAGTTGATGTTCGTATAGTTCATTCAAAAAATCTCGCTGCAGTCTAAATTAGGGAATACCTTGAGAAAATCTTATATATGCGATAGTAATAAAATGTCACCAAATATAGCACACAACCCTTCTACCAACAAATTCCTATAATCAGTGCCACTGAATGAACACAGTTCAACATAAGAACAACTAAATTCGACAACATAATAAAATAATAATCCCATGCAAAATACTCGATAAATTTCTCAGATTGAGCTATTCAATGCTACAATCACCTGACTTAACACCACCTTCAGTGGGACTCAAGTTACAAATGGTGTTACGAATTGAATACGACATGGCACAATATGAAGTAACAATCACAACATAAGAAGAACACAGGAAATTTGGTAGATCAACAGAGAATCTATTATAATGGAGAAAGAATACAAAATATTATATTTAAAATATTGTCTAATCCCTAAAACTCATACAAAGTCATATGAAAGTCAAGAATTTCATGAAGTATTTATAGGACCCAAAGAATGTGTTTTAGATGGAAAGATGATAAAAAATCGCGTAAAAAGAAGGAACCAATTTTCTCCATATATATACGCCGCTCGAGTGGTAGCCTCATGCCAGTGAACGATACGTGACGCTCGAGCGATAATCGATTAGTAAGTGGGTGGTAGCACTCAAGAGCCTAATAGCGCCCAAGTGCCAAATTCTGCCCTAAAACATTTCATTCCCCTCTGACAACTCTTTTAACCTATCCATGAACATCTAATGAAATTTGGATCACAAAATAATAGATTTCCACATTGACACAAATTCCATTGCAATGAACAAACTTCAAAAATTCTTAGCCTAGAGACAAATTCCACTGTAATGAATAAATTAATGGCTCTTTACTAAAAAAAAAAAAAGGTCTCTAACAAAATTTTCATTCACAAATAATTCAAAGTTACCAAACATGATCGAAACACACCTTGAAACAGAATCAACACCACAAAATGCTTCTGTAGAAGGTTCTTCGCTAGACTTAACACCCTTATCCACACTTAAAGCATACTCAACTAAATCAACTTTCTCATACATTTCACTCATAGGCCTATCTCTAGCAATTGATGTCAATGCTGGTGATGGTGGCAAAAGGAATTTTCTATAATTTTTCAACTAGACTGAGTTGTATACTTCAACATGGACCCAGACCAAACTCCAACAGTATTGTACCAAATTGAATATCAAAAGTACCAAGCTTTTGCTAATTGATCTTCAAAGATTCTGCACAACCTTGCAAGACATATAATTGAGACTTTCATTACCTCTACAACACAATACAGGCACTTTACTAACCTTTAGAACTTCACCTTCACTTTCACCAGTGAACTTGTATCCTTTGAATTAAGAGTGCTAAAGGAGATAAGATTTCTCTTCATATCTAGAACGCGTCTCACCTCATCAAGTGTTATAACCGTCCCATCTAACATCTTAAATTGACACTACCAACACTAGTTACCTTATAGGGTGCATTATTTTCCATAACCATGATACCTTTCAAAATTTCTTCATATGTTGAAAACGAATCTCAATTTGGACATATATGAAAAGTTCAAACTGTATCAAGAATCCAATGCTCATCAGGTTTGGAGTCACCGTAAAAAATAATCAAAAATTTTCTCCATACTATAGTAATTTTCTGCAATATTTGCTTCACTTGAAGTATTTGGTTGCTTTCCCTTTTGATTTGCAACCATTTTTTTCTCAACTCTACAACTTATATTATCCTTCTTTATGTGCTCCTTCTTCTTTTAATAGTTACAAATTTTATTACTGAAATTAGACTTCGAATTGTCACTCTCATAACCACCATGAACAATGAAACTTCACCTTGAGCCTCAGATCTAACAAGATGCTTCATCTTCTCATTTGAAAATAAAGTATTATATATATTTCTTCAGTGGTGAGAATATCATGGCTATATGATAACGTATCTCTAAATGACATATAGCAAGCAACGAACACAATAAAATTAAACATAAATCATCTTTACTATTCTTAACCTCCAAGGTTTGCAAATCAGCAATAATTTCCTTAAAGACAGCAAATAATTTTCTAAAAATGTACCTTCTATGATGAGAATACAAACGCTGCTTCGAGTACACTTTACTAGTTAGACTCTTAGTCATGTAAAATTGCTCCAACTTCAACCATAATGTAGTTGCTGTTTTCTCATTCAAAATGTTACAAGAATATTATTTGAATGATGAAATAGAATCTATGATAGAGCATTTCGATCATTATATTATTTTTCTTCCATCAACGATATTGAGGGATCTTGTCAAATCCCAACAAAGCATAATCAAAATCCGTCCGAACAAACATTTCTTGTAACTTCACCTTCCACAACAAAAATCTAGTGCTACAATCTAAAAGCAAAATATCATACTTCATGGTTGCTATCACATGAACAAAACCTCAGATAAATTAAAACTTAAGCTTTGATACCACTTGTTAGGAATTGAAGACGAGGTTATATGGCACAATATAAAGTAACAATCATAACACGAGAAGAACACATGAAATTTGGTAGAGGAAAGGAGAATTTATTATAATGAAGAAAAAAATACAAAATATTGTGTTTACAATATTGTCTAACCCCTAAAACTTATACAAAGTCATATAAAAGTGAAGATTTTCGTGTAGTATATATAGGACCCCAAAGATGTGTTTTAGATGGAAAGAGGATAAAAACTGAGTAAAGAAAAAAAGAAACAAATTTTCCCAGACATATATGCCTCTCAAACAGCAGTTTCATGCTAGGCACGTGGAGCTCGGCGATAGTCAATGCTAAGCTGACGGTAGTGGCAACGCTCTGGCATTGCGTGTATGGCACTCAGATGCCTCTTTTAGGGTCCAACTTGATTCTAAACACCTCTTTCAACCAATCTACGAACATCTAACGAAATCGTCACAAAAATTGCGAGCTTTTGGATAATTGGTATTTTCTCCTTTGGTTCTAAGGTTCAACTCAATGGAAACAATTTTCCTTGTCTTTTTTACCCCTGTGCTACTTCAATTTTTCCCAAATTCATTGGTAGGATTAGCTGCTATAGCACAACATTCTTTGTGTCGGGCCCTTCCACGTTACCTCTTCGCAATAATCACATAAAAACTTTGTAAAACCAATTTATCTTTACTTAGATCATGGTACAACTTTGAGCTATTATTGTAGCATTTAGAATCACTAATCAGGCTATCACAAGAGCCACATTCTCAAATATTTACCATAAGTGTTTAGCCAACAATAATTGGTTTACTAATTAACATACACTCGTTAGCTTTTATAATTTTAAGTAAATTTCACATATTTGACATAAGGTTATTTATTTTCACACTATTTCCTCTTTACTTCGTCCAATTCCTCCTCTAATACCCTCATTTGTTGGAATCGTGATATGTCATAGATTTGATTGTTTCTATTGTTCTTGTTCCATAATGAGGTTCTGCAGCTTCAAGGATGTTGAATAAAAAAGCTTGTATCATCTTTGACCAGCGAGTAAGGATTCCAACAATGTGTGTAGCTTGTTTCTTTCTAATGATATTGGAGTTGGGCAACAAGTCCGATGGAGATCCCATTTAGAGGTTGCTCCATATGGCATATCCTATAAAAAGATGACTATGATTTTCCCTCAATTATCAAATAGTGAAGTAGAGCAAGCAAGAGAGAAAATACAAAAGCATACGACTTTACATTACCACAAGCAAGATCTCATGTGCAATTACCAAGTGAAAGTTCAAGCTCATGCACATCATCGGGAAGACCACAGGCAACAAGCCTACAAGATCTATATTAGATAACTGCAAATCAAAATGAACCAACACTCATTTTGTCTTCTTGTGGATTGTAAGCTAAAAGACTTCAAAGAAGCAACACAAAATATTCCAATACGCTCTTTATATTTAATACTCAACCCCTATTTGGAATTGATTAAAATCGAGATATTTAATTCAAGTTAAAGGTAACAATTAATTTCAATAACATATTTTATATAACCCCAACTTTTCAACAACATATTTCAACAATTTTTATCAAAATTTACTAAAAATTTGATATTAATCCCATCAAACAAAGCTAATAAAATTATTTATTGTTTTTTCCTATTTTTATTTTTACTAGCTTTCTTTCAAGTTATTATATTATTTTTCTTTATTAAAATTGAACTATTTGAATACATTTAATTATAAATAGTGGAGCTGACTGTCCAAATCTAAAGAGTCAAACTCGCTCTCTAAATTAAAATTCTAATTTAAAGAGTCTATTGAAACATAATTTTAAGTATTGACTATTTAAAATAAAGGTCATTTTATGTTTAAAGAGTCTCTTAAAAATACTCTTAGTATAATTTGTTTCATGATGGTTTTATTGACAATTGTGTGTTACTTGTGTTTTGTGTTGGGAGTGATTTTGTACGAGTAATCCTAATAATCCCAAGTCAACAAAAAAACTCTCTCCAAATCTTATATCCATTAATGTACAACACAAACGATTAATCGAATGGGGTAGCTTCAAAACCATAAATACAAAATTTCTATAAGAATCCCTATCAATTAATCCCACATCCCACTGAAACGTCATAGAATATCAAATAATGCTATGTAGCCCAACTGGAGTTTCAACTCCAGTTTAGGTGGTGTTAGATAATAAGTTAAAGGAAAAGCGAAATTAAATGAATCATTTAATTCCACTTATCATTTAATGTCACATCAAAGCTACTTAGGTTGGGTGTTGCAATCCCAGTGGCCTAAATCGCATTATTATAAAAAATCATACCTAATATTTTAGAAATTTTATTGAAGCAACTAGAATCTTAATGATGGTGATTTTGTTGATATTTTTATAATTTCAGTGAGTGTTTTTTCTCATTTTATTGTTAGATTTTGAGTTTATAGATTGAGTTTTGGTAACGCCTGTGAAAAGAAAAAATTGAATGTACATTTCAATTGGATGATCCAACTTATATAATTTAACTTTGGGTTAAGAATTCTCAAGTTCAACACGAACTCTAAATAAGTAGTAAACTTGAAATGAAAATTTTTTGAAGTAGTAATTAGAGGTATCTAAATAGGTTGCTGCCTGACGAGGCCGAGACCTATTTGTATTACACTTTTTAAAAATTTTCTTTGGTAACTTTTAATGGTTTTCACGTGAAAAATAAAAAAAAACGAAAAAAAAAAAGTCTTCATGGACCCAATTGAGAAGGTCATGAACCTATATTCAAGTTTGAACCGGCCGCTCACAAGCCAAGCTAGCCCGTGTGTATGAACTGGTGCTTGCAAATTGAAGGTAAAAGTGACTATTAAAATTATTTACGGGGCTATATTTTATAACTTGTAAGGTAATTTTATCCGATACTTAATAAATAAATTATGTACAATACATTTGACATAGACACAACTCACAATAAAAAAAATTTCACCATGGATATGCTCATTCATTTTGACAGCTTTAAGCTTTAGCGCGTATTTCCCATAATATAGCTTTTGACTCTTATCTTCTCCGCGCTCATTTTTCTAGAGCTGTAAGAAAAATCGCAAAACTGAAAAATCGAGTCAAAACCGCATTTTAGAAATCGTCGGTTTGGTGTCATGTGGATTTGGTCAACAAAATGGTTTTGAATCAAACCAAAATCGGTCAAAATTATTTGGTTTAGATTTGAAAATTTTAATTGCGGTTTAAAATCAAACTGGACCGAGAAAAAATATATAAAAATAAAAAAATGAAAATTTTTTAAAATTCATCCAAATATGTAAAATTCAATAGTTTTGTTATTTGTGGCTATTTTTGTTAATTTCTAATTTTCTAATACATATATATTATTATTACCTAATAATCCTAATTTATATCTAATAATCTCAAAACTAATATAATCTATCGAAAGTCCTTTTCCCCTTCGGAATTCAGATGAACTCCAATCGACACCCAACATAGTCTTGAGTTACCGACTCCACACACACTTCTTCAGATTTTTTATGCCTATTCAAAGTTGAATTGTAGTCCATTACACCAAATCGAAGACAAAAATGTCCCAGCCTTCAGTAATAATATTTGCTACAAATAAAGTTTCAAATCAATAAATTTTTTTAGCAAACTGAGGTAAGAATATGAAATTAAATGCATTTCGTAACAACATACAAATGTAAGCTTGTGTAATTGTTATATTTAGATATTATAAACAACTACTTTATTATTATGGTTGGTTATTATCTTTATTTAATCAATAATCTTTTTTCAAATATGATGATTACGAGATCTTGTTGGATATCATTATATTTTTTGGGCCTTAAATTTCGTTTAGTAGACTTGTATTGGAACGTTATTATAACGTCATTAGCCTAAAAAAAAGTGAACAAAAATGAAAAACTATGTTTTAGTTTATTGTGATCTCACTTTGATTTAGCAGCTATTTAAATTTATGGTAGATATATTTAGCCCCTGTTCGAGCCATATTTTCCAGGTTATCAAATGAGAAAATTGATTGTTGAAGAGAAGGCTGGGTCCCATGCATAAAACAACAAGTCAACAAATACGGTTGGACTTGTGGGATAATAGTCCAAATTTCCATTATTTTTGTCCCAAAAATTTAATTCAAACAAGGGCTTAGATTGTTTTAGATCTATTGCTAGTAAGATATAAATATATATTGAATTCAATGAACTAATGTCATAAAAGTAAACAGATAAAAAAATATACGATGAAATTGACAGTTTAAAATCAGACTAAATAGTTAGGTTTAAGTTTGAGTTTTTTTTTTCAAACCGTTCAAAATGATTTGGTTTGGGTTTGGGTTTTTTCTCAAAATGGTTTAAACAGTTTGATTTGAAAATTTGTCAAAAATCGATAAAATCGGACCGCTTACACCCCTACACTTTTCTCTGTCTAAGTTTACAATGAATCCTTGCTGGGGACGAGAAAGATTTGTCTATTTCATTTTTACCACATTCTGCAGAATTCATAGAAAATGATGATGTGCATGAAAAATAAGTCCCTGTTTGGTCATGTTTTAAATTCAGACTTTAATTTAAATCAAAGTCAAAAATCAATTTTAACAACATATTTAATGAGTCCTACAACTTGTTAACCATACATTTTATCAAAATCTACTAAAAATCTAATTTTAATTCCTATCAAATAGGGGCCAAGTCACCTTAACTAGACAAACTTGTGTTTTGTTTGCCAAAAAGCACAGTTTGTCCAATAACACATTTTTACGTGACTCAGTGATAAAAATAAGGATAATTCTAAGTGCACCTAATTTGATTTACCTACTCTTACAAGCACGTGGACCTCGTGTGAATAAAATAATCCCAACATGTAGTCCCCACACTCCTATTGTGAGTGTATGTAAAACATTAGATAAATAAAATTAGATACATCTAGCATGATCCAATAAATAATGCACTAACGTGTTTCCTATTGACTGTCAGAGTTTCTGTTAATTCAGCAAGACGAAACAGAGTGCCTGAAATGAAATAAATATAAAAGTTTAGGGACTAATTTGAAACCCAAAAAACCAAGAAAATGTATTGGGCTGGAACATGGATCTGGGCTCTATTATTGGCCCATATTATTCCTCCATTTTCAACTCCACTCCACATTCTTCGATCTTTCTTTTTGCCCCGACGCGCAGAGCCTCAGAAATCCAGAAAAATGTTCAGACAGGCTTCAAAATTCCTCCTAGCCCGATCCTCCGCCGCCACGATGAGGTGGCGCTGCCCATTCTCCACCGATCTTCCGGTGGAGACGGCAGTGGACTCCAAGTTTGTTGATGCGTGGAAGCAATCGATCCCGAATTTGGAACCACCTAAGACGCCCTCGGCATACATGAAACCAAGACCGCCCACACCCTCCACCATCCCCTCCAAGCTTACTGTCAACCTCGCCCTGCCTTATAATTCTCTCGTCTCCGCCAAAGAGGTATATTTGTATATACATGTTCGTGGATGTTTATATATGCATATATACACCCGTACAAATGTTTTATTTTTGGAAAGATGAGTTTTTTAATCCTTTATTCGTAATGGGTTTTAGAAATTTTAAGTTGTGAGGTGAAATTTTAGTGGAATTGGTGAACTATGGGCTTGTGTCTTCTTCTCTTAATCTCCTTTGTATTTGGGGTTTAGCAAGTCTTATACTGAATTTTAGTTTTTTAGTTTTTGAATTACTGTTTTGGATATTGAATATAAATACTGATCCGAGCTCACATGCCTGTTGAATATATCAACATGCCGGATACATGGGAAATGATATTGTTGAAATTGGGCTAATGCTGCATTGTCTTAATTGTGATTTTGAAATCCTGAATGATAGATCTTTTTCGGTGCATCAGGAAGGATGTTCAGTTAGGATGAGTTTATGTTGAAACGGGATACTATGAGGATAAATTTTCAACTCTTTAATTGTATGAGAATTGTATTGCTTTCAAGCAACGACATAGTTACTTCAGCACGGCGAACAAGGCTTTGAGATATGGTGCTTTGTTTTAGAATGGATTTTCTTTTGCCAAGTTCACTGTGACGGTTAGGTCATGAATTTATTTGCGGTTTGCATCTGATACTGCTTTTCTTTTTTCATTTCTTATGTTAAGTGGATGCATTTTGAAACAGAGGATTTGAAATTCATAGATAAGTAGCATATATAATTTTTTGAGGCTACATGAGGTTTGGGCTTTATGGATCACCTAGGAGATTCTAAAAATGTTGACATTCAATACTTAAGTGTTTTTTACTTAATAATAGATATGGATGGGGCAATAGGCGAACATTTTGCAAGATTGTTGGTAAGTTGTCTTTCTTTGTTTATTGACGATTATAGTGTGAATTTCCTTATGTATTAGTTTCTCTAGACGGGTTAAATTGATTTACAAGGTGGAACAGGGATTCGTGTTCCTTTATTGAATTGTTACATCAAGATGTACAAAACACTTTTTGCATATAGGATTACTGCCACTACTGGATTGGGGATATTTTATTCGTTCAGTGAAGGATCATGATATGCATCTTTCCTTGTTGATCTTATTGGTCTTGGCATTTAACTTTATTCATATGTCTGAGGAGTAAGGTGTGAATGCGTATCCTGTGTAAGTTGTGCTGTTTTATGTTTCCATGGTTCCCACGAACAGCTAAAAGTGGTGCCAATGTTTGGTTACGAAACCTGAAGAATGTTTCTCTTTAAAGCCTGCAACATGGTATAGGAAGTTTTCACAAGAATAGTACTCTACACTGACCTTGACTTTGTGATGAACTACATAATAGTGTGCAAAGAAAAATTTTCTGGCACTGCCCCTGCAGGATATTTGCCAGCTAGCATTAGAGCTCACTGTTAGGATAGTTAATGCTCCATAATCTTTGGAATACTGTTGATTTGCAGCAAGGGATGAGGAGCAACACAATAATATTTGTGTTCTTTTGAACTGAAAATTAGAGATATATTTCAAAAGCAACAATACGTGCAGTGCGCATTACTCGAGAATTCTGACAATTTGCTGCTTTTATTTCTTCTTGGCCCAATCAGGTAGTGAAGAATCATCAATCAAGTTAGATGTTTAAGCCCTTGTAAATTTTGACAAAATTTTCCACCTCATATTTTCATTTTGGTAAATCGGAAAGTGCAGAATTGGTTTTAGTAGGGCTTCTTAGAAGCGTTGTTTCTATGTACTATTGTTTAAAAATAATCAAGTTATTAATGACTTGACAAAAATCAAGAAATCGCAATCATCAGTTGAGTTCCGAAATGAGTAGTTGGTAACTCATCAGGGGGATAAACATGGGATGATTCTTGGCAGAGATTTATTTCCAATGCTATTCAAGCCTTGATGGCGATTATTTGGCAAAAACTTTGTTTTGGATAGTGGATTTTTGAAAAATGTATGCTTAAAAAGTAGGAAAATTTTTTCGATATACATGCAGAATGTTTTATCGTATGAATGTGTGGTTGAAAATAAGTATGTAGAATAAAGAGTTTTGAAATAATATTTGTGAAACATTAGCTCAATTACTCGTGTATGAACTTATTTTTTTCACTTTGTTTTGATCCTTTTGATTATTTCCATTTTCATGTATTATATTGACAATGAACCTGTATATTTTTGTTCTTGGCTAAGTGTAAACTGTGCGGACTTATTTAGGTATCTTCTCTTTATCATTTTATTTTATCTGTGCGCATGCATTGTAATAGGTTGACATGATTATAGTTCCAGCAACTACTGGACAAATGGGTGTCTTGCCTGGTCATGTTGCTACAATTGCAGAGCTGAAGCCCGGTGTTTTATCAGTTCATGATGGTAATGAAGTGACAAAATATTTTCTGAGCAGTGGGTTTGCATTCGTCCATGCAAATTCCGTTGCAGATATAATAGCAGTCGAGGCCACGCCTCTTGACCAAATCGACCAGACCCTCGTTCAGAAGGGACTTGCAGAATTCACCCAAAAACTAAGCTCAGCATCAAGTGATGAGGAGAAAGCCGAAGCACAAATTGGGGTTGATGTACACAGTGCCCTCAATGCCGCTCTTACAGGATAAGGTTAGGGGAGGGGCAAGTCAGCAACTTTCTCTAGTATCCCTCTTTGTTGTTTGCTTGAGTCGATCTTTTTTCGTTGCTTTGCAAAAGTTGGTTTTCTGTGCGTTCCTCAAAACAAATATCTTGGAATCATGAGATAGACGATTTTCATGAATAAATTACTAAGACCAGTTTGGCACGTTTGATTTTCTTGTGCTAGGTGCCAAAACATTTGTTCTAAATTTCGGAGTTATAGATCGTTATGTTAACGTCTTTCATTTGAGCCACGATGCTTGAATGATCAAATTCTTGTATGGTTTTACCTTTGTATCTTGGATTTCTTGAGTTTTTACCTAACAAAAAAATTCCAAAATTTAGATCTGGCCATCAATCTATACCAGTCTATCCTTGAAAATAGGAATTTTATTTTATTTTCCAGACATGACTAGCTACTAACTAAAGGAGCGGTTGTCGAGATAGCTACGTGAATCCTTTACCTAACCTAGCAGTTCTTCATCATGTACTTTACATTATCCAACAATACATTTAAAGGGTATGAAAAATTAAAAAACCTATCAAAACTCAAAGGTTAAACCCTAACTTTAAGGGTTCTCCACCACCCCTATCATGGAGTATC
Source organism: Olea europaea var. sylvestris (assembly GCF_002742605.1). NCBI lineage: Eukaryota > Viridiplantae > Streptophyta > Magnoliopsida > Lamiales > Oleaceae > Olea > Olea europaea. The sequence continues at coordinate 22,294,992 of NC_036237.1, forward strand.
GTGAGGGAGGTAAATCGCAGGTTATGCTTCCAAGAGTACAGGGTGGAAGGTTGCTTGTACACTTGCACTTACTCAAGAGCCAAATTCATATTTCAGGATTCGAACCCTTGACACAGTAGTCTCAAGGAAAGTTGGATTTCTCCACCCTCCCCTTTTACCACTTGGAGATGTGCCTTGGGGGCAAAAAATAAAAAAAAAAATGTCAAAACTCGATCAAGTATTTGGTTGTGAGTATCTTATTAGAGAAAAGAGCCCACTTGAGTAATATTATTAGATAAAAGAGTCTATTTTAAAGTATTTGATTGTGAGTATCTTTAAGAGACTTTTTAAATATATAAAATGTTCTCTATTTTAAAGAGTCAAATTTTAAAATTTTGTTCCAAAAATTCTTTAAACAATTGTTGAATTTAGATGCTTAAAAAATAGGATTTTATTTATGAAATAGAATTGTACAACTTTGGATAAATACTCTCCAAAGATCACTATTGAATATTTTACTCACTTGAATGAAACTTTCTCACCCCACGAAAACATACACACTGCTATGTGCTTTCTTCTCGTATCACTCTCTTTCTCACTCTATTACTGATTAACATTTTAATTTAGTGGGGGAGTTTAACTCTTCAAATTTGGAGAGTCAGATTCACTCTCTATAATCACATGTATTCAAAGTATATTAATTTTCAATAAAAAATAATAATACAATAATTTGAAGAAAAGATACTGAAAATAGAAAACAGGAAAAAAAATAATAAATATTTTTTTGGATTGTAAAATTAAGTTTGTTAATATAAAAAGCTCGTTGGAGTATTTAAAAATTTTTACTCTCTGAATTTATAAATATTTTTTAAATCATAGAATATGCTCTTTAAATATAGGGTCACTTAAAAATGTTCTTACATTTTAAATGTCCAAACTTTTTCCGTATTTTGTTTCATGAGAATCACTAAGATTTTCACTCATGCAAAAAATTAAATCAGATTTTATTTATATTACGAAAATTAAAAATCTGGCACTTCCAACCCAATCACATGGTGTGAATGGGACAATATAAACTTGCAAAATTGATGTTAGTATGAAATGAATTGAGGGAGATAGGGAAAGGGATCGAACCTCCACCTTATTTGTGGGAAGTTCCGATTGGTGTTACTAGACCCAAGCTAGACGTAACCCAATCTATTGGGGATTTTTTTTATATTTTATTTTTTTTAACAATTATTAGCAACGATTTCATGAAGAATAATCATATTTTACAGTCACTCACTATCGCAATCACCCTATGTGATATACATGTGACGTTTAATAATTTGATGCATAAAATAATTAAAAAAAAACTATCTTACTAATGCATCAAATCAGTGTCACATGTATGCCATGTATGATGACTATGACAGTGAACGATTGCAAATAGTATTACACTTTTATCAAAAAAATAGAGTGAATTATCTAAATGGTCATGAACTTTGTGAAAGGTTTTCACGGGGTTACTGAACTTTAAAAATCATCTAATTCATCACTGAACTTTGCCAAAGGTATCCACAATGTCACTGAACTTTGAAAATCACATAATTCATCACTGAACTTTACAAAAAGTTTCTCAGGGATCACGAAATTTAGTAATCCCTTAGAAACTTTTTGAAAAGTTCAGTGATGAATATGGTGATTTTTAAAGTTCAGTGATCCCGTGAAAACTTTTTGCAAAAATCAATGACCATTTGGGTGATTCATTCAAAAGTTCATAAAAATTATTCTTGAATTTCATGTAATACTTATTAACATAGTAACTCGAGCAATTGCATAACGGTTATTATTTTCAGATTTAAGCCACTTATAAAATACATGTACTAGTTTCTTATATTAAGTAGACGTCCAATCTAAACAACCTTCAATATAAATGTATGTATTTGTAATTTTGGAAAACTTAGGGTGCAGTTGGTTTAGTTTTCAATTTTTCATTTTCGGTTTCAAAACGATTTTTAGTTTT
>NC_036237.1:22297185-22319337 GCF_002742605.1 Olea europaea var. sylvestris
TTTTTTTTTTTTTTTAGTGTAATTTACCTATGGTCTAATTCATAATTAGTAATTTGCACTCAAACGAAAATCGGTTTAATATTTTTATTTAATTTGATTATGTAAAACAATTTTAAGTTTATTATTCTTTGTTTTGAGACTATACATGTTCATTGCCCCGTTTGGTAGGGATTTTTTGCCCCAAAAAATTGATTTTTTTATCGTTATTTTACTATTCAAGTCGTAATTTTTGATTTCTTCTCTCACATGTCGACCCCACTTTTCTTCTAACGATCAAAAAATCAATTCTCAAAATCCCTACCAAACGGGCCCTTAATAACAATCATACATTTTTATCCCCACTGTTATAAACAAAAAAAGCATTCGATGAAACTAATCGCCCTTTCATAACCATATTAATAAAATGGAATTAAACTCATACATGTTTGATTAATTTACAAAATCATTAAAAATTACTTTATTAACAAACGAAGATGCTTTATTATGACAAATACAAAATGAATGTTAGTAAAGAATCAACCGATACATATCACACAAGGAAAAAGTAATTTTCAAATTTAGGTAGTGAACTTCTTTTTCCGAACACCTGACAAAGAGTTCAAACAAGGCCTAATCATTCGAAGGTTTTTATTTGTAAAATGAAATTTGAAAAATAATTTATTAAGCGGAACTAATTTTTCGATAATATAAGTCTTAAATTTAATTTTTAGATCAATAACTTTTCGGCTTAACTAATAGAGTTTCGATGCAGGTCACCATCTTCAACTTGTTTTACTTTGATTACTACTTAAGTTACATTTTTATTTTAGTTTGACAATTCCATATGAAAGCTTTACCAAAGTTAATTAAATAAGAAAACAAAAGTCTTTATTCAATGTGTCTACTCCAATTTTCTCCATTCTTCAATGGGTCAAATTAGAAACAAAGTCAGGTTCATTTAATTCCTGGGTTTCAAAATATGTTTGGGAAAAGATTGATTTCTATGGAGGGTGGTTCTGGTGACGTACGGCTGCTTGATGCTACAAAGAAGAAAGATGGTTTACTAAGAATTTTGGCACCCCAATTATTGAAATACATTTTTTATAACAAAAATAACGATTTAAAATGGAAATTTACTAATATAATTGAAACCCTAAATGCAAAAAGCCGCCAAGAACTGCTTAGATTAAACCACGATCGAAAAATTTGGAGAGGAAGTGGTAAATCCAATTTGATTCTGGTTATGTTATGTCACAAGAAGTAAAAAAAAAAAAAAAATAGGAAAAAAAAATTAATGGTCATTTGATTAAATTAAGTGGGATTTTGATTGTAAATTTCTATATCACTACTCTTCTCACGTCTTTGATACAATAAATTGAACAAATTAGGATAACATAATAATAGAAATTATTATTTCATAATATCGTCTAATCAACCATGTTTCGTGCATTTGGATTCACTTACAATTGGGGGACTTTGTTATCTCTTGTCCTAAAGTGCCCAAGTATATTTGTTACGTTCACGGGCAAAGTGGGTGTATTACCCTAAGAAAAGCCTAGAGTCACATCTTGGATCTTCACTATATAAAATAGATAAGACTGTAATTAAACAAGATATATTAATCTCTTTTTCATACATGGGGATTCTTTCTTTTGTAGAGAAGCAAGATGAATTTAATCTCTTTATATATATATTTAACTTGTCACAAACACCCAAATAAATAATATTTTATTAACATTTCAATTTCAATTATAAGGAGCGAGTCTTTGCCTTGTCTTGATCTATCCCTTGGTTTCACACTAAGATTCAGACCTCTAGTCAATTAATCGTTTAAATTTGAATAAATAAAAAATGTTATGGAAATTTCATGGTATCTATTCGGACATTCCCATAAGCCTTTATCTTAGCTGGCAAATTAATGACTATATGTCCAATCTTTTAATTTCATTTGTCTATTCCTTTGGTTTCGAACAAAATTTCACAAAAACTTTGGTGATTTTTTCATTTATTAATTTAATAATATATTGAATATCTCTACTTATACAATTATTTGCAATCCTATTAGTAAAGTCCCTTTTTTTTTCCATGATCCATAGACTGGAAACTTAAACAAATATCAAATCTTTGTCTCAGTTACATTCATTTGTAATTGCTAAAAGTAAATCTTCTACTAATTTGTCGTTTTTTTTTTTTTTTTTTTGAGAAAATTTTTAAAAAAATTTTTTGTTATATTAAATAAAATAAATACAAATAGATGAATAAATTTTTGGGTAAATATATTCACAATCAATTTTTGTTAGCTACAACTTTTCAAAATTATAATTAAGGTTACTAATTTTTGTTTATTTTTACGTTTATGTTCCTAACTTCTTTTCTCATTATTTTAATTTCAACTTCATTTTCAGTAGCACATATTGTCCTTGATGACCGTCAAAATTTTCGTTAGGAAGGAGTAGAAAAATTTATTTTGTCTTTAAATAAGCAAGATAAACAATAAAGACATAAGTTCAACAAAATACGTTTCCCACGTTAAGATAATATTTGGACATCATTTAAAGATAAAAATGTGACGAATAGAAAATAGAAGAAAATAGTGCAAAAATTGGGTGGGGGGGGGGTACCTCGATGTAATTTAAATGTGATATTGCAGTTAACAAAAAGAATAATTTGAATATATTTACCCTAAAAAATTTTCCTCCGGAGAAATTAAAAATGAACCAAATCAAATGAACTAAAAATAAAATAATTATTTTGGAAAACGACTACAAAAGATGTTACATAAATAAGAAAACGAAAGTATATGTATTTAGGTCGCGGTGGAACATTCAACACGGCAACTGCAACTATGCTCTCCTCTATATAAAGGATCTTAGTTTCATCTTAGATGCAACAGAAATAGAAAAAGAAGCTAAGAATTCACTGTAAAAAGGTGTGGAAATGTATGGGAAATGGGTAGGGATGCTAATTTTGGTTACTATGGTTGGTGGCGGTTGGGTGGTTCCAATGGCACACGGCGTAACTCCGAGTGAATGTAAGGATGAAAAGAATACTCTGGTTAATAATTGCAGGCCAGTTATTTTTGGGAGTAATCCATCAGCTGCATGTTGTCAGAACGTAAGGGATGCTCATATTGAATGTGTTTGTCCTTATCTTGGCCCTAAAGCGGCAGCAACAATTAGAACCATCGGAGTATCCCGTGTTGTGCAACTGATTGAAGGGTGTGGGAGATCTGTTCCTCGCAACTACAAGTGTGGAAGTAGGTTTCTCACTCTCACACACCCACAAACACACTCTCTCTTCATTTTTAATCATGATGACTTGTCGTCAGTGGCTTAGATTATTGCTATAAATAACTTACAACATATGTTTATTCTTGCAGGTATTACCACTCCACCATGAAGTGTCCCTAAAAATCAAGACCCTTAAAAAATATTACTATAATTACTGATGTTCTAGTGTGTTATAATAAGTTAAAGCTCCATTGGGGGTAGTTCATCACTTTGTTTGAGCTTATTTTGTTATGTATTTGGTGTCGCTTTCTCGTGTTTAATTAATGCATTAACACAAATAAAATTATGTTTTTATGTCCAATGTTTTCCTGGTGTTTTTGTTGATTCTTGTTTTTGAGAATTTATGAAATCCAGCAAATGATAGGTGTTCATTTATTTATCTATACTGATCTTTGAACTTATTTTTTATCGCATACATGGAAATTTATAAATCAAGTTGTTGTTTATCCGAAAACATAAGTCAAATGGACCATTTTCTTGTCAAAAATTTTATGCAATCTTTTCTAATTTAAAAAAAAAAAAAAAAGCAATAAAAAACTCTGCACAAATATGACATACTTTTGTGAGTACTAAAACCTAGTTAATTAAACAATTTGTCATAGTTATTCGTTTTAGCCAATATATGTAGTTAGTCAAAACTTTCTACAAGCAGTTTTTACTGTCAATTCTGATTGGAATAACTTAACAAGTTTGTGCTCTACAAGATATAATCTATTGCGTAACTAAATAAAAATGAACACCAAATATAACATTGTAACCTCTTAGAGAAACATTCACGGACCTCCATGCCACGGGTAAAATAATTCACTATCAAAGAATAAAAAATACAATAGTTTCAATTTAGTAATTTCGCAAAAATAACTAAAACAATCAAAAGCACATAAAGAATAACTCCCTCATTATCTTATTCCTTTTAACTTATTGGAGAAGTGGAATCAAACCCTCCGATCTTGATTTTATCGACGCTTCACTATTGTATTCGACCACAACCACCATTTGGATTAAGATTTACCAATCTTAACTCATGCAAAGTAATCTGATCTTTGCGTAAGATTATATAATTCACATTCAAGTGTATTCTATTCAATTACGGTTGAAGAACATGAATTTTGCTTCAAGATACTTAAATGGAATATCTGTCAGTCGAAATTCACTAAAGATGGTCAGAAGACTTCAGCACATGTTGTTGTAGGTTCGTCAGACATAGACAGATTTTTCTTGAAGCATTGGTTTGTTCCTTAATCGTTTTCTCTACTTATGTAGAAACTTCTCCAAACACGAACGTGTCTTACCTAAAATGTGAAAATGTTGCATGGTAAGAATAATATGGAATATATTTGATATAGTTAATAATTAAATTAAGATAGGTTTTATTAGTTAAAATAATCTTTCATTCTTTTAATTACTTGACCAATCAAACTAGTTTAATGAGGTAAATATATATTTCTGCATATATACAGAATATGTTTGATATAGTCAATAAAGAAAAGTATTCCTGTATATGCTACTATAAGGTAAGTAAAGATTGCACCAAGAATCTGTTAGTCAGGACAATTTTGGCTTACCTGTTCAAACTTATAGTACTTAGTCAATCCTAATTGGCTTACCTGTTTGGATTTCTCCGGTTGAACATGTTTTTTTAATATATTTTGACATTTAAAAATAATTATAATCTCCCCATTTGACTTAGCGTGAATTCAAAAACATCTTTTGAATTTTTTAATGTCGCTATTGTGAATATGTATAGAGTGTTTGCAAAATAAAATACATGAACTATTCCCCCTCAGTTAATTCTTACATATAATACACAGCTCCTCCTAACTCAAGCAACCTTCGCACGTTTTTGTTATCACAATTTCACCGTCACTCCTTAAAATCTACCATTCCCCATTTTTAATATTAAAGAGCAAATAGTTAGGCTAGAGAGTTAGAGTCACAATGACAGAACTAGAATGATAGAATCAGCCAATTAGTGAACATGTTAGCAATTAAAAGGTATGTCTAGGCTAGCTATCTAGGGTTGGTGTCTCAATATCTTTCTTAAGTTCCTCTGCTAAGTCAGACCAGACTCTCACTTCAGCAAAAGCAGTAGCAGCCATTGCTTTAGTCTGATGTGATAGGAGGTTAGAACTTGTACTGTAAGTGCTACAGGAGTGGAACTAGCTAATTCGACAGATAATCAATAAAATCTACTTAATTTTTTGAGCTTATTATTATATCGCAAATAAAGAAATTCATAAATCAAATTATTGTTTATCCGAAAACATAAGTTAAATGGATCATTTTCTTGTCAAAATTTATGATTTTTTTATGATAAAAAATGTAATTGAAAACTCTACACGAGTATATCATACTTTTGCCTTTATGTAGTACTAATTAAATGGAAGATTGCATTTGCGGGATCTTTACAAAGGAAACACGTTGGGCGATTTCAACTCTACTGAAAAATTATAGTACAACACTAAGCAAATATGAGCAAACTAGTAAATAAGAAATATCAAAAGAATGCAACACAAGATAACGCAACGCCAAATTTTATGTAAAAAAACCATTCAGTGTAAAGGGAAAATAACCACAAAGCAAATTCAACCAAATTTACTATAAGAAATAGAGATTACAATATTTAAGTTTATGCCCAAAACTTGAGTTCTCAACAAATTGAAAAATATAAAAATGATCAGCCTCTAAGTAGATAATAACCTCACTCCAAACCACTAGGTTGATGAACCATGTGAGAAACCCACTTTGAAAACAACACCTATGAAGTGCCCAAAAGGATTGGTCTATGGTGGGTCCCCTCCATGTGAGGAGGGGGACACCCTTATGTACCAAGTTTGATGTACCTCAAGAATTTTCCGTGCCCAAAATAAACCACTTAGAGAAATCCTAAATTTGTATTGTGTGGTGAAAAAATACTTGTGTAAATCCACACCTAATTGGATATTCATAAATGCAACATCTCGATTTACTTGTAACAAGTATCATATAATAAACATTTATTAACAAACATGAAAATAATTCATATCCAATATAAGTTATATAAAGAAAAACCTAAAATATTGATTTAAAATATGAGTACAAGTTAATTAGCAATGTTCTAATTAATAAACAACCTACACAAGAAACATGATGAAGAATCAAGATAACAAGAATTTGACATAGACATCACTTGACAAATTTAAGAACAAAAAGATGAGAGGAATATCTTTAATCTTCAATCCCAAGAGTGTGATCCATTCATGTCTAGTTCTCTTTACTTCCTTTCTTCTCTCTATGATTTCTCCTAAATGATGATGAAGTTTTGTATTCTTCAATCAATCTCGAAGATATGATAATTCAAGTGGTGTTATAAAGCGTAGAGAATGCAATATCAAAGTTTTCTAGTTTATATAGGCCTCGAGAAATCTAAAATCGTGCCTTGAAATGCCAAAAGCTCTAGAAATTAGGGGTCCTTTTGGTTTCTGTTTCAATTTTCAATTGAGTTTATTTTCAGTATTCAGTTTTGAGATCTGTTTGAAGATTACTAGAACACATTTGATTTGTTATTCTAAAAATTGTTTATGAGAGCAGAGAATAAGAAAATATGTTTGATTTCAAATTTTGAGAAATCGTTTTATTCATAAAATTTGATTGTTCAATAAAATAGAACATTTTGTGCTAATATATTATCAACTAATACATACATTTAAATATTGATAAATCCTACAAAAGTAAAACAAAAATAAATAATAAATTTAGTTGGACCAACATAAGAATTACTGTTTTTATAAAAATTTGATTATTATTTTTTGAAATTTTTATTCAAATTTTTTTTTTCAATTTATCAAATAATTTATGTATATAATATTTAATTTAAACACTTATTTTTTCATGTTTTGAATGTTTTAAAAGTTTTCGCGGAAAACACGGAAAATGAAACAAAGTTTTCATCAAAGTAGTGATCAAGATGCCTCAAAATTTAATGGAGACTTAAAATGCAATTTTTCCAAGTGCAATAGATAGTCCTAAAGTGCCTGTATTTATGACGTGCATGGGTGTAATTGGTGCACCACGCTACGACTGGTCAAGAGTCTCCCCTTGGAGTTTCACTAAACAATAGAGCTATATGTGCAGAAGTTCTTTACACAGAATATGACAAGACAATACACAACATGGAGTGGGTGGGTGATTTTTTGGCATTATTTCATCACTGACATGGGGCCTACCATGTAAGTAATCTAGTGGACTTATGTAACCTCCTTTCTGTACAAAGGACTTAAACCATCACTAAATGCAATTGAAAAGATACTTTTCATTGTGCCTTGCTTCTTCATAGAAAGACAAACATCATAAAAAGTCCGCAAGGTATCTTGTTGACATTTTATTCACATAATTATATTTCTAGTTACATAAAAATATCACGATAATCATAATATGTCATCGACGAATCTTATATTATCTCATAAGGTTAACTTAAATACAACAAAAGTGAAACTTTCACCACTATTAATGAAAATTAACTATATAAATTGTCACAAACACACACAATTTGAATATGTTCTTCTAGCAAAATGTCACACTCAATTACAAGGAGCAAGTCTTTGCCTTGTCTTGGTCTTTCCTTGGTTTCACACTTAGGAGTCTCGATTCTTTCCCCAAGTCAATTAACCAGTTAAAATTCCATAAATGAAAAATTTTCATCAAAGAATTTTAAGGCACATTTCAATACATCCATATATATTCTTAGTCACTTAATATTATAACATTATTTACCCCGTAGACGACTCACCTTAATAGACTCGTAGTAAAAAATTCGCCAAACATACACCCATCAAATAAGAAAACTTTGCCTAAGTCAATGGAAAAATAACTATGTAACTCGTCACTATCATCAAATTGAATAATAATTTTCAATAAAATGTCTAGTTCAATTACAATTGGTGAGTCTACGCTAAAAATATGTTCAATAGAAAGGTAACTATATAATTTGCCCCAAACGCCAAATTGAATAATATTTTAATAACATGTCAATTTCAATTACAAGGAGCGAGTCTTTACCTTGTCTCGGTCTTTCCCTTGGTTTCACATTTCAGGAGTCTCTGATTCAGACCTCAAGTCAACTAAACAGTTAAATTTCCATACACAAAATGTTGCAGCGATTTCATGGTATACAATTATTTCCAACCCTATGAATAAAGTCATTTTCTAAGTTAAAAAAAATCTCAAATTTGTCCCTTAATTATATTCAGTTCTAATTTCGAAAAGAAATCTTCTACTAATTTTTGTGTTTTTGTTGAGAAAAATTTTGTAACAATAAAAATTTAACTTGTTCTTAAAAATTAATTTACAGTAAGCTACGTGAATAATTTCTGTCCATTTTTTTCAGTTCATCCGTTGCCTCAAAGAAAAAATATATTATATACGTCTTATGATATTAATATATTATGTTCTAAGTGTAAATCATGAAAGATGAATAATGCTATTTACAGTGATTTACTATTGCAATTATCTTATGCAGCACATACATGACAAGTTATTATTTGATGTATGAGTCAGTAAAAAATTACCACATTGATGCATCAAATAACCACATGCCAAGTATATATCACATAGCGCGATTGTCGTAATAAGCGACTACGAATAGTATTGACCATAAAAGATGTATGATGTCTCATTTTTCTCAAAATGTTTTATTCTCCTTTCGTAGTAAAAATGTTGATGAAATTGCTATTTTGTAACTTTCTTTTTCAGTAATTGTAATATTTAGATGGTTCAACATAATGTTTTTTTTAGTAATAAAAGAAAAAATAAATAAATTGAACAATATAATTTTCAGTAAATATATTCACGCTTCAATTTTTGTTAATTAAATCATGTTATAATTATAATGAAGGTCCTTAACTTCTAGTTAGTTTTACATTTATGTCCCAGACATCTTTTCTCGTATTTTAATTAGCACATTATGTTCTTATGACAGTCAAAAATCCGTTAGAATAAAGTAAAAGGCTTATTTGCCATTCATAATAACAAATAAGCACGATAACAACAAATACATAACTTGAATAAACTATTTTGCCCCACATTAACATAATGTTTGGACAAAAATTATTGTAAGAGACAAGATGGGCTAATTAATTGAAAGTTAAAGATAAAATTGTGATGAAAAAAGTTGGAGATTTTAGGGTAAAATCTTAAGATATCCACTAATTTTTGCTCTAGACAAAAAAATCAAATCAAGTCAAGTCAACAAAAAGTTAAATAAAAATAAAAACAATTATTTTAGAAAACAACTACAAAAATAATGCTTATCAAATAACTTGAGCCCCATTTTTTTTTTTTTTCAAAAAAAGCATTTTGAAATAGTGATTTGATGGAAAATATGTAGTTAAAAATAAGAAAAAGCTTTTTGATTACATGGGATATTATTTTATTGAAAAAATTGTGGTTGAAAATAAGAGAGAAATGTATTTTAGAAAGAATGTAGACCAAACAAGGAGTCTGTAAATAAGACAACAAAGTATATATACGTCAACTTAGAGCATCAATAAAAGACTCTTTAAACATGATATAATTTCTCTTCTAAAGAGACAACTCTTAAAATCATGCTCCAAAAGACTTTTTAAAATTACATTTTAATTTAGAGGATGAGTTTAGCTTTTGAGAGCCAAATTTACTCTCTATAATTAAATGCACTCAAAGTATTTCAATTTTCAATATAAAAAATAATATAATAATTTATAGAAAAGTTGATTAAAATAAAAAATACATAAAAATAATAAATATTTTTTGGAGTATTAAATATAAAGGACCTATTAGAGTACTTCAAAATTTTCACTCTTTAAAATTATAAAATATGCTTTTTAAAAAATAGAGAGTTTCTTGAATATAATCTTATTTAGGTAATGGTGAAATATTCAACACAGCAAATCCAAGTACTCCAACAAAGAACACACAACATCCAGAAGCAATACCTCTGACATGGCCCAATTGCTTGAAGGTTGATATGCTCTGGCCGAGGTGGTCTACACAAGGCCCCGTATGTTGAAGCCAAATTCCAGAACGCATTTGGCATCACTCCTCCTTATAGATCTGGTCTTACACAAGAATGCACTCAAAGTATTTCAATTTTCAACGTAAAAAATAATATAATAATCTAGAGAAAAGTTGGTTAAAATAAAAAAAAATACATAAAAATAATAAATATTTTTTGCGTATTAAATATAAAGGGCCTATTGGAGTACTTAAAAATTTTCACTCTCTAAATTATAGAATATGCTCTTTAAAAATAGAGAATTTCTTGGATATAATATTATTTAAGTAATGGTGGAACATTCAACTCAGCAACTCCAAGTACTCCAACAAAGAACCCACAACATCCAGAAGCAATACCTCTGACGTGGCCCAATTGCTTGAAGGCTGAAGTGCTCTGGCTGAGGTGGTCTACACCGTGCTCGTATGTCGAAGCCGAATTCCAGAACGCCGTTGGCATCACTCCTCCCTAGAGATCCGGTCTTACACAAGAATCGTCTTTGAATGATTGATGAAACATTCATCATAAAGTGTAAGTGTCTTGTCTTGTCAAATATAGCGACAGCTCCGTCGATTAATAAATGTATGACAGGCTAAGTAGTCAAACGTAATGCCTAGGATTAGATAAGTAAACTAATAAGATGAGGTCACGTGTATTTCTAACCGAGGGTCACGATTCAACTTGTATTACTATAAATACTTCCACATGCACCCCATATAAACCTAATGTAAGATTCAATACAAGAACAACACTCTCTCTTTCACTCCCGTGCAACACATACGAGATTACACACAAATTCATCAATCGCGATTAGTAATTATTGTACAATCGTTTCATTAATGTCCCAATTCCGAATGTTGTCGTCCCACGCCTTTGAGCCGCTCCCACGCCCTTTCTCCAACCGTTCCAAACTGCCCTAGTGTCTTAGCGTGTTGGACTAGGCTCGCGTGTGCGCGGATGGGTCCGACATCTGTTGTCCAACCGAAAACGAGGTCAACATTCTCCTCTATATAAAGGGTCTTGGTTAGTTTTAAATGCAACAAAATTAGAAAATTCAATGTTAGAAGGTTTGAAAATGTTGGGGAAATGGGTTGGGATGCTAATTTTGATTACTATGGTTGGGTGGTTCCAATGGCACGCGGGTAACTCCGAGACAATATAAGGATGAAAAGGATACTCTGGTTCATAATTGCAGGCCAGTTAGTTTTGGGAGGAATCCATCAGCTGCTTCTTGTCAAAACGTAAGGGATATGCTCATGCTCATATTGAATATGTTTGTCCTTATCTTGGCCCTAAAGCGGCAGCAACAATTAGAACCATTGGAGTATCACGTGTTGTTAAACTGATTGAAGGGTGTGGGAGATCTGCTCCTCTCAACTACAAGTGTGGAAGTAGGTTTCTCACTCTCTCTCACACCCACAAACACTATACGCTGGTGCACACTCTCATCGTATTTAATCATGATGACTTATTAATGGCTAAGACTATTGCTAAATTTAACTTATTTTTCCCGTACTACAAATAACTTGCAAACATATGTTTATTCTTGCAAGTATTACCACTCCACCATGAAGTGTTCCTAAAAATCAAGACCCTTAAACAATATTACTATAATCACTAATGTTCTAGTGTAGTTCAATAAGTTAAGCTCCAATGGGGACGTAGCTCCTCACTTTGTTTGAGCTTACTTTGTTATGTATTTAGTGTCACTTTCTTGTGTTTAATTGAATGCATTATCACAAATAAAATTATGTTTTTATGCTCTATGATTTCCTTGTGTTTTTGTTAATTCTTGTTTTCGAGAATTTGTGAATTCCAGCAAATGATATAGATGTTCATTTTATCCTTCTCTACTAAATTTTTTGAGCTTATTATTGTATCGTATATAAAGAAATTCATAAATCAAATTATTATTTACCAGAAAACATTAGTCAAATTGATCATTTTCTTGTGAAAATGTATGAATTTTTTTATGATAAAAAATTGTAATCGAAAAATCTGCACAAGTATGTCATACTTTTGCCTTTGTGTGGTACTAACTAAATGGAAGACTGCATTTGCGGAATCTTTAAAGAGGAAACCTGTTGGACAATTTCACCTCAACAGCAAAAATTAAATTATAGCACCAAGGAAATAGAGTGGCAAATTAGTAAATAAGAAATATCAAAAGAATCCAACACAAAAAAACACAACACCACATTTTACATGGAAAAAACCCTCCAATGTGAGTGAAAAAAATCACTGGACAAATCCGGCCAAATTCACTATAATAAATAGAGATTATAACGTTCAAGTTTATGCCTCAAACTTGAGTTGTCAACAAATTGAAGTAGGCTTCTCACTCTCGCTCTCACTCTCTCACACACCCACAAACGCTATACGCGAGTGCACACTCTCTTCATTTTTAATCATGATGACTTGTTAATGGCTAAAATTATTGCTAAATTTAACTTATTTTTCACGTACTACATATAACTTAAAACATATATTTATTGTTGCAGGTGTTACCACTCCACCATGAAGTGTCCTTGAAAATCAAGACCCTTAAACAATATTACTATAATAACTGATGTTCTAGTGTAGTATAATAAGCTAAGCTCCAATGGAGTAGCTTGCTTTGTTATGTATTTGGTGTCGCTTTCTTGTGTTTAATTAATGTATTGTCACAAATAAAATTATGTTTTAATGTTTAAAGTTTACCTGGTGTTTTTATTGATTCTATTTTTTGAGAATTTATGAATTCCAGCAAATAATAGGTGTTCATTTATCCATCTATACTGAATTCTTCGAGCTTATTATTTTATCGTATAGGAAATTTATAAATCAAGTTATTGTTTATTCGAAAACATAAGTCAAACGGATCATTTTCTTGTAAAAATTTTACGATATCTTTCCTAATTAAAAAAAAAAATAAAGTAGTCAAAAACTCTGCACGAATATAACATACTTTTGTAAGTACTAAAATCTAATTAATTAAACAATTTATCTCAATTATTTGTGTCGTCATAATACACCGGTCAGCCAGAATTTTCTATAGACAGTTTTACTCTCATTTTTAATTGGAATAGCTTAATAGATTTGTGTTCTACAAGATATAATTTATTGCAAAATTAAATAAAGATGAACACCAGGTGTAACGTACTAATCCCTAAGAGAAACATCCAAGCCCCCTATATCACGGGTAAAATAATCCACTATCAAAGAATTAAGAATACAATAATTTCGATCTAGTAATTTCGTAAAATTAACTAAAACAATCAAAAGCAAATAAAAAACAACTCATTCGTTTTCTTAATTCTTTTGCTCATTGGAGAAATGGAATTAAACCCTCCGATCTTGACATTCTCGCCACTTCACTATTATATTTGGTCACAACCACCACTCGGATTAAGATTATTCAATCTTAACTCATGTCAAGTAGCCTGATCTTTGAATAGATTATATCATTCACGCTCACATATGTTCTATTCAATTACGGTTGAAGAACACGACTTCTGCTATAAGATACTTCAATAGAACATGAGCCAATCGGAACTCACTAGAGATGGTTAGAAGATTTCAAATCTTGTTGCAGCAAGTTCGTCGGACATAGACAATTTTTTCTCAAAGATTTGTTCATCCCTTAATCGTTTTCTTTACTTATGTAGAGGCTCCTCCAAGACATGAACGTGTCTTACCTATTATGTGGAAGTTTTGCACAGTAAGAATAATAGAGAATCTATTTGATATGTTCAATAATTAAATTAAGATAAGTTTTTATTAGTTAAAATAATCTTCTTTTAATTATTTGAACAATCAAACTAGTCTAATAAGGAAAATATATATTTCTGTATATATACAGAATATGTTCTATACAGTCAATAATTAAATTAAGGAAAACAAATTTATTACTTACCACAATCTTTTCTTTTTTAAACTATTTGACCAATCAAACTTGTTTACGATGGAATGTATATGTTCCTGTATATGCTGCCATAAGATAAGTAAATATTGCATCTCGTTTAGGATTTGGAAACCTAAAAATCATAGCAAAGTATCTGTTAACCTGTAGCACCCAGTTAGTCAGAACTGATTTGCTTACCAGTTCAAACCTGTAGTACCCAGTCAGTCCTAACTGACCGACTTACTTGTTATGACTTCTCCAATTGAACATGTTTTCTGAACATATTAAAACATTTAAAAATATTCTGATCTCCCCATGTGACTTGACTTAATTTCAAAAGCATCTTTCGAATTTTTAATGCCGCTTTTGTGAATGTGTGTGGAGTGTCAGCAAAATAAAGTACATGATCTATTCCTTTTCAGTTAGTTCTTTACAAATAACACACGGCTCACCCTAACTCAATCATCCTAAAGCTCATGTTTTTGTTATCACGATTTCAGTGTCACTCATCAAAATCTACTATTCTAGCTTTTAGATGATAGAGTGTAAATCATGTATTGACCAGCTACTTGGGAGAGATTTTTTGGCGTTTAAAGAGCAAATAGTTAGATCAGAGTGTTAGAGTCTGAATGATCGAACCAAAAATGTTAGAACCGACCAATTAGAGAACTTCTTAGCACGTAAAAGGTGGATCTAGAGTTGGAGTCTTAGTATATTTCTTGAGTTTCTGTGCTGAGTCAGTCCCAACCCTCTCTTCGGCAGGAGCAGTAGCAGTAGACAGAACCTTGTACCTTTGGTGCTGCAAGAGTGGAACTTGCTAATGCGATATATAATCAATAAAATCTATTGAATTTTTTGAGCTTATTATTGTATCGTATATAAAGAAATTCATAAATCAAATTATTATTTATCCAAAAAATATATGTCAACTAGATCATTTTCTTGTCAAAATTTATGAATTTTTTATGATAAAAATGGAAATTGAAAACTCTGCACAAGTATGTCATACTTTTGCCTTCGTGTAGTACTAACTAAATGGAAGACTGCATTTGTGGAATCTTTATAGAGGAAACCTATTGGACAATTTCACCTCTATTGCAGAAATTAAATTACTGCTCCAAGCAAGTATGAACAAACTAGTAAGAAATATCAAAAGAATGCAACATAAAGAACATAACACCAAATTTTAAATGAAAAATAAAATAAAATAAAATAAACCATTCAGTGTAGAAGGAAAAATCAATGGACAAATTCGGCCAATATACTATAAGAAGTAGAGATTACAATGTTCAAGTTTATACCCAAAACTTGAGTTATCAACAAATTGAAAAATATAAAAATGATCAATCTCTAAGTAAATAATAACCTCACTACGAACCACTAGTTAGATGAACCATATGAGAAACCCACTTTGAATACAACACCTATGAGGTGCCCAAAATACATCACTTAGAGAAATCCCCAATTTATATTATGTAGAGAAAAAATATACTTGTGTGAATCCACACCTAAAGATTTTTTTATTTTTTTTTATTTTTTTTTTAAAGAAAGCTTTTATCCCTTTTCTTTCTCTCCAAACGATGCCTTTGATTCTTTGCCTTTCCTCTCGTGCAAGAGAAAAACAGCAGATGTTTTTCCAATATATGTAGCCTCTGTTTTTCTCTATATATTAGCCACGATCATAAGAATAAAATATTTATCATATGCAATCACATTAAAGTGGATTTGGGTCTTTAATTTTCTCATGGACTGGACCAAGCTTATGTAACAATCTCTCCCTCCACTAATGAGGAAGGAGATTATCCTCTAATAGATTAGTTAAGGTCCATGCTGGCTAATGCATCACAAAGCTTAAGCTTTTCTCCAGTCACTACCTTTGTCATTATATCAACTGGATTCTTCTCGATATGAACCTTCTCTAATAATATCAATTGTCCAGCCATTACTTGTCGTAGCCAATGATATTTCATATCAATATGCTTCGACCGAGAATGATAAGTAGCATTCTTGCTCAAGTCTAGTGTGATCTGACTGTAGTAATTAACTACATATTCATCTTGATTTTAACCCAAATCTTAGAGAAACTGTTTCATCTAAAGAATTTTTTTGCTGCTTCAATTGCTGCAATGTACTTAATCTTAGTTGTAGATAAAGCAATACACTTCTGTAGTTTTGACTGTCATGAGACAACTCTCTCTGCAAAAGTAACCAAGTATCCGAAGTTTATTGTTTCCCATCAAGATCACCAGTCATATCTGTATTTGTAAAGCCTTCCAAAACTAGTTTTAAACTTCCAAGCACATCTTTGAAGTACCTTGCAAGTATCTAAAGATCCACTACACTACCTCCCAATGATCTTTACCGGAATTAACAAGAAACCTGCTAACCATCCCAATTGCATGAGCAATATTTGGCCATATACAAACCATAGCATGCATCAAACTCCCAACCATAGAAAAAAAAGGAATCTCTATCATACCTTTTTTTATTTCTTCCTTAGGAGGACAAGCCTCCTTAATTAGTTTGAAATGAGTACCAAGCGGTGTCCCAACTGGTTTAGCATTTTTTCTACATATTTATCTTGTGATAGTCATACCTTTCTAGCTTTCCTATCACGATGAATATGCGTCCCAAAATATGTCGTGCTGGTCCAATATTCTTCATGTCAGACTACTAGAATAAATTACCTCTAATCAACTGAACATCTTTCCCCATTATTAACATGTTATCTACATATAGCAACAAGATAATGAAATTACTACCATGAAATTCTCTAATATAAACATGATGATCGACCTTTGTCCTGGTATAACCATGACCACCATAAAGGAATCAATTTTCTTATACCACTGTTTAGAGCCTGTTTTAATCGATACAAACTCTTTTTCGATCTACAAATCATATACTCTTTTCCTCGTATTTCAAATCCATCTGGCTGAATCATGTGAATTTCTTCCTCCAAATCACCACGGAGAAGGCAATTTTTTACATCTAACTGCTCAAACTCAAGATCTAAACTAGCTATTAAACCCAAAACCACTTGAACGGAAGTCATTTTGACAACAGAAGAGAATATCCCATTGAAGCCAATTCCTTTCTTGGGATCAAAGTCATTGGCCACCAATTGAGCTTTATATTCCAATAATTTTTCACCGTTTTTCAACTCGAATACCCACTTATTTTTCAATTTTTTAAATACATTTAGGAAGTTCTATTAGCTTATAAGTGTTAATTCTTCTGTAAAGAATTCATCTATTTCTACATAACCTTCACCCAACTTTGTTTGGGGAAATACCTTGCACCCAAAAACCTTCAAATGAGACCACACCTTTTCTGGAATTTCAAAAGCCAAAGAAATTGATAGAGACTGATTGATTAGGCAACATGTCATTCAAACTGTTTTACCCCAGACTGACTTAGGTAACCCAGTCATCCTTAACATATTGCTGATCTTTTCCACAATGGTGCAGCTTATTCTCTCTGCCATGGCATTATGCTGCAGGGTTCCAGGAACTGTCTTTTCATGTCTAACGCCATGTTTTGAGCAATAATCATCAAAAGCTTTAGACATGTATTCCTCTCCATTATCAGTTCTACAACACGTCAAAATCTTACAACTTTTTCATTCCACCATGGCATGAAACTTCTTAAAGTGCTAGAAAACCTGATCTATTGATCTCAAATAAAACACTTACAACTTTCGTGAATCATCATGAATAAAGGTACGAGAATAATTATTGACACCCAAGGACTTCACCTTAATAGGACCATAAACATCAGACTAAATCAAATCTAAAATATTAGACTTTCTACTAGAGGATTTCTGAAATAAAACTCTGTGCTATTTATCAAGTAAACAGTAATCATATGAATTTAATGATGTACCTTTGGTAAAAGGAATGAGCGACTTTCTTTCCAAAATTTGCAATCCTTTCTCGTTCATATAAATCAGCAATTTGTGCCATAAGTCTGACTTTCAGTTGCATTCATTGCTTCACTACATAACTTAACTTGTGTCTTGTAAAGTGTGCAACAATTCTTTACTCTAACAAATATCATCGACCCTTTTATTAGTTTTCACTTTTGCTGCTAGAATAACTGTCATACACCGCTTCATCAAATGAATGTATAGGTAGCAAAATCAGGTGCATGTTTAGAATAGTAGCAAATTCTTCAATGTCAAGCTGCATTCAATATCAATATGAAGACAAATATCACATATTCCCATAATGCTGGAAAAATTGTCATTACTCATCTTTATCCTGCCAAAGTAACCTGATTTGTATGAAGTGAAGAACTTTCATCTTGGAGTAACATGACAAGAAGCCATCAACAAACAAATCTACAACAAGACAACACTACTCATCTTCAACAGAAAAAATTGCTACTATTACTACCTCATCTGAAGCACTAGCAATTATATTTTGATCATCTTTTTCTATTTTTTTTCCTCTTTCATTTTATTTTTCCAAGCCATTTAATGTTTCTTTATAAAACCCTCTTCATCATAGTAAAAAATTTAACCTCTCTTCTTGCCTTTGACTAACTTCCGATGTTAACGTGTCTCTTAGGACCTTTGCTTTTACTCTTTTCTCTATTCTCTATAATAAGAGCTTGTGCATCATTCTTACACACATCTTTCTTTCGTTATTTCTTCATTAAACAAACTATCTTTAACTAAAGTAAGTCCAAGCATACTAATCGAAGCAGAGTTACTAAGTAATACCACCAAAGTCTCCCAACTATCAGGTAATGAACTCAGAAGTAATAATGTATGCATCTCATCGTCTAGCACTATTTTCATTATGGTCAACTGATTTACTAGGTCTTGGAATTCATTCAAATGCTCGGCAACTGATTTTCCTTTCTTGAATTTCAGATTCTCAAGCTTTCAAATAGCAAAAGCTTTGTTTTGACCGATTTTCTTATCATAGAGTCTTTCTAAAATTTCTCACAAAGGATATTGGACATCTGTCTCTGGAGATATATAATGGAATACATTAAGATCAACCTACTATCTAATATATCCGTGGTTTCCATTTCATCTTCATAGAGTTACTGTCACTTATACTGCTTGGTTTGACACTATCACCTTCAATGGGTTCATGTTAATCCTTACAATAAATGATATCATCAATCATTCCAGATAGAATAATTTGAAGTCGATAATTTAATCATAGTACCGAAAGTATTCTCTATTTACTCCCACAATAGAACTATACCGACACAACCTGGGCTCTAATATTACTTCGTTGGGCAATTTCACCTCTACTGCAAAAATTAAATTACAGCGCCAAGCAAAAATACAGTAGCAAACTAGTAAATAAGAATTACCAAAAGAAAGCAACACAAGAGAACACAACACCAAAATTTTACGTGGAACAACCCTCCATCATAGAGTGAAAAGCATTACAGGGCAACTCCCGCCAAATTCACTATAATAAATAAATATTACAACGTTCAAGTTTATCCCAAAACTTGAGTTCTCGACATATTGAAAAATATAACAACGATTAACCTTTAAATAAACAATAATCTCACTCCAAACTACTTGTTTGATGAACCATGTGAGAAACCCACTTTGAATGCAATACCTATTAAGTACCCAAAATACACCACTTAGAGAAATTTCCAATTTGTATTGTGTAGAGAAAAAATACATGTGTGAATCCACACCTAAAGATTAAAGAAAACTTTGGCCTACCATTCTTATATGAATTTGTATTGTAATCTCTAACATGGGCCTCGACTCATCTCTCTTAGTTATAAATACTCAAACCTAATGACACCCAATGGCAATCAAACTTCTTACTCTCATTGGTCATTGAACTTGAGGTAACAAAATTCTTGTAATTGCGATCGGGTAATTCTATCTTCAATTCGACGTTCGTATTTTCTTCCATTGTAGATCCCCTATATCTAAACTCAAAAATGTTTGATTAAATACAAAAATAAGTAAAAATTACTTTGTTTTTACAAACAAATATGTTAAATTATGATAAATCGAGGGAAAAGAATGTAAATAAAGAAAAATGTAACTTCCAAGACTACATAGTGGGCCACTTTGTTTTTGAAACACAAAACAAAGAGTCCAGAGCCACACCCAATCATTTGAAATAAGCCTTCAAAGATGAGTCCATTAGGCGCTATAGGATTGAACCTCTTATTTTCCTCAATGACATATATGTCAATATTTTCCACACCATCAAAGTAAAAGTTACTTTTAAGTTTTATATTTGTCAAACAAAATTGACAAATAATTTTTCTATTAGTACAAATATTTTGAGAAGGTAAGTTTAATTTAATTTCAGGAACAATTATTGTTTAGGCTTAATTTATATAGTTCCATTTCATACTGGTCGCCAACTTATACTTGTTAAAATTTGTTCACTTAACTTGCATTTTTATTTGTCTTCAGATTCCATCTGTAACCTTTATAAAAAATTGAAGTTTCTGAAGGAACGCATAACCTAATGTTTTCTTGACATTAAATTCATAATTTTTGCCAGCCGGGAAAACTCATGAGTAAATTAAGTGAAAATAAGACAACAAAAGTCTTTATTCGATGTCTACTCAAACTTTGCTCTCCAATCTATAACAAGTCGAATTAGCAACAAGGTCAGGTTTAGCTAATTACTAGAGGGTATGGAAAATTGTTAGGAAGAAGACGATTAAAAAAGAGTAATGTTATTCGTAGTCGCTCATTACGGTAGGCATCATACGTGACATACACGTGCTTGGTGGTTTTTTGATGCATTAACATGATAGTTTTTTTATTAGCCACTTGACATATGTATGCCACGTAGAACAATTGCCATAGTGAACAACTACAAATAGTATTATTTGTAAAGAAATATGGTTTTGGATTATGCTATTCAATAGTAGACACGTGTTACGGAAGATAATGAATTTTTCGTTAAATAACATAACTAATAACTAAAGGAATTCATTACTATTTAACGGTTTGGAATATGCTATACAATAGTATACATACGTTACGCTGAAGATGAATTTCCCGTAAAATAACTTTACTAATAACTTAAGGAATTCATTACTTTTTAACTGACGATGTATCCCTATTAATAATGACCGACTTTATTCGTTAGATTAAGGTCAGTATGCTAGTTATTCTTGAAAATAATTTGATGGCGATTTGCTAAAGTGATGAGTTTTGATGTTGAATGTATATTTGTCGTATAACTTCTGTTGAGTTTTAATTTGTCATGTGGATCAACATATGTAATTAATTGTGTATTAAGACTATCTTAAGGTTGAGCCCATTTAAAGTGATCTAATCAAGAATTAAGTTATTAGGTTGTGGGAATCTAATATGATATATGTCTAAATATGTATAGAGACGAAAATCCTTTAGTTTGTATTTCATTATGGATCAAAATACACCCACACCCACACACACACACACATATATATAGGGTTATGGCCTCAATTCATACGTTGATTCTCATTTTTTGTGACATCCCATCAACTCGAGAATAACAAGAGAAAGTGTATCGAAGAGGAAGATAAAAACTCGCAAATCTTTTAACCAAGAGCGCGTAATACAAGATCCAATAATCAAATTCATTCCCAATGGATCAAGATAATTTTCGCACTTTATAATTTTCTTAGTGATTTGATGTGGAGGATCTTGACATCAACATAGAAAAAGGTCTTCAAGTTCTTGAGATTCAAAAGTTTAAAATCTAACAAGTGGAATCACAACCAACTCCGTGTAAAACCATTAAGAATCAAGAAAGAATCTTAGAGATAAAATTTGTACATTAGATTTTGCAATTCTTCAATTTTGGAATGCGAATTTTAGCCCTAAATTTCGAATTTGAGTTTTTATGAAAAAAAATTCGGAGTTAAAATAGGTTCGGAGCATTGTAGCACAGCGTTTAGGAGCTGCACCGTCTTGGGAAACAGAAAGGCATATTCATCTGGACAGAAATGTGAAATTTTGGTAAAAAAAAAAAAAAAAAAAAAAAAAA
>NC_036237.1:22319576-22337309 GCF_002742605.1 Olea europaea var. sylvestris
GTGTTCGGTCTCTTATGATGAGACCGACCATTATTTGAATTTGTTGATTCTTTAATACAAATTCTCATGTGAACATGTATTTTTGGCTTTTGTTCTCTATTCAATTAATTCATCTACTTTTACAATATCGACCAACATCAACTGTATGCATGGAAAGAGAACATTTATATCGTTTTTTTGATCATAAATCTAGATATTGCATTAAGGATTAAACAACCCGCTATACTTATAAGTAAAAGTTCCGCTAATGAAAAAGGATTTTGATAAGTGGAATCGTTCATGAAATTCCAAAAGCATTATGGGGTGTTGGGTCTTAAAAAAATAAATACTGACGAGGAATTTCTTGAAGAAATTGAAAAATACTTTGCAAAAAGTGATAAGGACAAAACTAGTACGCTTAGACGAACTTAGTTCTACTAAAGTATAAGCATAAAGGAAACATAAGGGAGTACATCATGGAGATATCTTATCTTGGTTCAAAACTGAAGGAATTATAGATTGAGCTATCTTGTGATTTGTTAATAAATTTGGTTTTGATTTCTCTTTCTGTACAATTCAACTAACTTAAGGCTCGTTACAAATGTAAAAGGAGAAGTGGACTCTTAATGAGTTCATTTCATAACGTCGGCAAGAGAGAACTGAAAGTACCACGCTTCAAGTGTAAAGAAATTTACACCGTTCTCTTTGATTTGTTTTAAGGATAATCCAGTTTCAGTACCTAGACGTACTTGATGGATAGATTTCGATGCCGCTACTCATATAAGTATGTTTATCAACCGAAAGCTAAATGATACTGAAATATTCATCTATGTGAACGATGGCAAATTAGCTGGAGTTGAAGCTATAGGGACTTTTAGATTATTAATAAAGACTAATTTTTATTGTAATTGAAAGAGAAATTCATGGAACCATCTTTTAGAAAAAATGTGATTTCTATTTCTATATTGAAGATATTCAGTTTTTCTAATTCATTTGAAAATAATCAGTGTAGTATTTTTCTTAATTCAAATGTTGTGGGTACCGATTCTTTATTTATGTGTGATAACTATATTTGCTTAATTCGGTTGCCTATTATAATGAAATGTTGCATGTGAATTTACGTGGTATTAAACATAAATTAACAAATGAGAATATCACTTTGTTATGGCATAAGCGATTATGTTAAATCTCTCAAAAGTGAATTGAAAAGTTTGTATCCGAAGAAATTCTTGATCCCCTTGATTTTTCAAATTTAATTGTTTATGTTAATTGTATTAAGAGAAAATAGACAAAGTAAGGAGGTTATTTTGCCAATAGGACTACGGACATTTTAGAACTAATGAATATCTATGGACTATTTCCTTCACCTTCTTAGAATAGTTAACGATCATTTATGTTGTTCATAAGCGATATTTATCATCATGCCTCTTTCATATAAAATTTCAATCACTATACATGTTCAAGGCTTACAATGTTGAAGTTGAAAATCAACTCAGCAAAAGATTAAAACATGTATGATTTGGACATGGTGGTAAATACTATGGCAAATATAACGGATCAAAAGAACAATGTCCATGGCCTTTTAGTAGATTTCTAGATAGATGGAAATCTTCCTATAGTACACCATGCCAGGATCCTGTAGCATGAATGGTGTTGTAGAGAAATGAAATGGAACACTTAAAGGTGTGGTAAGGAATATAATTAGTTATTTCACCTTTCCAAAATCTTTTTGGGGAAAAGCACTAAAGACTACACCACTCTCAATAGAGTTCCAAGTAAAGTAACTATCAAAATTGCTTATGAGCTTTGAAAATGCAAAGTGACATTCCATATTTGGGGTTGTCCAGCTAAGGCAAAGCCTTATAGACCTAATAAAAGAAAACTAGACTCCAGAACTATTAGTCACTATTTTATTTGATATTCTGAGAGGTTAAGGGATTACAAATTTTACGATCCGACTATTAGGTCAAATTTCAAAACAGGAAATGTCCGATTCTTTGAGAATGTGGAGTTTGTGGGGGAAAGATAAGGTTAGGAATTTTGTCTTTAATGGAGAATATATAACTATCCCTTTTGTTTTAATCAATAATGATCAGGACCCATAACAAATTCTTATTCTCAATCTTGTTCAAGAAGTAATTTCGGATCAAGAAAATATTCTAAAATACCCTATACATAATCAAGAAATTGTTCCAAAAGAACAAACTCAATAACTTCAAAAACAAATTCCACTAAGGAGATCCAATAGAGAAAGTAGAAAGGCCATTCTGGATGAATTTATAATTTTTCTCCAAGAAAATGAGAATGGCATTGAATTCGTGGAAAAAGATCTATTCAACTTTCATCAAGTCATGCAAAATAACAATTCTCAAAAGTGGATTGATGCCATGAATGAGGAGATAAAATCCATGAAAGACAATGATATTCGGGAACTCATCCAATTGCCTTCCGGTGCAAAGTCCATTGTTAGGAGGGATTTCAAAGGGTAATGTGGAGATATATAAGTCTCATCTTATTGCAAAGAGTTTTTCTGAAAAGGAATGCATTGGCTTTAAAGAGACTTTCTCTTTGGCTTTTACAAAAAAACTCTTTTAGAACTACTATAACACTTATGGTACATTTTGATCTTGAACTACATTAGATAGATGTAGAAACGGCTTTTTTTTAATGGTGACATTGATGAGAAGATTTATATGGTGAAATCGAAAAACTTTTTTATTAGGAGACCCAAAGAAAATGGTTAGTAAATTGAAGATATTCATTTATGGACTTGAGCAGGCTTCCCATTAATGGAATCACAAATTTCATCAAGTAATTATCTCATTTGGTTTTGAGATGATTGTAGTTGATGTTGCGTATATCATAAGTTCAGTGAGAGTAAGGATATTTTCCTAGTATTATATGTCGATGAAATACTACTTACTCGCAATGATATAGACTTATTATACGAAAACAAGAGATTTTTATTAAAAAAAATTCAAATGAAAGATCGGTGAAATATCTTTTGTATTAAAGATACAGATACACTTGGATCGTTTTCGAGATATTTTTGGATTATCATAGAAGTGTTATATTGAAAAGGTACTTAAAAGATTTGGATTACAGGAATGTAAATAGGTGATACCTCTATTGCTAAGGGTTATGCTTAACCAATGCCCTAAGAATGACCTTGAGGAGAAAGAAATAAAAAAAATTCCTTATTTCAGCAATTGAAATTTAATATATGCTCAGATTTGTACATGTCCAAATATATCATTCATTGTTAGAATGATAGGCAAATATTTAAGTAACCCTAGAATGGATCATTAAAATGTAGCAAAGCAGGGTTATATGGTGTCTACAGAGAACAAATGATTATATGGTCACATACAGAAAATTAGACCAATTGGAGATTATTGGATATTTTGTTTCAATTTAGCTGGATGCTAAGACAGTCGAAGATCCACATCGTGCTATGTCTACCTATTGACTGAAGGAGCTATATCTTGAAAAAGTGACAAACAGACACTTTTAGCTTTTTTAACCATAGAATGGAGTTTACAACATATTATGAGACATCAAATCAAGAATATGGTTGCAAAATTTTTTGTCTAAGCTGCAAATTTTGGATGAAATTGAAAGACCACTTAAACTATTTCGTAACAATAAATCAGTGGTGTGGTATTGAAACAACAATAGAAGTTTGACAAAGTCTAAATTTATAGACATCAAGTTTCTATTTGTTAGGAAGAGAGATAAGAGTAGTCAGATTACTATAGAACATATTGGGACAAACCCTATGATAGTAGATCCCTATACTAAATCAAACTGTTCACATGGGTGTCGCACTTTAGATGATATGCTAGTTTAGTGTGAGTTTGTATTTTTATATGTTGTTTGTTTTAGACGTATAATTTTGTTTTTGTATATTCAGTTTATTTAAAAAAATAAAGTACTCAATTATTTGTACTCTAAATAAAGTTTTGGTTTGATTTCATTAAAGAATACGGTATGACCAATTGGAAATAAGCATGTTTGGGTCACACTGCATATAACCCTCGTTTGGCCCACATTATTTGAATTTATAATGGGGAGAATAATGTTTTTTTTTAAATGGATGGTTGTAAAAGAATGAAAAGTTTTCCATTTGTTGAAATATTATTTTATTGAAAATTGCGTGGTTGAAAATAGGAGAGAAAATTTTTTAAATTAAACTGATGAGTTTTAATAAGGGCCAAACAAGGGCATATTTAAATGCTACATATCCATTCTTAAACTATGTTATTTGATTGTGTTGATATACATGATCATTGATAGCTTTAATTATGATATTTGTAATAAAAACCACTTTGACCATATAATTACATAATCAATGGATGAGATCGTTTGAAGATGCATTTTGTTATGATAGCTATTGTTTTGAACTTATTAGGTTGTGCACATTTATAAGATAACATATGTGGCTTAATTGGGAGACTGTTGGGTTTTAATCTGTCATGTATACCAACATATGTAATTAATTGTATCTTAAGACAATCTTAAGGTTAGATCCATTTAAAGTGATCTAACCAAAGTTATTGGACTTTGAGCTTCTAACATGATATGGGCCTAATACATGTAGAGACCAGAGTCCTTTGGATTGTATTTTATGATGGACCAAAATACATATGGAAATATATATATGGGATTGTGTTCCTCAATTCGTACATAACTTTTTATTTTTGTGTCATCCACCAATACAAGAATTACAAGAAAAGACATATCGAAGAGGAAAATCAAGAACTGCTAATCTTTTAATCAATAACACACATTTCAAGATGCAATAATCAAGATCCAGTAATCAATCTCATTCCCGGTGGATCAAGGTAAGTTTCACACTTATAATTCTCTTAATGATTAGATATGGTGATATTGGCATCAATATAGAAAGAGTTTTCAAGTTTTTGAGATTCAATAGTTTTAAATCTAACAACTTCCCATAAAGTCGCATGGAAATTTCTTTCTTCTGCATCAAAACACACACTTTTTTAAATGTTGTGTACTCCACATAAGGACTGCAAATGAAGTGAGACATTATACAGTTGATCTCCTTTTGATATTTTATTGCAAAAGAATGATATTGTTAATGAATGATAAAGTATTGAGTAAAATATTGTCTCCGGTTGACCTGATTTTGACATGATAAAGAATCAAGATAATAAGAATTTGACATTGACATCACTCGACAAATTTAAGAACAAAAAGATGAGAGAAATATCTTTAATCTTCAATCCGAAGAGTGCGCTTCATTCACTTGTGGTTCCCTTTACTTCCTTTCTTCTCTCTATCTTCAATTAATCTCTAAGATATGATAATTCATTTGGTGTTATGAAGCATAGAGGATGCAATATCAAAGTTTTCTAATTCATATAGGCCTTAAGAAATTTCAAACCATGCCTTGAAATGCCAAAAGCTTTATAAAATAAGGATCCTTTTGGTTTCTGTTTCCATTTTTAATTGAGTTTATGTTTTAGCATTTGGTTTGTTATTCTGAAAACCGTTTATCAGAGAATAGGAAAACATGTTTGATTTTAAATTTTGAGAAATTATTTTATTCAGAAAATTTGATTTTTCAGTAAAATAGTAAAATAGAACATTTTATGTTAATATATTATCAAGTAATATATAGATTTAAATATTGATAAATCTTACAATATTTTTTGCTACAAAACTAAAACAAAAATGAATTATAAATTTAGTTGGACAAACATAAGAATTTAAAATAAAATTTAATGATGTGAACTGAGAATATTTATGTGTTCACTTAAATTTATTATTTTAGAATTTTTTTTTTTACAATTTGATTATTATTGTTTTTATAAAACATTGATTATTAGTTTTACAAAGTTTTATATATTTTGTTCACATTTTATCAAATAATTTATGTATATAAAATATAATTTAAACACTTATTTTTTCATGTGTTTGAATGTTATAAGAGTTTTCACTGATAACATTAAAAAAAAAAGAAAAAAAAAGAAAGAGGATACATCACGCCTTGGCAGGCAGTTGACCGCTTAATGCGTGCCTAGCAGTTGATTGATTAGATCCCGTTTGGCCCCCATTATTTAAATTTATAAGGGGGGAATAATGTTTTTTTTTAAGATTGTATGGTTAAAAAGTTTTTGATTTGAGTGTAATATTATTTTATTGAAAATTATGTGATTGAAATTAGGAGGGAGAAAAAATTAAATTAAATTAAAGAGTTTTAAAGGGGGCTAAATGAGGGCTAATATTTTGTGAAAGTGTTTAAAAGTATTTGTAGACATGAAAAATTTCAAAGAAGCTTCACGTGATAGATATCTTTGGAATGTGGAGGTGGTTAATATAGATATACCTTATATTTATTTTCTTAATTGTAAAATAACTCTTGAAAAGAGCTAAAAAGGAAATTGAAGATTACAGGCGAAATGCGAGAGCTCAATGGATGTATGTTTCCAAATGTGTTACAAGAAATCAATATAAAAAATTTCATGATGTTGTCTTATTATAATTAAATATGTAATATTGACATTTTGAAAAAATTCTTATGTAACTTTGTAGATGTGCATATATGCAGGAGGAGAATAAAATTCACAAATCGATGGTACCATATTATTGTCCAAGAGGCCATAAATAAATTGTAGTCCAAGATGGACATACATAAATCATCGAGGGGGTAGGCATAAGCCCATAAGGGAAATTTTGAAAGAGTATTAAAATAAGGAAACATTTTTTATGTCTAAACCTCGCTTAGGTTTTTAAAATTTGAAGCTTGACCTCCATGCACAGCCACGCTTTTTAGAATAATAACTTTAAAATGTATTGAAAATATCAGATCAAACAAGTTCTGAATGTATAGCAAAATTAAAAATAACAAATCAAACACACTATAAGTTTTGAAATTAAAACAAGAAAGTAAGAATTCAGGTGGCACTTAGGCACCAACGCTTAAATCCAAAGCTTTGAATCGAGTTGCCAAGATCAATCTAATGGGCATTAACCTAGTGCCCAGACGCCAGGTATTTTCAGACTAAGCTCTCCATCTTTTCAACGATTTCAATTTTGCTCTCAATTGAGTCAATTTAGGTCTTTCAACTCTCAAATGTGTTCAGATTGGTCCTTCATCTTTTGAGCTGAATCACTTTGGTTCCTCAACTTTATTTTATCCAAATTAGGTCCTCTAAATTTTGAGAATATTCAAGTCTATCGTCCACTTTTTGTCACCAAACTCTTCAAATGTCGAATTTGATTTTAAAACTTGTGAACTCATCCAATCAATTATTTTAGGCTTTCCAATATTATCTCAAACTTTGTAGATAGCTCTTCAATTTTATCTTTTAAGCTTTAATGAAGTTCGAAATTTCTTCCTTTATGCTGAATTTACCTCTAAGCTGGGGTTTCACCTTCAAAAGCAAGTGTTCACTAAATTAAGTAAATATCCGCTCAAACGTGCATCATCTTACACGCATTACTCTTCCTCCAAAATTCCACTCCATCTGTTTCATTAAGGTTCAAATTATTTCATATTAATAGCAAATATAGGACAACATAGACAAATAACATGAAATAAGTATATCATTCTCAACAAGGATCGAAATAAAAACAAAAATAACTATGCTTACCAAATAGTTTATATGCAATTCTCGACATTTTCATACATATTTCTCGACGGTTAACTAATAACTATCAAGAAAAGGGTACTAATTGAAAACAATTAATGATATTTAAATTGTCAAGATAAAAAATTAAAAATGCAGCTATTGTACCCTAAATGCAACTATCGTTTTGTGGAATTTCAACATTCAAGCCTAACATTCAATTTTTTTGCTCCACAAGCCAACCCAACACACACGACTTAAATAAATAAATAATCTTAATCAAATTCACAAAATAAAAAAAAAAATAAAAATGGATCTACTAATACATATGCTCACCAAATTATTTTTTTCTTCCAAGTAACAACTTTAGGAATTACTTGGATTACAACAAGACAACAAACAAGTTATCAAATATAGAATTTTCATTTTTTAATGTAAAGATAATGGTTTCTAAAAGGAAATTTTCAAAAAAAAAAAAAAAGAAAGAAAGAAAAAAAGAAAAGAAAAGAAAAAAAAGTGACAGACAAACCTTAAATGAAAATTGGTTTATCCATCTTTTAAAAAAAAAAAAAATTATACTTCATAAGTTCCATAAAGATAAACTTGCTTTCCTTTTTTGACTATATTCCCTTGTTGAGTGTATAGTTGAATATAAGATAATTTATATTTTCAACCATAATAATTATAATTTCTTAGTTAGTACGAAATTATCCAAAATAGGTTTTTAATCTTGTACATTTATAAAATAGATTAATCCAAAACAACAAAGAACAACAAAAACAAAACAGAAATTATTCTGTTCATGTTAATTGTACAAAAAAAGAAAAGAAAAAGGGAAAAAAAAAAAGTACACGTGGGTATACAAAATTTAGAGGAAGGTAACAATATAGAACAAACTTAGAGATATGACCTCAGATTATTGCGCCTTCCAATTAGTGATGGCAATTTATCTCGTCCCGCCCCGTCTCGCCCCGATCCCGCCTCGAATGGGGCAAAAAAACCCGCCCTGTCGCGCCGCCCCGCCCCGAACCCGTCCCGTGAATTTTTTTTTATTTAATACTTGAAAATATGAAGATAGAAAATTTCTAATTATTTGTTCATCCAACTCTTAATTTATCATAACTTTGTTACTAATTAGCTAATTATTTGTTAAGTATTTGTTTACATACTTAATTATAACTATTATAACATATTTAGAGTTCATCTATGCAACATATTTCAAAATCGTTTTTATTTAAACTTATTTTCTATCACAATTTTTTTAATAACATAATTTACATGTAGACCTATAATTTTTTCATACTTTTTATCCACATATTCTCTAAAAATCATTTTGCACTATAAATAATTTTATCCCAAAACAAAAACTTAAATTTACATAAAGTAAGGGTATTCTTTATTAAAAGTTCAACTTGAATGTTATCCGTATTTTATTGAACTCAAAATATATAAATATATATATATATAAACGGGGCAAGAAACTGCCCCGCCCCGCCCCATCAAAGGCGGGGCGGGGTATGGGGAGGGAGAGGCAGGGCGGGCACCCCGTTGCCATCACTACTTCCAATTGCAAAAAGCTAATGGCGAAAAACGGTTGGAGTAGCATCGTCTTTTAAAAAAAATGTCGTAAAACCGAACCTCTTTATTTATTTTATTTTATTTATTTATTTTTAATTTTTTTTACGGAAAGTATAAGTGATTCAAAGAAGAAATAACATTAGGATTAAAATCAAAATTTTAAGTTAAGTTAAAGTCAATAATTATTTTAATCACATATTTTGTGAAATCCATAAGTTTTGAATCATACATTTCATCTTCTTCTTTTTAATCAAAATTTATTAAAATTTGCTTTTAATATCTACGGGGCTATATTTGTGTAGGTAAAGATTTAATAGTTAAATAAATTATATGACAATAGAACAATGTAATGTGAAAAAGTTTATAAGGGTAATTCCTCAAAAAATTGAAAAGTCGTCATTTCTGCAAATGTTTTCAAAATTGGACAAATTTCAAAATGTTATTCTGAATTGTAGACATTTTATTCAATTTCCTCGTATTAGATATAGGAATTGTTATAATTTTTTATGGAATATTTCACTGTTGATCTCTAATTTTGAAAAAGAGCAAGTTTTCCTGAACAATTTTAAATTACCCACATCCAGTATTATTGAACTTGACCAGACCAGTTTGCAGTTGGTTTAACTGAATAAATAAAGAAGGAAAAATTACACAACTAGGCCGTAATTAGGGGATCAAATTAAAAAATTAGGTAGATACATTAGAATTTTAAAAATCACATTTATCTTAAAATGTTATATAAGGAAAATTACTTGTAATTTTTAATTTTTTTTTTTTGGGTATCTTCATTTTTTTTTCCCAATGTTTTGAAAATCGATACGGCAAAGGAAAGTTTAAGGGGCAAGGATCAAAAATTTCAATCGGGATCGAATCGGGGTCGAACCAGATGCAATAAAAAAATATACACAAAAAATAAAATTCTATAACTAAAATACATTTTTTTTTTAATTTTCATACTATTAATTCAAATTAAAAACAAATCAATTTTTAATTATATTTATTACTATACAATTAGTATCGACGCTTCAAGAACTAATAATCAATATATTGAAATAATTTGCTTTGTTAAAATTGAAATCGTTTGAGCTTATAGAAAATAATATCTAAATTTATTATACTAATTTTTAATGAAGCATTTTTTTTTAATTTTAAGTTAGATTTGAAAATTGGATAAATAAAAATATTTAAGTGAAAATTTCTATTTAATTTGTTTGGACCAAAATCAAATTAAAAATTTAAAAGCCAACAGGCATTTTGGAAAATATTTTTTAGGACATGTATCCCACATCCTTCTATAAAATATTAAAACCAACAAGCACTTCATAATTAATGAAAGGACCTCTCATTTTAGGGAAAAATTTCAAAAGTTAGGGGTTAAGTATCGCAAATTCAATTTTTAGATGGTAAGTTTCAAAATGCAAAAACTCATTATTAACTTATCAATTACAAATATTTATTAATTAAATTTAATAAGATCACAATTATACAATTAATAGTCACATATATGTAATTATTGGTCACAACCTTTTTCCTGGTCACATATTATCAGATTAAATGGTTACAAATTATTTCGGGATCACAAGACAAAAATTTTAAGTCACATTATTTTGAAATCACAAATCAAAATTTTATAAGTCACAATTTATCTTATTGGTTACAAATCAAAAAAATTACAGTCACAGGTTTTCAAATTTGTTGGTCACAAATTATATTTCAGTCACAAGTTATCGAATTTTAAAATCAAAGTTAAATATTTGGTCACAAGTAACCAAATAATTGGTCATATACACCAAATAGTGGGTCATCACCGCCACTGCCACTACGGCAACCACCCTCAACCCGTTATCGCCGCCACCACCACCATAAAAACACCACCACGACATGACCACCAACAAATTACCACCACCAGATTCAATCAATTGCTAACAAAAACCACAACAACTACCTCTATCAAATCTCCAGCTACCAACCACCACCTCCACCGCCATCAAAAACTACCACGATCGCTACCACCAAACACACCAAAAATACCCAACCCACAAACTCATCAACATAACCAACATCTCCACCATCAACACAACCACCACCACATTTCTTGTCTCAAGACACCACAATTTATACCCCTTTATACTTGATTTATATCCAAAAAGGATATACTTTCTAGACTTAGGCTCCAACTTCCTATTTCCACATAAGCATAAGCAGGACACCCAAATATCTTTAAATCCGTATAACAAGAAAATTTACCGATCATATCTTTTCTAGTGTCTTTTCTTCAATGGCAGCTGGAGGTGAGCGATTAATCAAAAAATAAGTTGTAGTAGCAGCTTCAGCCAAAAAATCTTAGACAATCCAGAACTTGAAAGCATATAACAAACCTTTTTCATCAATGTTCTATTCATCCATTCTACCACGCTATTCTATTGAGGAGTTCGAGGCATTGTCAAGCGTATCAAGATGTCTCCAGCCCTACAATGGTTATTGAATTCATTTGAACAAAGCTCCAACCCATTATCTGTGCATAGACGTTTCACCTGCTTCCCAATTTACTTTTCTATTAATGTTTTCCATTCTTTGAAGGTCCCAAACATATTTTTGGTTTATGAAGAATATCCAAACTCTTCTAGAGAAGTCATCAATCCCTGTCGACTAGTAATAAGCACTTTATTTTAAACGCATTTTGATCAGTCCCCAAAGATCTGAATGGATATTTTCAAGTGTTCCATTCGAGTTGTATCTTCCTTTAGTGAATCCGACTCTTTTCTATTTCCCAAGACACAATACTCACAAGACTTCATCTTACTTATCAAACCCCTACTCATATTGATAACTATACAGTAACTTGTGTGGGAATGAAATTGATGGCTCTACCTAGATATAGAATTTCACATATACTTTTTTTTTCATCTAATAAAATGAAATAAGCATATTCTCAATTATGTCTCCATTTGTTACTCCTAATAAACTGTGACGATCATATAAATATCATATAACCAAAATTCAACATACATGTTCTGAGGTTATAAACGTACCTACATGCCATCTCAAAAGGGGTATACAGTACGAGATCCCCAAAATATAACATAACAGACTACAAGCTCAAAAAAATAGCCCACAAAATAATCCTACAGGTCGTTATCCATATACATCAAACTTTGAAATCTCGTAAGAGCTCCACAACTAGTTGTGCTCTCTATGTATTTCCATGCTCACCTATAATGTAAAAACTACATAAGCCAGTGCTTAGTAAGCAAAATCATGCATGTCATGAGTATAAGTAACAATGGTATATAGCACCATGCCATTTACTTTAAACATCACGCTAAAGATACATCATATTTCAATATTCATCAAAGTCAACTCAAAATCATTTCATTTGAAATATTTCATTCATTAGGCCTTTGACCCCCTACTATGTACTGGATAAAGCTCTACATAATATCAATATCAGTAATCAATAATCAAATGACCAATATGAAATCGACACCGACGAGTGGACCATTCTCTCGTGACCATTAGAAACCCATCCCTTAACTACCTCTATGATTACCCAAGAAGTATCCCACTTGGCAACGCCAATAATCATAATATCACAACGGCACAATCGAGTGGTCCACCCTCTCGTGATCACCAAAGGCTCATCCCATGTCTACCTTTGCAATCACCTATGAAGTATCACCCGCGATGCCAAAACATATCACATAAGCATGCATCACATGCCTCGGTACCCTAATAGTTATCAATAAAACATTTATAAGGAAAACTCAATTTGAAATCATGTTTCACATGCAGAATCTTCAACCATGATTACATGTCGTGCATGCAGATGGAAATGCTCATAAATGACATATTTAATGAAAATCGATGTCAATAAATTCTGCAACCTCATACTCAACGATCATAACCATCTTATGATATGCAATAAGCCTCTTATCAAAGTTATATAAATATTCTAACATTACCATATCACAAATACTATGTTCTTATAATTGAGAATGGATTTTTACTTACCTTTCACCTTTGTGTGTGCAAGCTCCTACAGAGTGTATATCAGTTTCCTTCTTCACTCAACGTCAAAAAATCACCTGTATTACCATCTAATATTAAATAAAATCCTCCGTTTAATAACCTTAACACACACAATCCCAAAATACGTCCATTCACGCCAAATCAATTTCGACGAAATTATAATTTTAAGTTATCGAAGTCATTACAAACTAACCCCATAAATCTCGCTATTTCTCGAGTCCATATGAACGTCAACGTCATCCAGTTGTTGTCAACAACCTATTACTCCTTCGAATCTATTTTCTGGGTCCAAGAGATAATTAATGGACATGTAAAGGTTGAAACTACATCAAACACGTAAATGGACACAATATGTTTTTTAATTTTTCATCACCTTCCAACTATTTTTCCAATCATTTTTCACCCCCTTAACCATATCCAATGACTCCCGAACTTTTATCATGTTTCAATTACATGTATATGAAGGTAATCATGCCATAAAATTTGGATAAGTAAAGTGTTTTCTACCTCAAAACCATACTTTTTCTACAACACCAAATTAGGCAGTTTTCCTTGTGGCAGTTTTTAGTTTTCTTTCAATTTCTTATAATTAATTGCCCTTATTTCACCATCATAAAATCATCAATAACCCTACCACCTAATCACAAGAATGTTAAGATGTTCAAGAGATTATAAATCCCTCAAAAATAATGGATACCAACCTCAAAATAGTGAAGTAATTCAGCTGTCTAGAATTCCAGCCTCTTTATTTTTATTTTTATTCTATTTCTCTTTGCTTCCCTTGATCTCTCTTTCACTTGGGTCACTTGGGGATAACTTTGGAGGGTTAAATGTCCTTTTAAGAGATATATAAGCAGTCTTAAAGATTGGGGTCGTGAGTGATACTTAAGGGTGAAGAAAAATGTAGTTGAAGGACAAGTATCCTCAAGTATGAGCTGTCCAAGGAGGTTATGGCTTCTTTGCAGCAATATTTGACTTTTCTACCATTATATTTGGATCTATCTATGAATTATAAGATATATATCCATCCAATATTAAACACTTAGGGAGTAGGACACGAGATTTATACCTCAATGTTAAAGAAATTAGGTGTTAAAGTGACAAATATCCCAAGTATGAGGTGTCCAAGCATGAAATGGTCACTTGTAGTAAAAATCTGATTTTATATCTATCCTTACAAGTACAAATCAAGTATCCTTGGCTTATTTTGATGTGTTTACAATCCATTTCACTTACCCTAAGTTCCCAAAATATTTTATAGAACTAATTCCTCAATCGTTCATTTATTTACTTACCCGATTGACATTGATTCTTGATCGATTTCAACAATTCGCACCTCAATATTTATAACATCATATGAGACTTATATTATTACGTCGTGCCTCATTTCCCAAATATGTCAATTACCTATCTAGGGTTTAAGGGGATCTTAATCAATTGAACGAAAAGCTTAAACCTTTGTCGATACTAACTCTGACCTTTTCGATATTTCCATTACCTACCAAGCCAATTTCCAACATTTAGTTAACCTAATTTTCTATCATAGCTCAATGTAAAATTCACCACCTATGTCGAAGAGTCGAAAACTATCACCATATAAAGATTTTAGAGTCTCGATAATTGAATGCTCCATTTTAAGAAAAAGCAATTAGGAAATTGATGTAAATGACAATCTAATTAGTATGAAATGCACGAATCATATTGGCCAAATGTATAACATGAAGTTCGAGGTATTACATTACTGGTCTTCTATACATCAAGAAATTCACTCCTACTCAACATTACCATACCTATCTCACTTATATGCCCAAGTCACATATGTCAAAATTTAGTAACTTTCTCATCCATCAAAGAAGATGTAGAAACTACTACGTCTTTTAAAACTGTGAAACCCTGCAAATTATACAACTATATAGAGTTTCTCTATCTCTTCATGATAAAAAGAGCGCCCTAGCTCACCTTCAAAACTCTACATTCGATAGTGTATTTATGACCCTTTGAGTCAAGTGTACTCAAAGATATGAGATTTCACTTCAGTTCTGAAATGTGTCTTACTTCTGTAAGTGTTCTAATAGTTCTATCAAACATTCTTATTTCGACTGTACCAACTCCCATAATTTTGCAAACCAGTCCTTATTGGGACACATATAGAAAGTACATGGAGAGTCAAGAACCCATTCCTCACAAAATTTAGAACCCATGTTAAAAATTGCAAGAAACTCTCATTCGCTATGCCCATCTTCCACAACATCAGCCTCTACTATATTAACATGTTCATTTCCTTTATCAGTGACAACAACAGCTTTATTTTTATTTTTCAATTAATAGCAATAAGCACTATATGCCCCTTCTTCTTACAATAATGACATACTTTCTCTACATGTCTGGATTTCAATCTATCCTACCAAGATTCCTATCTTGACTTCTTCCACGAACAACCAGGCATTTTGCCTGACTTTCAGATCCTCTAGCAAGATGCCTCATCTTCTCTTTAGACAAAAAAGCATCATAGACCTCTTCCATAGTAAGAGTATCACAACTATAGAGAATAGTATCTCTAAAAGTCATATATGATGGCTGCAGCAAATACAATAACATCAAAGCCAAGTCATCCCCATCATATTTAACTTCCAACATCTCTAAATCGGTTACGATTTCTTGGAACATAGGTAAGTGATCACCCAATGATGCACCTTTGGACATCTGATGAGAATATGAGTATTGTTTCAAGTATAACTTGTTGGTCAAGGTCTTTGTCATACAAAGTTGCTCCAACTTCAACTACAAAGCAGCGACACTTTTCTCTTTTAGAATATTTTGAAGAATTTGATTATCGATGTAGATGAATTTAAGATCGGACCTTTCAATCCCTATGCTGCTTTTCATCTTGCATTTAAATTGAAGGCATCTTATCAAAGCCAAGCAAGGCTTCATCCAAATCCATCTGAATTAAAACTACTCGCATTTATATTTGTCATAAAATAAATCTCGTGTTCTGATCCAATAATGAAATATCATATTTAATCATTGCCATGCGGAATAATCAACCTAACTTTGATACCACTTGTTATGAATTGAGCGCAAGATAATGAAACAATGAAATAAACAATAACAAGCTAAGTATACTAAGATTTATGTGAAAACCCAAGATGTGAAAAATCATAGGCAGATGAGGAAAAATTCACTATAATTACAAAAAGATCCCAATACTCTCAATTAAGATCTAAAACTCTCAAGATATTGTATGAGTATTATGGGAACAATACAAGTCGTGACTTATATATATAAACCTTAGAAATCAAGTTGTAGATGAAAAAGACTCTAAAACGCGTTAAAAGGCGAAAAGGGTCTGGGTCGAATAACCATGTTGCTCGAGTGACAGACTAGCAATAAGCGAGCGACAACTCTGCTGTTCGAGCACTAGACAAGTGACAAGTCTCTAGAGAAAATATGTAAGAGTTGCTTAAAGGTAGGCTAGTGAAAAAGTAACAACTTTTCTTAAAACTACTCGCATTTATATTTGTCATAAAATAAATCTCGTGTTCTGATCCAATAATGAAATATCATATTTAATCATTGCCATGCGGAATAATCAACCTAACTTTGATACCACTTGTTATGAATTGAGCGCAAGATAATGAAACAATGAAATAAACAATAACAAGCTAAGTATACTAAGATTTATGTGAAAACCCAAGATGTGAAAAATCATAGGCAGATGAGGAAAAATTCACTATAATTACAAAAAGATCCCAATACTCTCAATTAAGATCTAAAACTCTCAAGATATTGTATGAGTATTATGGGAACAATACAAGTCGTGACTTATATATATAAACCTTAGAAATCAAGTTGTAGATGAAAAAGACTCTAAAACGCGTTAAAAGGCGAAAAGGGTCTGGGTCGAATAACCATGTTGCTCGAGTGACAGACTAGCAATAAGCGAGCGACAACTCTGCTGTTCAAGCACTAGACAAGTGACAAGTCTCTAGAGAAAATATGTAAGAGTTGCTTAAAGGTAGGCTAGTGAAAAAGTAACAACTTTTCTTCCCGGTCCATAATTTTGATCTCTTCAACCAAAACCCCAATACCTACTAGAATTTGGGTCAAACTACAATAAAGGTATATTATATCGATTGAGGTTGCTTAGTGGTCAAGAAAATTGGAAGAACTTATTAAACATCATTGACATTGATGATAGGCGATACATTATTCACTATAGGGAAATGGTTTGAGTAGCCTACAATACTTTCAACTAAAAAAAACTATCAAGTTATTGTGAAACCATGTATTTAAATTACGTCTCACACACCATCTCACGGTTTATAGAATATTCATTTTTAATAAGACCTAACAAGTGAACAATTTTCATGAGTAGTGATATTGTTTAAACGTCCTCATCTAATATTATAAACTCTTGACATGGAGTAAGCTTAGTTATTTAGGCCAATCTGATTTTGCTAAAAGTTATATTTTAGGAAATTTTAATAAAAATTAATGAAAAATATGGTTGAAAGATGATAAAAGTTATGAGTTCCATAAAATGTGA
>NC_036237.1:22338462-22346334 GCF_002742605.1 Olea europaea var. sylvestris
CCCACCCAAATTTCAAAATCTCTTTGCCTATATAAAGGGGTGGAGCCCCTTTTCAAACCCATTTTCTTTCATTCCATCATTATAGCTTATTCCAAATTCAAGGTAACTTCTATCCTCTCCCTCCATTTCTCTAGATTTTTATTTTGAACTTGTACTCTTCTTCTTCTCTTCTTTTTTTTTCCATTTTTTTTTTGCCATGTATAAAACTATCTTGACCTCTTCTTCCGATGAAAGTGATGGTGAAGGGTGCAGTTGGTCAACCGAGCATCTTCGAAGGTATCGATCGACACCAGTCAGAATCCGATCGAGCCATCGACCTCCCCCTGGTCGATCAACAGGCTGGCCAAAAGCGACTCCCTTATTTTGGTCTGGTAGATCTCCTCATGACTCTAATAGCCTAGCTCCTTCAGCCAAACCTCAAAATATTCGTTTCAAACTCTCGCAAGAGACCTATTGGCTCTACCACATCTTCGAAATAAAATTTAGAAATTGGTCGGTATCCAATAGGCGAGATTGTCCCCCTAAGATCCCAAAATGTTATACTTTCTACAATTCCCTGCTTAAATTGGAGAAATCCCTTAGTAGGTTCAATCGAGCCGATGATTTTATTTATAGGGGCCCCAATCCTAAAGAAAGAATTCCCAGGTCTGACCCTCGTGAGGTGGCTGTGTATAAGGACATTATGGATAGTGGTTTCCAATTCTCCATCCACCCTTCTTTATCTCGATTTTCAACGAATTCCACCCCACCCTAGCCAAATAAACTTAACGCATGCACGAACCCGCTCAGTATAATGCGTTTGTCTTCTTTATCACTAGGGTCCCCTTGCGCTTTCCTAAGTTTAGGAATTCGAATAGCGGGTGAAAATCCCGATTTTTCTTTATCCGACCGCAATGGGTCAATTTCCTTTCAATACCAATTGGCGACATCCCCAAACTTGCCTTTACAACAAATAAGTAGAAGTTAGCTCTCTTCTAAGAGCTCAAGTCCAACAAGTGGTTGATGTACCACCTTTCGCACTGACTTAGGATCGGTTTTGACCATGAGGAACATATTGATAGTGGGGATCAGTCGACCTACTAGTAGGTTATCTTCGCTAGTTTCTATTTCTTTTGCTCATATATATTTTTTACTTATTATATTTCAGGGATGATGAGTTTGATTGTGTATATCCAAATATGGATTTTGACCTCAATGAGGTATTGAAGACCCTACCCAGGGCCTTGTTATGGTTGATGGTAAGCTCTTGAGTACCCCCTTTTTGTTTCTCATTTTCATGTTCCCTTTTCTTTTGAGCTTGATAGATCTTATCTTATATGCGCAGGCATGGAATTCGATCTGGAAGAGACTATGGACTCTATGCCAGAACAGGGGCATAGGAGTGATGCAGATCTATCCCTCGTCCTTTTAAAGAGAAAAAAATTGGACGTAGGGAAAAGTCTCATGTAGCCAAAGAGACACTCCAGCCTTCGGATGAGCCTATTGAAGTTTCTCCCCCACTTAGGTCTAAAGAAGGTACTTCCAGCCATACAAGGTGTGAACGCAAGAGCTCATTCCTAACTTTGGGTTTTCTCCTACCGGGATGTCATGAGATGGGAATACTTAGGTCTCTAGTGACACCCACTCGAGCTAGAGTGATAGTGGGACACAACGCTAATGATATTGAGAGAGCTTTGGCGGTCTATCTCCAGAAGGTACACTTTTAATTCCACATATTCTTTTATGTTGAAACTTAGTTTTTCGAGCATGGTTGACACTTGTTTTCCACTTTGTCCCTTCACCCCTTAGGTGGTAGCCCTTCAGACCAAACTTATTGAGTCTAGCCTTCTTCAAGCCTCAAAATTGAAGGCTCTTGCAGAATATAGGAAAAAAGAGGTTCACCATCACAAGAAGAAGATATCTTCCTTAAAAAGTCTCTGAAAGAGTTGAAGGTTTGAACCCGTGAGCAGGAGATAGATATTGACAACCTGATGTTTGTCTTGGCCCATGGACCAGAGGAGATGATGGAGAGGTATAAGGTTTCTGGTGAGTATACTAGGGATCTAAAGGCATCCATAGAACAGTACAAGTCATTATCTGATTATGCTAGGGCTTTACACTCATATGCAGGAAAGGCGATGGCGCCGTCCATCAAATTGACCAAAGGTGGATATCGACTGAGCATCCTTCTATTGACATCTCAAGATTTGATAAGTTTCTTGCATAGTGTAAGATAAGGAGAGCAGGCCACATTCGTCTAGGTCTTTTGGGCATTCGTCGCGAGGCGGTAGTGAAGGAGCCTCCCTTTT
Source organism: Olea europaea var. sylvestris (assembly GCF_002742605.1). Classification (NCBI taxonomy): domain Eukaryota; kingdom Viridiplantae; phylum Streptophyta; class Magnoliopsida; order Lamiales; family Oleaceae; genus Olea; species Olea europaea. Next base: position 22,340,751 of record NC_036237.1, read on the forward strand.
GAGTTGAAGCACAATTTAGTAGTAGTCTCCTTGGCGGCTCTCCCTTTTTTATGTTGCATTTCATTCTTGTGCATCTCTTTTTCTCCTACTTGTCCGGGATATGAACAGGAGCTCACCATATGTTTTGAGTATGAATGCTTCTTTATTGAATTGTTATCAATGTTAAATTTTTCCCTTTGTATGTGCATCACTCTTATGTATGATTTAATTTTCTCTCTTGCACTATTTTTTTCATTTAACCGCATGGTAGCTTGTGAAAAGGTATTTGTTATGCTCGTGCTTGGCTTGGGGCCAACAATTTCGGGGTCTTGGCCAGTTTTTCAACCTCAAAGTCTTTCCACTTTGTCGTTCGTGTTGTGTTGACCAACCAGCGCAGGTTAAGGTCCTTAGCCAATTTTTTTTATTTAAAGGCTCTCCGCTTAGCCGAGTGAGCTATATTGACCGCTAGGCTTGGGGTCTAGTGGTTAAGGGCCTTAGCTAATTTTTGGCTTTAAAGGCTCTTCGCCTAGCCGTGTAGACTAAGTCGACCGTTGGATGTGGGGTCTAGCGGTTAGGCTCTCTGCCTAACCGCATGGGTTATGCTGACTGTCGGGCATAGGGTCTAGCTGTTAAGGGCCTTAGCTAATTTTTTAGCTTTAAAGGCTCTTCGCCTAACCACATGAGCTATGTCAACCATCAGGCGTGAGGTCTAACGGTTAAGGGTTTTAACCAATTTTTTGACTTTAAAGGCTCTCCGCCTAGCCCGTGGGTTATATTAACCGTCGGACCTGGGGTCTTGACAACTAGGTAGTTCTTCATGATCACCACAGTGGTTGGATATATACCTAGTATGACTGGGAGCTCCACGATCCCTTTTAGTATCACTGTGGCCCCTCCAAAGCCCTTTAGAGGGGTGGTCGCTGTTTTTAACTTTTTGAGGGAGATCTTCAGACCTAGAAAACCATCTCAAGTGATATTTGTGGCGCTTTCTCCATCGACCAACACCATCTTAATGTCAAAGTTTGCTATATCACCTATCATCACCAAAATATCATCGTGGGGGTATGCTAGGCCTACCAAGTCTTCTTGCCGAGTTCAAGTCTCGGCCTATTACCACATGTATACTATCATATTTATTACTCTGGCTTTGGGTGAGGGGCTATCCTCTAATTTTGTTTGCCCCGATTGTCCTTCACATATTTGCTCAAAAGCCCCCGTCTCAAAAGGCTCTCAATCTCCTTCTTTAACTCCAGGCACTCTTCAGTGTCATACCCGTGATCCTTGCTAGTGTTGTCATCTTTGTAAATCTCAATTTTCACCAACTCCACATCAGAATCCGACTAAACTCGTGTTGCTCAAAGTTATGATGCTTCAAAATGGGCCGGATAAGATAACAAGTAATTGTACAATGTACTTTGCTAGCATCCAAATTTCTAGATGAAACTCATTCACAGGCAAAACACAAAAATAAATATGACTCATAGTATCATGATATTAAGTGCATTTTTAAAGCTGCTCAATTTTAACAACTTAAACACACACAAATTCCAAGAAATTTCATTTACAATCCAATATATACTAAAAGGAAAAAACTAACTAGTGTTGTTGAAAATTATGATGCTTCAAAAAGGGCAGGATATTATAACTATAATGCATCAACAGATTTTACAACACAACTGGTACAATGAATGATAAAAACCTCAAATTGTTTCCAGAAGAGCGTTCTTGTTGCCTTTGCTACTGCACGAAAGGTTGATTAAGGCCCTCCAAGATAAGCCTTCATCGTAGCACTAATGTCACATGATGCAGATATGGTAATAAAACTACGTTCAATCAATCCTGACTTATGTCACATGAGGTTGAAAATTATGATGCTTCAAAATGCAGGTTTAAGAACCAGACGGCTTAAAAAGCTCTATCTTGATCAGTTGACACTTATTTTTATAAAATTCATATCAACAACAATAATATTGAATATATTTTGCCAATATAAGTACCAAATTGAAAATATGTTTTTACTCATTTCAATTCCTTTTAGACTAAAAAAACTGTAACACGAACATTATTACAAAAACTAAAAAATCATTAACAATGTGGTTTTTATTGTACTCTATTTGTACATATCATAGAATTATTATATGTTACAGAAAAGAAAGGAAATAATCAACAAAAACTGCCGACTTACTTATTTTTATCCCATTCTAAGATAATTCTTCCTGAGCCATCTACAGAGACATTTGTGCCATGGTTGGGGCCCCTTGTCCTTCCAATATGACAACCATCTTCTTCCTCAGAAGACCCACTCCTGGTCCTTCCAATAGACCCAACCCATTTTTCCTCGGTAGAAAGTGACGATTGAGACCCATATTGATCCCATTCTTCATCTTTGTCATCTTCTGGTCTATGAGACCAACATTTGGAGGGCCATCGTACTGTAGACATCTTGTATTCAATAGGGTTAGAGATATAGATAAATTTTTCACATATATAAAAGGGAAGAAATACCGATTTTTCAGTAGTTTTGAAAAGCATAAAGTGTAAATATAAGAAAAGCTTTATAGATATCTAGCGATTGAAACACTTTAAAGATAAAGGAGGGAATACATGAAAATTTGTGAGGAAATTGTACAAAAAAATTGGGAGGGAGAATTTTGGGAATTTGACACAGTGAAAAGCTAGAGGGAATTTTTGGGATTGGGAGGGAATTTTTGGGAGTTAAATATAAAGGTTTTTCAGCGTTTTTTTACTAGCCCCTAGGCAAATGACATATTAATTTTAGTGAATGCAATATGGTATTTCTACATGTCGGTATATATAAGAGCATATCCGGTATGTGTTAGTTGCAAAATATGTAAATAGTATATGCAGTAAGCTATAAATACGGTGAGCACTGTATACAATAAGCTGCAAATACAGTGAGCAACATATACGGTAAGCTACAAATACGGTGGGCCGATATACTACAGGCTGCCTGCAAATACGATAAGTTACTTGTAAATGCAGTAAGCTGCAGAAACGGTATATTACATATACGATATGCGTGATTCTGGTATCTAAAATACATATACAGATTCTTATATGGATTTAATGTTCATTTATATATATTATTCTTTATGCTGGCATATGAAGGTATGTAAAGCTCCTTAATGGTTTTTCCTTGAATGTAAATGGTAGAAAAGTTATATGCTTACTGATGGTCGTATAGGCTCATCAAAACTTTAATTTTAACTGATGGTCATAGAGGCTCATCAGACCCTTAAATAAAATGTTTGATCATTGATTTAGTTATTAACGAAAGCAATATGTAAGAATACAAATGTACATGCATGATTATTATGTCCATATAAATTGTGTAGCCTACCGAGTATTCTTGAAATGTGATATAGATCGAATCTACAAATAGGCAATGATAATAACTTAAACGGATTGAACTTAAGAAAACCAACATTTTTTTCTTATTTCATGAACAATCAAAAACCTAGGAGGCATTTTCAAAGTCTTAAATATGAAAAGAACAAATAACCTATTGGGCCAGTAGTCTCTTAATGGCTGGGCTATAAAGCGAAAATAACAAATAATGAAAATAATAAATTTTGAAACTTTAAATGATGTTTTGACTTAATAAAAGAATTCAAACGGCCAAAATTCATCATATTTCATAGCAAAGCAGTGATTTCATTCAGAATCATCGCGAGCTTTTCGAAATGGGGTTATGGACCCAAAACGGACACCGTATGCGAAAGTTATGCCAATTTCTTTGAACTATTTTTTATGCCACTGTTTTGAAATTGTACTACGTTTTGTAAAAATTGAATTTTTGTATATCTCAAGTTGGGAATTAATAGACTCTTCTCTAGTCAAAGAAATAGAAAATCAAATACAAACAACTGATAATGTGAATTAAGCATTATACATCTGTTGCATGGAATTCTAACGAAACTTGAAATATATTTCTTCCAGTAGTTAATCCAGTGCTTGGCTTCCTGTTGTGATGCAAATTACAGCCTTTTTCTATAAAAATAACAAAAATTTAATATCAACACATCAGTAAGACACCAACATGGGAATTATGTTGCTTAAAATTCAAATAAAAGTTGAAATAAATTAGCTCTTACTAGAATCAAATGTAATCACTCAATTATTAACTTTGAAATAAAATATGCACAGAAAATTTACGTCAATGCCAACATTTTCTTCAATGAGTGTCTTCTTCGCTTGAACTTGATGTGAAATTATACTCACCATACTCATCTTGTGCATTTTCTTCAACAGCTGGTACTTCTTCAGGCACAACATCTTTCCACACTGAATTTTGTTGATCAAACTCTATAGTTACTCGAGCAGGTTGCTGGCTAAAAAATGGTCAATCTTCTTGAAATGCAAGTTCTAACCATACATTGCACTCTTCATTCTCTGATATGATTTCCTGTATATTGGTAACATTTTTTGCTTTTGTTTTTACAACCGCCCACCAGTCAAGTCTATCTTTGGTCTTCGAAGGGAAACTCGTGTAATATACTTGTTGAGCTTGATAAGCAATTATAAATACATCATCTGTTTTTTATGATTTGTCTCAACAAGACCAAATCGTCGATGTACACTAATCCCACTGTCATTGTCAAACCATTCACATTTGAATAAAGTAAGCTTTTTTCCAGCTTCTCCTAAATATTCAAGTTCCAGTATTTCAGTTATCAAACCATAGTAGTCAGATTCATAGTCATTATGACAACTTCCTAATACACAAACACCGCTATTCATTGTCGTCTTGTGCTGCCCATAATCTAAAGTATGAAACTTAGAACCGTTTACAAAGTATCCGTTGTAATATCTCACTGTACAAGATGGACCCAAAGCCATAGCTTTTATACGAGGATCAACTATGTTGTTATCATCCAAAACCTGAAGATAAGAAATCATAAGCAACTACTGTGAAGGTACTCATAGATGAGTAGAACTACTTACTCCACAAAAGGTGTGACTTCTTGGCAATTCAAGAGAACACAAAGTGAAGCTGCCTTGAATTCCTTATTTGTCATTAACCTAAAGTTAGAACGTTGGGTGCCAAGTGGTTGTCCAGGCGTACTAAAAATTGATAGACATCCTTTGAAATCCAAAAACCCTCCATCATCATTCCGTGGTACACAATTCAATCTTGTTTCATTATTTTGCTCAAAATATAGTGAGCAAAATGTTGATGTTTCCTCTACAAGGTATGCCTCTACTATAGATGCTTCAACATGAGCTCGATTTTTCACCTTTTTTCTCAAGTGGTGTAGAAACCTGTAGTATAAGTATTAAAACATATTTTCATATTGAATGTTAGAAAAAGATAATGTAAAAAGTAAAGTTTTGGTACCTCTCAAAAGGATACAACCAACGATATTGCACAAGACCTCCAACTTTAGCTTCATATGATAAGTGAATAGGCAGATGCTCTATTGAATCAAAAAATGATGGAGGGAAAATCTTTTCAAGCTTGCACAACGTGACAACAATGTTCTGTTCTAACTGTTCCATATATTTCACCCTCAAAACAGTAGAGCATATATCTCTAATAAATGACTTACTTCAGTTAAAACTTCCCAAATTGGTTTAGGCAATA
>NC_036237.1:22348022-22348226 GCF_002742605.1 Olea europaea var. sylvestris
ATAATTTAAATAACAATACTTCAAATACTTTAAACAAAAACACTGAATCATTTTTCAAAACAATAAAATGTAATTTATTTGAAGAAAACATAACTTGTTCTCGCATTCTGCGTTATTCAAAACTTTAAAGAAATAACATTGGAAAACATTTCATAAAAATAAATCCAAATCACTTATTCACCGAATTTCCATGGGCTCGTTGCA
>NC_036237.1:22348326-22384186 GCF_002742605.1 Olea europaea var. sylvestris
TTGAAAAACTCAATAGGTGTCATAGGTGTATTCGTGATCAAGCTATACATTTCAAAATATTAACTTTATAACTTTTCATACATACCGTACCCAAAGGCACCATTTGACATGAAGGGGTATGCCGTACCCAAGGGCACCATTTGACATACGAACATTTCTTCAACATAGAGGGGTATGCCGTACCGAAGTACCATTTGACATACAACCATTAACATAGAGGGATATGCCGTACCTGAGTACCATTTGACATACAAACATTAACATGAATCGAAACCTATAACTTAACACGATTAAACACATTGCACCTCTACCTACCTTGATTGATACTTTTGAAACTTTGAAAACTTGGATTGAAAATTTCGATGAAACTTGAACGTTGAAAGAAATGCACTCCTTGGATGTTTGAAAAATGTTGAGAATTGATGCTTGAAAACACTTCTTAAACTTCTAGAAAAAATAGTTTTCCTCCCTCTCTTTTTCTTTCTTGGAAACTCTTTCTTTAGTATGTAAAAACTCTTACTTTTGGTGTAAGAAAAATGAGTGAATGAGGTCTCTATTTATAGGTAAATATCCCATAACTTAAAGCAAATGAAGGGTCAAATTTCATTTAAGAGAGAAAACATGGGTGCCATTTAAGTTTGAGGTTAAATGCTTCAATTTAGTGGGGTTTTTATTGCCAAAAACGTGGGTGGCCCTTTGAGAAAATAATTGATGAAAATAAATATTTAAATTCTAGAGAAAAATGAAAATTTTCATTTCAGGCAGTTTCGGTCGACCGGTTGTAGTCCGGTTGACACTGCACAACTTTCAGTGTTTCTATCATAACTTCTTCTCTCAATATCCGATTGAGGTAATTCAAAGTGCGTTGGAAAGCTAACTCAAAGATAGAATTTTGGAGAAATATGCTTCGTCTTGTCATCTTTGATATAGCCTCCTTTGAATTGTGCAATACAAGTTGTATTGTCTTCATACAAAATTGTAAGCTATCCTTTGTTGGAGTTAACCCGCATGATATTTGGATATGATGGGTCATGTCCTCAACCATATGCATTATTGGCTTGCTTCATGGATTGCAATAATTTCAGAATGATTTACGGATGTTGCTGTCAAGGATTGCTTCATGAATCTCTATGATATAACTGTTCCTCGATGTGTAAACACATATCTTGTTTGTGATTTATAGCTTTATGTAGGTCAAAGAGATAACATGCATTTGTATAACCCACTAAAGCGAATCCTAACTTTTAAGAATAACATAATCCCAAATCAATAGTACCCTTTAAGTAATGAAAAATATGTTTAACACCATTCCAATATTTTTGAGTTGGTGTAGAGCTATATCTTGCAAAGAAACTTACAGAACAAGTTATGTCAACTCGAGTGCAATTTACATGATAAGTTAATGCTCTAATTGTACTAAAGTATAGTACTTCAGGACCAAAAACATTTTCTTCATCTTCAAGTGGACAAAATGGATCATTTTTTCACATCAAATGATCGAACAACTATGGTGATGCCAGTCGATGTGTATTATCCATATAAAAGCGTTTCAAAACTTTTTTTTTATACATAGATTGATGAACAAATAGTCTTTTTCGAAAATGTTCAATTTGCAACCCAAGACAAAATATGATTTTTCCTAAATCTTTCATCTCAAATTCATTTTTCCAATAACCTCCAGCTTTGTTGAACTCTTTAGGTGTTCCAATTAAATTTAAATCATCAACCATAATCACAAATTCAATATTTATTTTTTTTATGAAATTACATGGGCAGACATCGTCATTTTTATAACATTCATTCAACAAATATTTGTTAAGGCGATTATACCACATGCGTTCCAAATTGTTTTAATCCATATAATGATATTTACAATTTAATTGAGAACATGATTTTCGGGCACATATCATTTGAGTTATGCTTCAGACATATTAAATTTTTCAAAGATAACATTAATAATCATGTTAGATCAGTTGACTATCACGTATTTCAAATTTCATGTATCGTCAAGATAACATGATATAGACTCGTGATTTCATCCATGACGCTCTTTGCGAAATTCACTATGTTGAGAGTTGAGCATTATACAATACGGCTTCATTTTTCTCATTAATTTTCGTATAAATATATATCTTTAGATTTTCGGACTATAGGTCCAAATTTTTTGTTTTTATCTCGTAAATTCAATTTAAAATTGCGTCTCCTTTTATTTGGCCAAATATTATTTCGATCGATATATTTCGACGCATTTATTTCGATTCCTCGTGATTCATATATGATACTGTATATCATGTACAAAATTATTATCAACAACTTTTTCTTTTCTCATTCGATTCTATTTCTTTTCCCATGATGACATAACTTATTTAAATATCTTAATTTTCAACATATCATGTACCTGAACCTCTTCTGAGATTTTATAATCTGTTATGTCTAAATACTCATTAAGAGTATATGTCCCTTAATGAAACCATCTATGTTAATTGCTCCATTTTCATTTGAAGATTTTTGTATTAAAATCGAACACCATCACGCTTCAGACGTGTCATAGATATATCAAATATAATGCTAACAAATTGTCCCCTGAGACATCAATTCGTATTGGAGCATTAAAAAGTGGTGCGTGAGATATTGTTGATTTCTTTGATCAATAAATACATTTAAATAAATTGTTTTTCGAACTTCTAGTTCAAATGATATTTAGCAAGGATCTAGATGATAATGCATTTATACATTATTTTCAACTTTTTAATTTCTCTCATAATACTGAGAGAATTGTACAATCAAATTGACAATATTTTTTCAGTGTTATAAAATATCGCTCATTTGAAATAATAGATTAACCTACATACTTATTCTCTGCATTCTTTATTTTTCATCTCAGTGTATTGCAGTGTTCAATTTTTACATATATTACACCATAAAAAATAATTAGATGGAAAAATTATGATTTGACCATAAGCTGATTATAATATGAAGAACTATGATTTTAGCATGATGTGTAATAGAATTCCCTAAATAAAAATGGGAAATACTTTATTCTCAAATAAATTAATTGGATGCATTAACAAACTATAGTTTTAAACCATTTATCGACATCTCAACTAATACTTACTAAAATGTTGAGATTTATGCCGACTAGCATTAACATTACATAATCTTGATTGTATAATCTGAAAATTATGCTCATAACTTGAGCAATAATTTCGTAAAACTTCAGGTTGCGAACACCATGCAATCATCTAATATTTGTGTCAAATCTATTTGATACAAATAATATTTAGATGGTTAACATGGTGGATGAAGGGGGCCTATATATCACCCTAATTAATTTTTAGAAATATAGGGAATTCAATTCATATTTTAGCTAGTGATGCTTAATAATCAGTTGTCGATAAAGAGAACATATAATATATAAGAATTTATTGGATTGAAAATTCTTCTGATTTTTCATTTAATATCCATTAGAAAATTTTAATTTCGCATCATTATCGATTCAGTAATGGTCCAACTGGTCATATCAAATAAAAAAATCAAATTAAACTTCCAGTTCAATATAATATATAATTCAATTATTTAATATCGAAGAATATGATTAAATATTATATAATCATATATCATTCAAGTAGTCAAATTAATCAATGTTCTCAACATTAGTTATATGTTTTCCTTCAGAGATAAACATGAATTCAAAATAATATATTTTTCAAAATATGTGCTGTTTTAAAAGCATTTTATATATTATTTTTTATTATTATTGCTCATTCAAAAGCTATATGTCAATATTTTTTTGGAATATTAAAAATTATCTTGCTCTTCGGGAGCAATCAAATATCATTATAATAAATTATAAAATAATTTACTTTTCGAGTGTAAAAATATAATTCATGTTAGATTATATGTAATTATACTTTTCAAGAGCAGGTAAGATCTAACTAGAATATTAATGAAAATTATAATGTGCTATTTTGATATCACATTATAGTTTACTATTACTTCTTCAAAAGCAATAGATCAATATTATTCTGAAATATGGAAAATTTTAATGTCATGCTCTTCAGGAGCAATAACATATTATTGTTTACAGTAATATTATGTAAGGATTTACTCTTCAGTAGTAAAAACATAATTATATGCTAGATCTTATATCATTATGCTCTTCAGGGCAATAAAATTTAACCCGAACTTCAATATTTAAATATGTATGCAAAAGAATGGACACGTAAATAAATAGAGAAATTTATTTCGCGATTTAAATATAATCGATCAATATTCTTCAGGAATATTAAAATTATAATATCTATTCTTTTAAAATATTAATAATATCGTGTTTCCTCAAGAACACGAACACAATTTTTTTTTTTTTTTTTTTGTTTAAGTTGTGCTTTCATCAGGCACAAAACAGATATATAATCTTTAAGAGTATGTATACAATATTCTTCTGGAATACTGACATTAATGATTCGTTCTATCTTTCAAATTAAATAATAAAATTTGTGCCCTACATGAGTAACAATGAAATATCCTTCTGGAATATTTATATAACCTGTGTTGTGTTTTTTGGAGAACATCAACATCATATTTGTTTAAAATAACTATAATTTAAATTATGCTTCTTCAGGATTATTGAGTCCATATTCTTTTGGAATATTGAACTTGTAATATCATGCTCTTTATAAGCAAGTAATATTCTTCTAGAATATTAATAATGTTTTGCTGGAGCATTAAAAAGTGGTGCGTGAGATATTGTTGATTTCTTTGATCAATAAATACATTTAAATAAATTGTTTTTCGAACTTCTAGTTCAAATGATATTTAGCAAGGATCTAGATGATAATGCATTTATACATTATTTTCAACTTTTTAATTTCTCTCATAATACTGAGAGAATTGTACAATCAAATTGACAATATTTTTTCAGTGTTATAAAATATCGCTCATTTGAAATAATAGATTAACCTACATACTTATTCTCTGCATTCTTTATTTTTCATCTCAGTGTATTGCAGTGTTCAATTTTTACATATATTACACCATAAAAAATAATTAGATGGAAAAATTATGATTTGACCATAAGCTGATTATAATATGAAGAACTATGATTTTAGCATGATGTGTAATAGAATTCCCTAAATAAAAATGGGAAATACTTTATTCTCAAATAAATTAATTGGATGCATTAACAAACAATAGTTTTAAACCATTTATCGACATCTCAACTAATACTTACTAAAATGTTGAGATTTATGCCCACTAGCATTAACATTACATAATCTTGATTGTATAATCTGAAAATTATGCTCATAACTTGAGCAATAATTTCGTAAAACTTCAGGTTGCGAACACCATGCAATCATCTAATATTTGTGTCAAATCTATTTGATACAAATAATATTTAGATGGTTAATATGGTGGATGAAGGGGGCCTATATATCACCCTAATTAATTTTTAGAAATATAGGGAATTCAATTCATATTTTAGCTAGTGATGCTTAATAATCAATTGTCGATAAAGAGAACATATAATATATAAGAATTTATTGGATTGAAAATTCTTCTGATTTTTCATTTAATATCCATTAAAAAATTTTAATTTCGCATCATTATCGATTCAGTAATGGTCCAACTGGTCATATCAAATAAAAAAATCAAATTAAACTTCCAGTTCAATATAATATATAATTCAATTATTTAATATCGAAGAATATGATTAAATATTATATAATCATATATCATTCAAGTAGTCAAATTAATCAATGTTCTCAACATTAGTTATATGTTTTCCTTCAGAGATAAACATGAATTCAAAATAATATATTTTTCAAAATATGTGCTGTTTTAAAAGCATTTTATATATTATTTTTTATTATTATTGCTCATTCAAAAGCTATATGTCAATATTTTTTTGGAATATTAAAAATTATCTTGCTCTTCGGGAGCAATCAAATATCATTATAATAAATTATAAAATAATTTACTTTTCGAGTGTAAAAATATAATTCATGTTAGATTATATGTAATTATACTTTTCAAGAGCAAGTAAGATCTAACTAGAATATTAATGAAAATTATAATGTGCTATTTTGATATCACATTATAGTTTACTATTACTTCTTCAAAAGCAATAGATCAATATTATTCTGAAATATGGAAAATTTTAATGTCATGCTCTTCAGGAGCAATAACATATTATTGTTTACAGTAATATTATGTAAGGATTTACTCTTCAGTAGTAAAAACATAATTATATGCTAGATCTTATATCATTATGCTCTTCAGGGCAATAAAATTTAACCCGAACTTCAATATTTAAATATGTATGCAAAAGAATGGACACGTAAATAAATAGAGAAATTTATTTCGCGATTTAAATATAATCGATCAATATTCTTCAGGAATATTAAAATTATAATATCTATTCTTTTAAAATATTAATAATATCGTGTTTCCTCAAGAACACGAACACAATTTTTTTTTTTTTGTTTTGTTTAAGTTGTGCTTTCATCAGGCACAAAACAGATATATAATCTTTAAGAGTATGTATACAATATTCTTCTGGAATACTGACATTAATGATTCGTTCTATCTTTCAAATTAAATAATAAAATTTGTGCCCTACATGAGTAACAATGAAATATCCTTCTGGAATATTTATATAACCTGTGTTGTGTTTTTTGGAGAACATCAACATCATATTTGTTTAAAATAACTATAATTTAAATTATGCTTCTTCAGGATTATTGAGTCCATATTCTTTTGGAATATTGAACTTGTAATATCATGCTCTTTATAAGCAAGTAATATTCTTCTAGAATATTAATAATGTTTTGCTACTTCAAGAGCAGAAATGAACTATCTATAATAGATAGATATACAATTAATATTTTTCTAAAATATTAATTATAATGTTGTGCTACTTTTAGAACAATAAGATGATAAATTCTTAATTTAAAATTCATAGAATAATATCTAAAAATATTTAATTACCATATAGACATGATATTTATTTACATATAAGAATTAATCACAAAAAATGCATAAGTAAAGGAAAAAAATCTTCCAAGCATGCTCGTGAAAGGAATATTTAATTACCATACAAACAAGATATGATATAAAAATTAATTACCAAATTGATAATATATGAATTTATATTTTAAAATTGATTACCAAACATGTATTAGGAAAAAGAATTTTCATACATAGAAGTTAACAAAATTGGCTAAATCACTTATTGGCTAAATCTTTTACCAACATGCAAAAGATACTAAACATATATGTGAATTTCACATATATAAAAATTAAAGATAGAACTAATATGTAACAGATTCAAAAGACAGAATTAATACTGAATAATATGTGGAAAAAATGATCGTGTATGAATAAAAAAAGTGAATTAATATGTGTTCAGCTTACACATACAAACGTAAATTAGAATTAATATGCATGTCGATGAAAAGTAGAGAAGAAGAAGCAATCTCATTATGATGCATATGTATATTGAAAAATTTCACATGCTACTAAATTAATTTTGGTACACGTGATAAATATTCATGTCTATAAAAATTATTACTTTCACTAAACTCAGCTGGTTAGAGCGTAGTGCTGATAATGTGTTATAAAAGTGAAAAAAAGAGAAGAGAATAGAGAAAAGTTAATAGACTTGTGTGTTTTACTAAGAACCAAAGCCCTGTATTTATATGGCAGAATTAGGGATACAATAATAATAATTTCTAGGCCTACAGGGTATAATTATCATTCACCTTTAAATCCTAATAAACTTACATTTTACAACAGTATAAGGAAAATTACACAACAAACATTATAATAATCAGTCAAAAGTTGGATTGACATTTTGAAAAAACAGGCAAGTCTATTACACGACAATCAATTTACTAAACTTTTTCTTAGTACTTGTTCAACTTTGTTTCCGTTCGACAAATTTACCAAGCGGAGATTTGCATTCAATTTTTTAACACTTGATTCCTTATTGCTTTCAAGTGAGCGTCTTTCTTATGGAGGTTAAAATCAGATTTTTAATAAATTTTGATAAAAGTTAAAGAAATGTGCGATTGAAAAGTTGTGGATCATGCGAAATATGCAATTAAAATTACTATTTGATTTTGACTTAAATTAAAATTTTAATTTTTACCAAACAGAAACTTAATAAGTGGACATATTTTTAAAAAGTATCTTGAATTCTACAAAGCCTACAATTCACAAAAATCATAACATAAAAAGGAAAAAAAACAACAATCTGTGTTCCCGGCCCCATTGAATTCAAGCAATTTTTTTTTTTTTTTTTTACCATTTTTAAGTCTCAATGTCCCGTAACTTAAAATGATAACCACGACACCAAAGGTAGTGCAGTCCTGCCATGGACTTTCGAGGAGAGGGCAAGGTCACGACATTTTGCCAATTATTATTACTTTGTTAATTTGTACTTGTACAAATGTTTCGAGCACTAATCAATCAAATAAGATTTTGCAAAACTAAATAAGGAAATAAAGATTTTATATTTTTCATGTGTTGTAACCTTTCCATTGATTTGACCTTAATTGCGCAAAAGCAAATACAGCCATGTTTGATATACAGAAGAAGTTTTCACATAATGCTGCTAGAATACACACGTAGTGGGATGGGTAGGATATTTTTTGGCAATTTTTTTTCATAGTGAGCCCCACATCATGAGACTATTCTGACGACATTCTGTAAGAAGTTATTCTGTACATATGAATTTATCCAAGCAAATAAATAAGATAGGAAGAGAATAATAGGTTTGTTAACTGCCCAATATTTCAGTGGATCTTTATATCTCTAGAGTCTGTTGCTTGACTCTCTCTGCAATTGAAGCCGAAGCAGAAGTCGAAGTCTAAAGATGATAGGTGACAATGTGATGAAAATTGAAATTAAATTGAAGTTTGATAAATTAATTGAATCAGGTTAAAGTTAAGTGGTTGAAATAAAAATTATCTAAAAGTTCAGTGATCACTAATGAAATTTTCATTGTGTGTAATGGTTACAATTATGAGTCGTGCTATTTGGACAGGCACTTGTCAAAACATGGTGCCCCCTATTGGCCGGTTGTCTGGAGTATAATTACTCTACAATTATTTTATTGAAATTGCTTCAATTTTTAATTTGTGACCCTCTTCAGTTTTTCGTCTATATTAAAAACACAAAAATAATTGTTTTTTACGTTTTAAAATTATTAAATTACATTTTGACCTTCAGGACTTTTTAGATTTTGAATTGAATATTAACCTATAAAGTAAAAATATTTGAGGTCATTGAACTATTAGTCAAAATTTAATATGGCTGTTAAACTTTATTTTGCTTCGTTTTATTAATTTCACCTCATATGTTTGTACCTCTCATCGGCATTATTATTATTATTATTATTATTATTATTGTTGTTGTTGTTGTTGTTGTTGTTGTTATATTATTATTCCTAATTAGATTGGGCATAAAACTTTCAATAGTCAAATTAAATGATATGAAGTATGGACACATTTCCGCAGATGAATAACATTATATTTTAAATAAATATATAAGTGCGATGATTCATTTGATCCTTACAAAGTTTAATTAAGTTTATCATTAACGTTAAATTTCAAAGTTATAAACCACCAATGTTTCTAACCTTATTTAAAATATGTAAAATATTAATGAACATTCAAAAACTATAATTTTTATACTTTTCAATTTAAAACAATAATTGCATATTCTAGCCATTTTTCGATATGCACAATTGTGTAGGAGGTGGATAAATTTACTTGCAATCACTTGACCCATACTAGTCGGATCAATTCGATTTCAATTTATAATCAATTCGATCCTCAATCATAGACTCGAGAACCAAATGTTTTGGTACGATTCTAGCTACAAAATATACTTTTGATTGGGTTCCAAAAATATTTTTTTATAATCTCGTATTAAAATCGTAATTTATATAAATTCATATTTATTCAGAATAATTGAGTATGTTATTCTCTAAAATGAAAATCATGAAAATGAAATAAGAAAACTTACACGATAATTTAGACTTAACATTTATTTTTGAAGCATAAAAAATAAAACCATAATCAATAGTTTAATGAAAAATTAGGACCTCACCTAGGTTCTTTTTTTTTTTTTTTTTTTTTGGAAGAACTATTTTTACAATTTTCAGTTAGAATCGATCTAACCAATTGTTAAGCTTTCATTTAGAGTCCCTCATTCTACATTTAAATCGGTGCCAACTTTTTGACTTCAAATAATCTTGATTTTCTGTCAATCTTTTTATCTATTAGGGAAGAAAACAAAGCAATAGTTTCATATTTACCAACATAATGGCTCTTAAATAAGTTATTTGACTCGTTTTAAAGATTGCTTATACTCAAGTCACATTTTATCCACAAATTTCAAACAATTCTTAATTAGTACACACCTATCCATCACTTATTTCTTTTTTCGTATACATTAAACCTTGTGTAATCAGTAAGCTTTGCTAAATAATAATGCTATTTGTAGTAGGTGACTACTGTAGTCACCATACGGGACTTGTATGTGATAGCTTGTTATTTGAAACATTAATTTCGATAATTCCGTTATCTCAAATAACAAGCTAAACTCCCAAACAATAAATAGTCACATAAGATGAATGTGGTTGATAATGAGTATCATTACTCTTTACTAAATAATTAAACTAGTTCTAGAGACACTTTGAGGGGCTTGCAATTGGCTTTCAGAAATCAATAAAGCTACTTGTACAAAGTTGGGTTACAAAAGTTGGATTACAAAGTGTGTTAGCAAAATCAAGATCATTGATTTGAAATGATTTAAAAATTTGTTTTTGAAATGATTGATGTGAATGTTATTTTGTCAACCAACTTTGTAACACACCTTTGTAAGTGTAGCATAATTCTTCAGAAATTCGCTGGTCAAATAAGAATGAGACATGTAAATGACACTTGATAGCTCTAGGATTCGTAATAATATCAATATTAATATGTACATGTATAGAACTAGAATTTGTTATATAACAATTTGGCATTTTTATTTTTTTAGGGAACCAAATATTACATGGATGAGTCATTCTTGTTCCAAATTTATCCAATTGAGTCCATGTAATTCTCGATTATCGTTTTATGCTTCGAATCAATTATTAAAAAGTTGCAATTAGGTTTTTTTAAAGCCTTTTTTAAACCAATTATTACATGAATCGGTCATTTTTGTTCCAATTGCATCCAATTGAGTCCATTTAATTCTCGATCATTGTTTTATGTTCTGAATCAACTATTAGAAAGTTGCCATTGATCTCCAAACTTTTTAAAGCCATTTTCAACCAAATATTACAATTAAATATATTATTGAATTAAAAAACAGCTCACAATTAAATAAAGAATATTTACATTTTCAAAAAAAATAAAAAATCATACATTATACTCTTGTCACAGTGTTCTTATTAGAAAGTTACAATTGAGCCACAATTTTTGCGAGTACTAGATTCGTGAAGAATGTGATTAAAAAATAAGAAAAAATTTTGAATTTGTGTGTAATATTATTTTATTGAATAACATGTAATAGAAATTAATAGAGAGAAAAATATATTTTAAAAATAATGAGAATCAAATAAGAGTTTAATTAAAATCTTAAATTTTTATTATTTTTAAAATATATTTTATTATATAAAGTGCGGGAAAGGAAACAAGAAGGAGAACCATGTAAGAATTTCACATTGTTACGTTTGATCAAAAATTGTATTTCAAATAAAACTCCTCAAAAGTCTCTTCAATTCTACAAAAGTGAAAAGGCACCAGCCTGGAAAAGCACGAGAGTGGGCGGATGATAATGATGAAGACGGGAATATTAGGATGGAAAAGGTGGCGGAGGTCAAGAAAGCATTCCCAAGTCACGAGGAGACTTATTTTATGCGGAATGATGATGCTAGACTGCGGCGTTTGACCGATAATAGGATTGATAATCTTGAGGAGGTAAGGGAAGACCATAGGCGCATTAGGCAGGCAGAGATTGTTTCAACGATTGGGGACAAAAGGAGGAGGGAAGAAGGATTAGATTCGGAGGATGAGGATGCATTCGAGGAAAGGAGAAGGAGTATTAGGGAGAGGTTGTTCCAAAGGCAACAAGAGGAGGCAGCACTAATGCCAGAAGAAGAAGAGGAGGAGGAGTCTGAGTACGAGACTGATTCTGAAGAAGAAACAGCAAGAATTGCAATGGTGAAACTGGTTTTTGTTCCTAAATCAGGGAGAGATACAATTGCGGAACGTGAGAGGCTTAAGGTAGAAGAGATGGCACTCGAGGAAGCTGTGAAAAGGAGGATGGAAGAGAATAGGGTGGAGACTAGGCAAATTGTGGTTGAAAAATTTTGGGAGGACCAGGACACTCAAAGGAATATGGAGTCGGAAGCAAATATTACAGATATGGATTTAGATGATGATGTGAATGAGGCTGAGGAATATGAGGATTGGAAGGATAGTGTTAAAAATGATGGGCTGCCTCACTATTTTCTATTTTGGGCCCTTACTAATTGAAAATAAGAAGAGGCCCAAAATTGCTTAACGTATTCTCGCGTTTTGGTTTCACATTTTATATTGCCTCTTGTGGTTGGGTGTGTGCCGTACACGTGGCACACCCCCA
Source organism: Olea europaea var. sylvestris (assembly GCF_002742605.1). Classification (NCBI taxonomy): domain Eukaryota; kingdom Viridiplantae; phylum Streptophyta; class Magnoliopsida; order Lamiales; family Oleaceae; genus Olea; species Olea europaea. The sequence continues at coordinate 22,360,963 of NC_036237.1, forward strand.
ACCATTAGATAAAGTCGGTCCAACTGTTTTGATACTTTTACTTGACCCTTGGTCATCTGGTGTTTGGGTGCTCTCTCACTTTCTCTAGAACTTTCGGTCTTTCTCTCTGTGTGAGAGTTCTTTCGTGTTTCTTCTTTCTCCAAAAATGTAATACAAAATCTGTGTGATTTTTTGAAAGTCCTTTGAGTAAGGATTGTAAAGTTTGAATGATCTTTGTGATATTGTTGAAAGGAAATCTGTGTGAAATAGAGGCTAGAGAAAGATGAAGAAATCCCTGATTTCTTCGAACACTCTATACTGATTCTTTGTGAAAATTAGTGGAAACTCGAGCATATCTCTTGATTGAGGCTCAACGGGTGATTAGGTCCTTGGACTGAACATCTGGGCTCCATGTTGGAGCAAAACATATCTTGTGTTCGATTTTTGTTTATGCTATTTTGTTCTGAAATAATTTTTGATTCGAGAATAAACCTTTTAAATTCAAGATTATATCAACTCTGAGACCAACAAGTGGTATCAGAGCGGTTCTTAAAAAGATTTTTTTAAACTGTGTGTTGTAAAATATTTTCTCGTTTTGAACTTGCAAGATCTGGAATTGTTCTCATATTTTTTGTAAAGAAAACTTTCTAGAATTTTTTCTGTCTTTCTCGATTTACTTTCGATCGGTAACTAACCAGTCAGATCTGAAAGTTTCTTGAAGATCTAGTTACTAATTTGTTGATCTTGGATAATCTTGTTAAATATGATATAACTCGACACTAACTCGTTTTTTGATTTGTTGTTTATGTACTCTATTCTTGGAAAATCGGTGTTGCTCATACTGAGTTGGGTGAGCTGAGTTGACTCAACCCGAGTTACACTGAGTTCATATTGAGTCACTGCAACTCGGAGAGTTCTTGTGTTTGACTTGGAGTTCTGGTTCAATTCTTTGCTACTTACAAATTAATCTTTTATTCTGAAATTAATATTTCAGATTGTGGTAACCTCTAAACCCAAAATTTATTTCGTTAGTCAGTATATTAAATAATTTCTTGGACCCAGTTATTAAGGTAAGTAATCTGCCTCTACTCACCTTTGTCCAAAATCTCCTACGAGGATCTGGGAATCTAAGGGGGTAGTGGAAACCAGGATTACCACTCCTTAGGTTGTTAAATAGTGCACATTAATCCTATTATTAGTTATTGATCACTGTATTCACAACTTTGTATTATAATACACTATGTGTGTTGCATTGTTATAGTTTTGTAAATAATCTGTCAATATGTCAACTGCTCAGAAATTTGATGTTGAAATTTGGAATGGCACCGAAGACTTTAGTCTCTGGCGCTAGAAAATGAGAGCTCTGTTAGTGCAACAGAGATGTGCTGGTGCACTTGAGCTGCTGAGATTAGTGCCTATAGGAGACTAGAACTAACTGAAATTGCCTGGAGCACTATTTTTCTGCACTTATCTGATAGTGTAATAAGGAAGGTAGGCGAAACTACTACTGCTGATGCATTGTGGACAAAATTAGAAACTTTATACTTAACCAAAACAATGCCAAATAAGTGCTATCTCTTAAAACAGTTCTATAACTTTAGGTTTGATCCCTCTAGCAGTTTAGAAGACAACATTGACAAATATACAATACTAACAAAAGATTTAGCAAACTGTGATGAAGAACTTTCTGATCAACAACAAGTTGTTGGCCTATTAAATTCTCTGAGTGAAAAATATAGGGATGTTAGAAATGCCCTAGAATACGGGAGAGAGGATTTTACTGTTGACATAATAACCACTGCCTTAAGGAATAAAGATCTTGAACTACAATTTGACTTTAATTACACTAAGGGTGGTGAGGGCCTGCATATTAAAGAAAAACCTCCTTGGGGTAAAAAGATAAATCAGTGAAATTTTACCTCCTCTAAAAGGAGAAAATATGTGAACCAAAAATTTAAGGATAAAAGTATGAATCAAGTAAAGAACAACAATCAAGTTAGGAAATGCTATTACTGTGGGAAGACAAGATATCTAATAAAAGACTGTTTTAAGAAAATGTCTAACTCAAAAGAAAAGAATAATGCCAATGGGTCTGCAGCAATTGCTTGCACCCATGACCCCGGTATACAAGGGGTTGTCCTTGTAAATACTACCAGGAGGGATCCAAAAGAATGGGTTCTTGATTCTGGCTGTATCTTCCACATGTGCCCCATTAGAGATTGGTTATCTGAATTTGTTGAACTTGATGGGGGGGAAGATTCAAATGGGAAATGACATAAGTTGTCAAATTAAAGGAATAGGGAAACTGAAATTAATGTTGAGCAACAATTGTATTCTTGAACTGACAAATACTAGATATATTCTTGAACTCAAAAGAAATCTAATCTCTTTGGGAGAATTAGATGATAACTATAACATCATAATCCACAAAGGTTTTTTAAAACTTAACCTTGATAACAGAAATATCATTTCCTCTCCTAAGATAAATGGTATCTGTACCATCTGTGCTGAACCTTTAGTAGGTCACAGTGCTATTGCTTTGAACACTTCCTTAAACAAATCCTTAATCTGGCACAAAAGGCTTGGCCACGTTTCTGAAAAGGGATTAATTTCCTTAAACAAACTTGGATGCCTTGGGAATGATAACATTGAAAAGTTAGATTTTTGTGAAGACTGCATAATTGGAAAACAAACAAAAATGCCTTTCAAATCTGAACTTGACAAATCCACCTCTATCTTAGACTATTTACATGCTGATCTTTGGGGACCAGCCACTGTAAATACTCTAAGTGGATATAGATTCTATCTACTAATAGTAGATGATTTTTCAAGGAAAATATGGACCTTTCTTCTAAGACAAAAATCTGACACTTTTCAAAATTTTAAACATTGGAAATTGATGACTGAAAATCAAATAAATAAGAAAATCAAAGCACTTAGAACAGATAATGGACTTGAGTTCTGTAATTCTAAATTTAATTCTTTCTATAAAGAATTTGGAATCTTAAGACACAGAACTGTGACTTACACTTTTCAGCAAAATGGAGTTATTGAAAGGATGAATAGAACTCTATTGGAAAGAGTTAGGTGTATGCTTCACAGTTCTGGTCTTCCAAAACTGTTTTGGGGAGAAGCCCTAAAAAGTGCAATTTATTTGATAAATAGAAGTCTATCTAGTTCTGTTGATTTCAACATTACTGAAAAATTGTGGTAAGGAAAAATGCCAGATTATAGTAAACTTAAAGTGTTTGGTTGTGCTGCCCATTCACATCAAAATGAAGGAAAATTAGAACCTAGATCCTTAAAAATGTATTTTTCTAGGCTATGGGGAGGAGACTAAGGGTTATAGACTTTGGGTTAAAGAGCAACATGGTCACAAGGTTATATTGAGCAGGAATGTCATCTTCAATGAAAATATATTTCCCTGTAATAGTTCATTAACTCCTAAATCTAGAGAATCTTCACTTGTGAGAGAAAACTTAGTGGAAGATCAAACTGGAATTGATATAGATCAACATGATTTGATTGAGGTGGAGTCTACTCAATCTAGTAATGATAGTAATCATAATGATCCAGAATCTGAGGCTGAATCATTAAACCCATCACTTGCTGATTATCAACTTACAAGGGATAGAGAAAGAAGAAACATAATACCTTCTACTAGATTCAGTAATAATGACTTTGTCACCATGTTTACTGTTTTAGACTCCTTAAACTCTAAACCCGAAAATTTTGAAAAAGCAATAAACAATCTTGACTCTAAGCTTTGGAAGGAAGCTATGAATGAGGAAATGGATTCTTTAATCAAGAATAAAACCTGGGTTCTAGTCAACAAACCTAAAGATAAAAGGGTAGTTGACTGTAAATGGATTTTAAAATAAAACAAGGAGACTCTAAAACAGAAAATAAAAGATCTAAGGTCAGGTTAGTGGCTAAAGGTTTCACCCAAAAAGAAGGAATATATTTTAATGAGATTTTTTCACCAGTTGCTAAATACACCTCAATTAGAATTTTATTGGCCTTGACTACCCACTTTGATTGGGATTGGAACAACTTGATGTTAAAACAACTTTCCTAAATGGTGATCTTGATGAAGTCATATACATGAATCAACCTAAGGGCTATGAAGTAAAGTCCAAAACTGAAAAGGTTTGTTTGCTGAAAAAGTCTCTATATGGGTTGAAACAGGCTCCCAGACAGTGGTACCTAAAGTTTAATTCACATGTTCAGACCATGGGTTTTGAGAAAAGCAGCTATGACTCCTGTTTGTTTCTCAAAGAGTCAGGAGGACCTGAATCTATATATCTGTTACTGTATGCAGATGATATGTTACTTGCCTGTCATGATAAATTTGAAATTGAATCTGTTAAATCAAAGCTAAAATCTGAATTTGAAATGAAAGATTTAGGTCCAACCAAAAGGATTCTTAGTATGGAAATAGAAAGGGACAGATCTAGTTGTACTCTAATTTTAAAACAATCTGCATATATACAGAAAATACTTGAAAAATTTTCTATGTCTGATTACAAATCTGTCTCCTTACCTATTGCAAATCATTTTAAACTTTCTAGCGATCAATCGCCTAAGTCCAATGATGAACTGAAAAGAATGGAAAATATTCCCTATGCTAATGCTGTGGGATCCATTATGTACTAGACCTGACTTAGCTCATGGTATTAGCATCCTAAGTAGGTTTATGGCTAATCCTGGTGAAACTCACTGGTTAGCTATAAAGTGGATGATGAGATACTTGAAAGGCTCAATTGACTTAGGACTAAAGTTTAAAAGAAGTAATGAATGCATAATTTTAAAGGGGTACACTGATTCAAATTTTGCTAGTGATCTAGATAAAAGAAGGTCTACATCCTCTTATATTTTTACTTTGTGTAATACTTGCATTAGTTGGAAATCTCAACTGTAAAAATTAGTTGCATTGTCCTCAACAGAGACTGAGTATATTTCTACATGTGATGCTATGAAAGAGAGCATGTGGTTAAGAGGACTGTTAAATGAAATTGGTTTTGTAAATAAATCTGTTAGTATTCATACTGATAATCAAAGTGCAATTCATTTAAGTAAAAACTCTGTTTATCATGATAGGACAAAGTATGTTGATATAAAATTTCACTTTGTTAGGAATATGGTTGAAAAGGGCTTAATCAGTCTAATTAAAATTCCTACAGAATATAATCCCTCTGACCTTGGAACAAAAGTTTTGACACTTTACAAATTTAAGAACTGTTTGAAAATTCTAAATATAACCTAAATTAAATTAGGTGACATTCAGTAACTCATTTGTTGAGAATAATACTAACTTTTTCAAATTTTTCTTTTTCAGGTACAGTAGAGCTAAATGAAGTCAAGAAATGTTTGAATCCACTAGTTGAAACAAAGAAATAGTTTAGCAAGGTGGAGAATGTTAAAAATGATGGGCTGCCTCACTATTTTCTATTTTGGGCCCTTACTAATTGAAAATAAGAGGAGGTCCAAAATTGCTTAACATATTTTCGGGTTTTGGTTTCATGTTTTATATTGCCTCTTGTGGTTAGGTGTGTGCCGTACACGTGGCACACCCCCAATCATTAGATAAAGTCGGTCTAACTGTTTTGATACTTTTACTTGACCCTTGGTCATCTGGCGTTTGGGTGCTCTCTCACTTTCTCTAGAACTTTCAGTCTTTCTCTTTGTGTGAGAGTTCTTTCGTGTTTCTCCTTTCTCCAAAAATGTAATACAAAATCTATGTGATTTTTTGAAAGTCCTTTGAGTAAGGATTGTAAAGTTTGAGTGCTCTTTGTGATATCGTTGAAAGAAAATCTGTGTGAAATAGAGGCTAGAGAAAGATGAAGAAATCTCTGATTTCTTCGAACATTCTGTACTGATTCTTTGTGAAAATTAGTTGAAACTCGAGTATATCTCTTGATTGAGGCTCAACGGGTGATTAGGTCCTTGGACTGAACATCCGGGCTCCATTTTGGAGCAAAACATATCTTGTGTTTGATTTTTGTTTACGCTAGTTTATTCTGAAATAATTTTTGATTCGAGAATAAACCTTTTAAATTCAAGATTATATCAACTCTGAGACCATTAGATAGGGAGATTGTGAGGATCAAGAGGGATAGAGATGACAGAGAGGCAAGGTTGAAGGAGAAGGAGGAGATTGAGAGGGTAAGAAACATGACAGAGGAAGAGAGGAGGGAGTGGGAGAGGAAGAATCCAAAACCTTCTGGAAAATCCAAGAAACAGTGGATGTTTTTGCAGAAATACTACCATAAGGGTTCTTTCTTCCTGTCAGATCCTGATGATCCTGTTGGAACTGCCAAAGCTGATTATATTTACACTCGTGATTTCTCTGCTCCAACTGGAAATGATAAGATGGACAAGACCGTAATGCCCATAGTCATGCAGGTTAAGTACTTTGGTCGTAGTGGAAGGACAAAATGGACTCATCTTGTCAATGAGGACACAACTGATTGGAATAACCCATAAGCAAGTCTTACTTAATCATTCCATTTGGATTAGGAATTTTCGGAAGTACATAGGCGAAATATATTGTGTTCATAGTAGCAAATGCTATTGAATTTTGGACATCAGATGTGCGTCAGTTGATCGTATTGTTTGCTCTATAAACAACTAAATCTTGTTTTTGAAATCAACAAGAGAAACAGTTCAATTATATATTAAAGATAGATAAGAGCAATTCTAATGTAAGTAATATAGTGAATTCTACTTTTCAAAGTAATACAATGGTTGAATCATACTTGCATGCACTTGCTCCTAGGGCTGGGCAAATTTTCCGAACAAAATTGACTGAACCAAATCCGAACCTAACTGAACCAAACCCGACGGTTCTTGTCAAATTAAATACCCGAACGGGTACGGTTCGGTTCTCGGTTCTAGACCAAGAACCGAAAAATCGAATAAGAACCGAATCTTTCTATTTTTTTTTATATTAAGTAAATTGAATTATTTTAATTTTAATTTTTCTAAACAAATTAACAATTTAACAATTTCTAAATCCAAATTTTTGGCCCAATAATTTGTTTCATTTCTAATTTTTTAATTTTTGGCCCAATTACCCTTTTTATTGTTTCATTTCTTAGCCCAACAAGATCCAATCCACTAAATAACCTTAAACACCTACACTAAAGTGCATAACATTGTCTCGACTCTCGTACTCACTCTTGCAGCCTCGCTAATATTCCAAAACCTATACAATCATCGACCGACACTGTGACCTTCGATCGAAGCTGTGACCTCCGCCGACCGAAACTTTGACTGTAGTGATCATTTGAACAAGGTAGTTTACTAGTATCTAACATTTCAAAATCATTGAATGTATCATTAGTTGTTTTTATATAATGTAGTTATAAATATTAAAAAATTTAATTATAGTACAGAACCGAACGGAATCGAACTGAACCGAACCAAACTGAACCCGAACGTTTCCATAATTATATTTGGACCCGACGGTTCCATTCACTAGATACCCGAAAATACCCGCGCCACCCCTACTTGCTCCTCATTCTCTCTGATATATATATATATATATTTTTTTTTTTTTTTTTTTTTTTTTTTTTTTTTTTTTTTTGAAAGTGGTGGCAGGTGGGGAGTTGGGACTGGAATTGACCATTATGCACGTCCTAAGCATTTGATCATTGTAGATTTGTCGATTGTTAGCTGCACCTACTATAGATAGAGAACTGGTGTTCATCTTTCGCAGAATATTTACTACATGATATTGGATAAAACTTAATGGTGTAATAAACATGGTTTTAGTTTCTTTTCCTCTATATCGTGTCACGAGTGTTTAAACAAACTACTACAGAAGTTTGCTTGGTTAAATACCTTTGTCAGTTTAAGTGGGACGGTTGTTTCTGGAAGTTGTCATTGGCTGTTGCTATCCCAGTTTGAATTACTCAAATAGTTTTGCTTATTTGAGTACCTTTGTCAGTTTTTGTTGGGCCTTCATCACTGAGAGACAGTTGTGATTTGTTTTTAAGATTACATTCTTGATATTGGTCGTATAATCCAAATTTGAATAGTTGGTTATCATACCAACTATCAGCTAATTACTGATTTCTGGCTATGCAGATGGACCTATAACGATTCTCTTCGGGCCAAGTACGCAAAAATGGCTGGAATGAGTGCACCCACAGCCAAACCTGAAGGAAGCAAGAAACTAAAGGATTGGGAGACACGTTGAACTTTATTATAACTTTCAAAGGGTCGAGCTAATGCAGAACCAGACGTTAATAGAAGAACCTAGTTCATTTCCAGTTTAGACTTTTAACGCCTGTTCTATTATATGTTATTGGAGATACTATTTTAGCCTATGTCCTTCCAAGTACTGCATTTCATAGGTATAAAGTATACTTTTCTTACAAGTATATCGTGTATTTTTTGCTTCTTGCGGATGGTTATTGACTTGTGTAAGTTATAGTTTTCACAGAGGATTGGTTTAGGAAAGATGGGTGATTTCAATAGTCCAGATACAACTCTTCAATGAAGCATTTTATAAGGTGGAGGTAGTTTTTATTCAAGTTTATTATTTCTTTTTCATTCACCCTGGCCCTAGTGTGCTATGCTGTTCTCCAAACTGGAACCATCTCTGTGAGGGCCCTATCTGGTTGTGTCACCTTTCCACACCCGGATTTAAATCCTTGTGCTCCACTAAATAATTAGTCGACAAGTCCGGAAGGTATATATTTGACTGTGTTCCAATGCTTGAGCTGAATTTCTGGTATCTATAAGATTTGGTTTATATAATTACATCTATAGGAATGTTTACTCACTTCGAATACAAATGTTGACTCTCAGCTATAGGTTGTTGTAAATTATATAATCTTTCTCGAGCTGATGTATATGCTTTAATCAAACAGAGTCGTTATTGCATCATATTTACACTTTCTTTTTGATTTATATCTTTTAGTAGAATCAAAATGACAAAGAATGATTCATATAGCTGACCCTCAAATTTAGTCAAGTAGATTTATCCCCGTGTGCCAAATATTGTGATGGCTCGAGCCACTTTTGCAGGTTTGAATTGTGTCACTTGGAGTGTGTTCTTGCAGCTGCTGGGAGTTTGGAGTTCGACATCTTGACATTCTTTTCTTTTATATTTCACTTGAAAAACAGCGATGCTAATTTGTACAGCATTTATGTAAATTTACAAGGATAATATCTAAATAAAGGTATTGTCCCATCTTCCGTGAAGGAGCCAAATGAAACTAAAGTTTCATGTTCGGTTTTGACTTGGACATTTCCAAAATGTGGAATCGACGTTGCCACAACGCTCCTTGTAACCTTCCAAGCTAATAATGTGGGTTTGATTCTGATGATTCCGAGATTGGTAACCCCGAACTATCCCTGAGTCTGTGTATCATGATCGACCTCGACCTAATACCCCGAGTTGATCTTGGTGAGTTGGGACTATTTGAGGTCGGGGTTCACCCCCAAGGTCGGGTTTCTTTCCCAATGCTGCCCACCGACTTAATCTCCAAAAGAAAATAGACCCCATCTAAGTCTACTCCTCCCCTGATTAGAACTCTAACAGAATACTTCTAATCACACTCCAACACCTAATCCTAAGGGGGAAAGGACTCTTTCAATAATAGAATACTTCTATAGCTCCCCCACCAACACCTATAAATACTTGGCCAAAGCTCAACACAAAGGTACGTTTTTCATTATCTTCAGTTTATAGCCTCTCGCACTAAATTCCCTATCTGACTTAAGCATCGGAGGGGCGACGAGCACACACTTCGTTGCCTTTGTTGCAGGTAATTGCAGACCGGTCGTATTCATCAAAGTGAAGTTGGACCATCAAGTTCGAGATCTTTCAGGTGACATTTTTTGGTAGCATCATTGGCACCGTCTGTGGGAAGCGCTACCAAAAGCCATGGTGAATACACGATCGGGTCTTTCACCAGCAAGCTCATCCGCTCCAAATCCTCCCCCTGGAGATCACCCTGTCCCTCAAGAGGAATCATCAGAGATGGCGGCACCGCTACCAGCTGTCATTACCACCGGAGCTTTTGAAGAGCTCCGCCAACAAGTTACTACATTGACTCAGTTATTAAGCCAAAGAAACTCACACCCATCACATACACCAACACCGGATGGCGATCTTATGGCAGCCGCTCAAGCTCGAGCTCCACGAAACATCCCTGATAATGGTGTTGGAACCTCCGGTGTACCTCCTATGACTGCAGCATCAAGGGCAGTAACGATAGAATCAGGGGAGCTTGCCAGAATCATCCAAGAAGGTATTGCCGCGGGCCTAGCACAGAAATCAAAGGGGACAACAGGCTTTACCCCTAGCACCCCCTTTACTCCTGAAGTACTGTCCTACCCCCTTCCAGATAGGTTCAAGTACCCCAAGATAAAGGAGTATGATGGAACCACTGACCCTATCAACCACCTCATATATATATACCGATATTATGAACCTACAGGTCGCACCTGACGCTGTAATGTGCAAAGCCTTCCCTCAAACTCTTACAAGCGCAGCTAGAGATTGGTTCTCCACATTAGAGCCAAATTCTATCGCCTCATTCGCAGACTTGGCCAATAAATTCTCTGCTTTCTTCGCAAGCAGCAAGAGAATTAGGAAAACAGCTGCATCACTTATGCAGATGCGCCAGGGACCCAATGAAACATTACGCAATTTCATGACCAGATTCAATAAAGAAAGACTTCAGATTCCCGATCTACATATTACAGCTGCGGTCTCAGCTTTGACATACGCTATAAGATGTGAAGCATTCAAGATGTCTTTGTCGAAAACCCCCCCGAAGTCAGTAATCGACCTCCTAACTCGAGCTGAGAAATACATCAATATGGAAGAAACTCTAACCCCAAGAAAGGATGTCTCACCTTCGCTAAGGCCAGACAATAAGAGACCACGTGAACCCAATCAACGAGACGATAATCCTTGGGTCAAGCAAAAACAAAACCCCCGACAGGAAACTTTTACTCCCCTGAATACATCAAGGTCCAACATCCTGATGGAAATCAAGGAACTCAAAGAGCTTAAGTGGCCTCCCAGAATGTGATCATTACCTGAAAACAGAGACAGAACCAAGTACTGTGACTTCCACCGAGACCACGGACATACCACTGAGGGGTGTTTGGCTCTGAAGCAGCAAATTGAGGCCCTCATCAGGAGGGGTTTTTTGGGCTCTTACACTAGCCATGAAAAACGCCCGAGGAACAAGCAGAATAACATACATGAGGGGCGTAGTAGTGAACCACCAATAGCTGGCACTATTAACGTTATTATCGGAGGAACAGCTTCAGGGGGAGACGCCAACAATGGACGTAAGAAGTACGCCAAACAGCTTCCAGTCTCTCCTGGCACGGATCTTGCTCATACGGAAGATATCACCTTCGGGTCCAAGGATTTGGAAGGAATATCCTTCCCCCATGATGACGCCCTAGTCATATCAGCCATCATAGCTAACTTCGAGATCAAGAGAATTCTTGTGGATAATGGAAATGCAGCTAATGTACTGTCTCATGAAGCTTTAGTTCAGATGGGTATCTCAGTGGAACAACTCAAGCCTGTTAAAACACCCCTACAAGGATTTGGTGGCGGGGTCATCACCCCTGAAGGTATTGTTGAATTACCCATGACTTTAGGATCTGAAGGTCCGCAGGTAACCCATATAGTAACTTTCGAAGTTGTCCGAACTCCGATGGCCTATAACGCCATTCTGGGAAGACAATTGCTAAATAAAATCAGAGCTATTATCTCAACTTTTCACCTGGCGATGAAGTTCCCCACATATAGTGGAGTTGGGGTCGTCCGAGGAAGCCAAACTATGGCTCGCCAGTGTTATGTGACCAGTGTCCGAAAAATAAAGGGTGACGTCATGCAGCTTACAGAGCTCGAGCTCGAGCTTGAAAATCGTAGGAGACTTGCCCTGGTAGAGGAGTTGGTCGAGGTCGAGCTCGTGCCTGGTAGGAAGGTGACAGTAGGGCGTGACCTTGATTCAACCATCATGGCTAAACTCATAAGTTATCTCTCCCAAAACCAAGACGTATTCGCATAGACAGTTGAAGACATGCCCGGAATTGACCCCGAGGTTTTCGTACACAGGCTCAATGTAAACCCAGGAGCCAAACCTATTAAACAAAGGAAAAGACAGTTTGCGCCTGAACGGCGTGGAGTCATACGAGAAGAGATTGCCAAGCTGCTCAATGCACAATTCATCCGAGAAGTACAATATCCTGACTGGCTCACCAATGTAGTTCTCGTAAAAAAGGCCAATGGAAAGTGGCGAGTTTGCATTGACTTCACTGATTTGAACAAAGTATGTCTAAAAGATAGCTATCCCCTACCTCGGATTGACAGTCTCGTTGACAGCACTTCGGGTCACAAATTGTACAGCTTTTTGGACGCATTCTCAGGGTACCACCAAATACCAATGGCCGCAGAAGATCAAGAGAAGACCTCATTCATGGCAGACTCCGCCATCTACTGTTATAAGGCTATGCCATTCGGCTTAAAGAACGCAGGGGCTACATATCAGAGGCTAATCAACAAGGTCTTTGCTGATTTAATTGGGAAAACCATTGAGGCTTACGTAGATGACATGGTGGTCAAAAGTAAACAGGTGGATGATCATATCACCGATCTTGAAGAAGTGTTTTCCACACTACGAAAATACAACATGAAGCTCAACCCAACAAAATGTGCCTTTGGGGTAGCATCAGGAAAGTTTCTAGGTTTCATGATCACAAATAGAGAAATAAAAGCCAACCCTGACAAGATCCAAGCCCTGATATCTATGGAAGCCCCAAAGAGCAAAAAGGACATCCAAAAGCTTACAGGTCGGGTAGCAGCATTGAACAGATTTGTCTCTCGGGCAGCAGATAAATGTTTCCCTTTTTTCAAAGTTCTAAGAGGCCACAAGAGTTTTTGAATGGAATGACGAATGCGATCTAGCCTTCCAACAACTTAAGCAAACTTTAGCTGTACCTCCGGTTCTTGCCAAACCAGAGCCTGGTGATACTTTGTTCCTTTACTTGGCTGTTTCTCAAAATACCGTAAGTGGGGTACTAGTAAAGGAAAAAGGAAAGGTGCAACAACCCATCTACTATGTCAGTAAAGTACTTCTTGACACAGAAACTCGGTATAATCTTGCGAAACAGTTAGCTCTTGCTTTGATAGTAATTGCTAGAAAGTTGCGACAATATTTCCAATCTCACCCTATAATAGTTCTCACCAATCAACCACTTAAGCACATACTTCAGAGACCAGATGTCTCAGGAAGGCTATTAAAATGGGCGATCGAGCTTGGCGAGTTCGACATAGAATTCAAGCCTCGACCTTCCAGAAAGGCCAGAAGTAAACCCGAGCACGACCTCAAAAACCTGGGAGATATTTGTTGACGGTGCATCGAATAGCTCGGGCTCGAGGGCCGGGATAATCATCATGAGCCCGGACAAAACCATTGAAGTTCAATGTGCGCTTAGGTTTGAGTTTGAAGCAACCAACAACGAAGCGAAATATGAAGCTGTGGTCATTGCTCTGGAACTTGCCAGGAATTTGGAATTAGAGCACATCAGAGTCTTCAGTGACTCACAGCTCGTTGTTGGATAGATTGAAGGATCCTTTGAAAGAAAAGATGAAAAGATGAGCTCATACTGTCTAAAAGTACACGACCTTCAAAGGCAGTTCACAAGTTGTGAAATATTGAAAATAGCAAGGGCAGATAACTCCAAAGCTGATGCACTATCTAGACTTGTTTTCATGAGGATAGATGGACTCGACAGAACAGTGCACATCAAGATTGTCACAGAGCCTAGCATAAACATGAAGCCGAGCGTCATGGACATTGACCAGAAGCCCTCCTGGATTGATCCAATAGTTGAGTATATAAGTAATGGAGACCTACCTCCTAACCCTCGAGCCGCAAGAAGTATTCGAGCCAAAGCTGCTAGGTATTGCATGATCAGAGGGGTGCTGTTTCGACAAAGCCTCACGCTCCCCTATCTGAGATGCCTTAAGCCTTCCGAATCTCTCCAAGCCCTGACTGAGGTTCACGAGGGAGTATGCGGAAATCACCAGGGAGCCAGGGCCCTTGCCTACAAATTAATAAGGTATGGATACTACTGGCCAACTATGAAAAAAGATGCAGCTGAATACGTCAAAAGATGCGACAAATGTCAGAGGTTTGGTAATGCTATACATGCCCTTGTAGAAGAGTTGACCTCTATCCATTATTCAGCACCATTTGAACAATGGGGAGTCGACATTCTTGGTCCTTTCCCCATGGCCCGAGGACAATTAAAATTTGCTGTGGTAGCAGTTGAATACTTCACAAAGTGGGTAGAAGCCGAACCCCTAGCAAAAATATCAGAGGCCAAGCTCAGATCATTTATATGGAAGTCTATTGTATGTAGGTTTGGAATACCCAAAGTACTTATAACAGACAATGGAAGGCAGTTCGACAATTCACAATTCAGAAACTTTTGTGTCAATCTCGGTATCGACCATCGACTAACGTCAGTATCGCACCCTCAAAGCAATGACCTCGCTGAGGTGACAAATAGAATCATACTTTAGGACCTTCGCACCAGAATTGGAAATGCAAGAGGTGACTGGCCCGATGAGTTGCCCTCTATATTATGGGCATATAGAACTTCTCATAAGACAGCAACAGGCGAGACTCCCTTCATGTTAGCTTTTGGCTTGGAGGCCACTATCCCCATCGAAATCAGTCTTCCCACTTTAAGGAGGGTTGAACCTGGCATGGAAGACCGAACAACCGAACATCTTGACTTGCTGGAAGAAGTAAGAGAGCAAGCTTCACTAAGAGCTGCTAGTTACCAAAATAAAACGGCAAAGTATTTCAACACCAAAGTCAAGACCCGAGAATTTAAGAGTGGCGATTTGGTTCTAAGAAAAGCAGAGGCTGCTGGACACCCTCCAGGTAAACTTGGACCAGTGTGGGAAGGTTCATTCGAAGTCATACGAAGGATCAAAAGAGGAGCATACAGCCTTAGAGATACTTCAGGAAATCCACTCCCAAGGCCTTAGAACGTGGATAACCTAAAAATATATTATAAGTAGAATAGCAATAGCATCACACAAGGGCTTGCACGCCCGTCTTATTTGCTTTCAAGTAGCTCGGGGCTATGAACCCTTGGGCATTTTTTTTTTCTTTCAAGTAGCTCGGGGCTATGAACCCTAGAGCATTTTTTGCTTTCAAGTAGCTCGGGCCAAGTATCCTTGAGCACCTAATAATATTCAAAGTTTTCTTTTCCTAGCATTACTTAAACCTTGGCATAATGACGTGCTTCGAGAATGCAGCCATTTTAACATTAGTGTAATGACGTGCTATGGGCATGCAACTAATAACCCTAGCATAATAACATGCTGCGGGCATGCAGCCACTTTAACATTAGTGTAATGACGTGCTACGGGCATGCAACTAATAACTTTGGCATAATGACGTGCTTCGGGCATGCAGCCACTTTAACATTAGTGTAATGACGTGCTTTGGGCATGCAACTAAACTTTAGCGTGATGACATACGGGCATATAGCTTGAGGTCACGAACCCCGAACTTCTTCTCATCTAAATTTAGTAATGGATAAGTTCGGGGTCGGGCAAGTTGACATGACAAAAGTCAGACACGACCTAGAACTCATCATCTAAACTGACTTTCAGGCCCTAAAGTTCGACATCGATGACTACATCAAGAATCGAGCTGAGACATGCCTGGTGTTTAAGGTCGAAGTGTTGATCGAATTTAACCCCGTGTCGCAAATCACCCCGAGCTAGAAAAGGCCCTAGTTATTGCAAACTAAAAAGCTCGAACTCATCATCTGGTTCGACCTATGGGTCTAATGACAACATCAAGGATCGAGCTCGTGCATGCTTGACGTTCAACATATGTGCACGAACATTAATCAATCATTAAATCAAAAAAACAAGTGCTCGAACATTGATCAATAAAATAGCAAAAGTATCAGCCCAGTTCGGGCAACATTACAAAAAATTTTTAAAAACCTAATCGATATCTACAACCTTGACTTCATCCCCTTGATCGCCAGCCCTGGCGTCATCTCCATCACCGTCATTATCATCTTCATCATCGTCCTCGACCTCAGAAGCTGAAAGTTCGAGATCTCCTGCGAGCTTGTTCACCGTCTTCAAGTCCTCGACGAGGGACTTCAAGTCCTCAGGCATCTTCGTGCGAAGATAAGAGTGGGCAAGGCGAAGCCCTTAATGGTAAGAGCCCGACCCGTACTGTCCCAGCAGGGTCCCAAACTCGTCGGACTTCTTGAAGTCTTCGACATCTTGAGCTTTAGCCTCCTCACGAGCCTTTGCGAGCTTTTCGCCGAAGCTCCTCTGGGACTGGAAAAGCTCGAGCTTAACTTCCTCGACTTCAGCCTTGGATGTCTCCAGCTCCTCTCGGGACTTCTTGAGGTCAGCCTCAGTAGTTTTGAGAGCTTTTTCCAAGTCACGAGCTCGCTTTTCAGCTCGCTCCTTTTCCTTTAATACCTCGTCCATTTTGATATTGATGCCATTTAAGGTAAGACCTCGAGCCACGCTCAGCGTCTGCACAAAGAAAGAAAGAAAACCCAAAGTCAGTTCGATCAAAGAAGATGAAAGATAAAAAATACAGTTAAGTTTGGTATCTTACCCTTAAGGTCAAAGCCTCCAGTGTCTTGACGCCTTCATTGATGTTGACCTCCTTCTCGAACCTTTCAACAAGGTCCTTCACCAGGACACACTCTGTGTATTCCTCGAGGGCAATATCTGAGATAGGCTCGAAGCCTGAATCTACGACACCATAACAGCCCCAAGCTCGATCTTCATATTTCATCTTCGGACGAGGCGTTAAAGTCGGGCTCCTTAACATCGAGGGTTGACCTCTAGGAGGCACCGAGCTCTCAAGAGGAACCTCAGGAACCCTAACATCGGCGTGCCTGGCCCTCTTCTTTCCCTTTTTTGAGGCCGGGGCTTTGGACATCGGCCCCTTGGCCTTATGGTGGACATTGGCCAACAGTTTAGACGGATCAAAAGACATCTCAAGATCTGCAAGAAACAAATTAGAAGACATTCGCACGAACTCGATGTCATGAATACAACGATAGAGCTTAAAAAGTAAAAAACATACCCTCGAGGCCTTTTACATTCGCAAGGTCGAGGGTGTCATCCTCGAGCAAATAATCAATCTTCTCTGCCAAAGGGTCGTGGTTAACTAACCTTAATATGTCCCTCTCTAGAACCTCAAAATACGCCTGACCCTCATTAAACTGATCCTTACTAGGGATCTCCCACCTCGGGCTAAAGGGATGGTCGAGATCCTGGGGCTTTACAAAGAAAAATCTCTCCTTCCAACCCCGAAGAGAGCTCGGGGTATCAGGCGTTCTAAACCACCCTTTATTGACAAATACACAAAACAGTTGAACCCCGGCGAATACTTCATATCATACACCATCCTCAGAAGGTCGGCCCTAGGCTCGATATCGAGGCATCTACATAATATAAAGAAGTAGACCAAAAGCCTCCAACCATTAGGAGCTAACTGACTCGGACACATATAGAACGAAGTTAGGAAGTGGATAAAAAAGGGGTGAAGAGGCCACCTCATCCCAGCCTTAAGGGCATCCCTGAAAAACGTCATCTCCTCCTCTCGAGCTCCTAATATACCTTCGGTATTTTCAGGAACCCTAACATCACAAATGGGCATCACCTCGAACTCTCTAGCTATCTTAATAATTACATGTTCTTTATAAATGGTCGGGTTCTTTGGGTAAGTCAATGCCTCTCCTGTAGGGTGCGAGCTAACAGGAAAGGCCAAGGTGACAAGATATCGACCTTGATCACCCGGAGCCTCGACAGCTATACTAGGGGCAGTAGGGTTCTCATTATCCCCCGAACTCTTAGAAAGCCTACTACTGTCACTATTACTCGACCCCCTACTGCTACTACTACCACTACCACTACTGCTACTACTCGACATTACTCTACTCAAATAATTAACAACTTAAAGGCTCGAACTCTTACCTTAATGGAGATCGCTCACAACCCACTATCCCCGAACTCGAGCTTCTTTTACAGAGAGTGGAGAGTAAAAAGTGAAAAAGTGAAAATGAATAGTGGGGTATTTATAGGGGTCATGGGCATACCAACAGTCACTTAATCTAAAACCTTTAAAAGGACACGTGGCAAAGATCTAAGTTCGAGCTCTGACAACCAGCCACATGACAGACACGTGACATTGTATATGTCCAACAGGTAATCGACAGGTGTCAAGGTCGATATCAAGCCACGACATCCTTTTTTCATCTCAATCTAAGATCGTTTACCCTTCACGATCTACAACTCAGATGCACGGGGGCCTATGATGATTCCGGGATTGGTAACCCTGAACTATCCCTGAGTCCATGTATCATGATCGACCTCGACCTAATACCCCGAGTTGATCTTGGTGAGTTGGGACTATTTGAGGTCGGGGTTCACCCCCAAGGTCGGGTTTCTTTCCCAATGCTGCCCACCGACTTAATCTCTAAAAGAAAATAGACCCCACCTAAGTCTACTCCTCCCCTGATTAGAACTCTAACAGAATACTTCTAATCACACTCCAACATCTAATCCTAAGGGGGAAAGGACTCTTTCAATAATAGAATCCTTCTACAGCTCCCCCACCAACACCTATAAATACTTGGCCAAAGCTCAACACAAAGGTACATTTTTCATTATCTTCAGTTTATAGCCTCACGCACTAAATTCTCTATCTGACTTAAGCATCGGAAGGGCGACGAGCACACACCTCGTTGCCTTTGTTGCAGGTAATCGCAGACCGGTCGTATTCATCAAAGTGAAGTTGGACCATCAAGTTCGAGATCTTTCAGGTGACATTTTTTGGTAGCATCAGATTCTAACTACTCCCTTGTATTTTTCTCTTCTGACTGTGCGATTAACACTATATCTATCTACCTAGTCCGACTACAACATGTGTTTTTCTCAAACTTAAATCTTCTCTCCGCACACCCCCCCCCCCCACACAACTTTTTATTTATTTATTTTTTTAATTTTAAATATCCCTAATAGTTCATAAAGTTAGGAGGAAAAAACTACAATCTGTGGCCGTTCCCTCACCCCCACCCCCCGGCCCGGGGCATCCCAAAAATAAAACTAAAAAATAATTTCAAAATATCCCTAAAAGTTCATAAACTTCACGATAAAAAAAGGCAAGTAGGGATTGCAATGGGGCGGGGGCGGGACGGGGTCATGCCTTTTTTTTTCTTTTTTTTTTCCTCCCTCAAATTCACAATTTAAAAACGCTAACATCCAAATTAAGTACTCGAAACAAACAATATCCGAAAATAAACAATTACAAATACAATTACATTGTAACTAAATTTCACTTCTTTATTCAAAAATAAATTAAATGTTTTTCCATTTTTATAACTTCATTCATCGGCAGGTTTAGAGATTGTAGAAGATGGATCCTAAAAAACGAAAAAAAATATTATACTCAATATCATCATAAATTCATAATAACGATGATTAAAATTTAAATTATGTAATAAATAAAATTACTTCCTCATCATTCATCTTGGAGCAACTTCCGAAATATACAGATGGTGCAGAATCCGCTATTAATAAAATAAAATAATTAGTAATAAGAAAATTTATAAAAGAAACAATATAAAAAGCAAATGTTTCTATACATCGTACAGTGAATATCGGCTCATAACCAATCTTGAGCACACATTAAAGCCTCCAAAGTTTTGGGATGAAGTCTATTTCTGTGTGGACTAACAAATCTATCACTACTATTGAAAGCAGATTCGGATGCTACAGTAGATACCGGGATGGCCAAAATATCTTTTGCAATTCGAGATAAAGTTGGATATTTGATTGAATTTACTTTCCACCATATCAATATATCAAAATCATCCGATCGAGGCAATATAGGCTCATCCAAAAAAGTATCAAGCTTGATTTTCACACTACTAGGAGTTTCAACTTTAGAAACAAATTTATAAAAATCCGCTATGCGATCTGATTTATTATTAGCACTTGACGTCTCGGTTTGACAAGAAGAAGTAGAAGATTGAGCTAAAGATCCACTTGAATCATTCTTTTTCTGATAATCGTGCACCAAATTGCTACAAACTTGATATATTTTGTCAATCTCACTTGTAGTATTCTGATTAAAAATACGAGGATAATAAAACTTAACTAACATCATCTTATACCTCGGATCCAACACTGCTTCTAAAGCCAAAACTCCATGAATATCGCTCTAATACTTATTAAACTTTTCCATCATACTGGTTGCCATCATTTGAACTTCCACATAAGGAGATTCAAGCCACTCATACAATGACAGTTGTAGTTGGATACTTTGTTCCTGAAAACAATTCAGTAACCTAAAAAAACAACCTTTAACTTCTTACATATTTCTTTTGCTAAATCCCAATCACCATCACTAGGGAAACATTTATATCGTGATTCCCTTTGTTTCAAACGCGGAAAAACATCCTTATAAATCAAAGCAATGCTAAGTATCAAATACGTCGAATTCCACCTTATTTTACAATCAAGCACCAATTTTTTCTCACAATCAATTTTCAATTAACATGTAAAGAGCTCAAATTTTTCAGATCTCTTTGGCGTGGCTGTCCAATAAGCAACACTATCACGAATTTTTTCAACACTACCACTAATAATATCCAACCCATCCTTCACAATAAGATTTAATTTATGTGCACAACAGCTCATATGAAAAAATTCACCATTCAGTACAAGAGAATGAGTACAAAGTTGACTTAACACAATACTGATCATTGCATCATTTGTGGTGCTATTATCTACCGTTAAAGTTAGTAATTTACGATCAATATTCCAGTCCATCAAGCTGCTTAATAGAGTTTCTGAAAACACATCAGCAATATGAAGGCACGACACATATATAAACCTGAGTTCATTCAAGAACAAATTAAATCAACTAAAAGAATATCATTTTGGTAAATTATGAGAACAAGTGAATGTAATGTTTTACTATACCTCATGATTCGACTCTGTAATTTCCATTCATCATCTAGGAAATGAGCAGTGATAACCATAAATTCTCTCTTTTGATTAGAAGAGGTCCACATGTCGGTAGTGATCGAAATTCTACTCTCGATCTTCTCAAGTGCAATCATATTTTTTGCTCTCTCGTATTCATAGATTTCAAAATGTCGTTCTTCAAAGTGTTGCGACAAGGAACCTTAAACAATGGTTGTAGGTCGTGCAAGAACTCTCAAAATCCAATGTGATCAACCATAGACAAAGGATACTCATACAAAATCACCATTTTTGAAAGACTGTATCTACACTTATCTGGATCGAAAGAGTAAGTACTCATTGTGACCTTGCCACTCGTGGCATCCTTTTTGAAATTTAATGTTGCTTGGTGAGTATTATCCTTATAACGGAATACACATCTCTTCAAATGATCATGCAAATGCTTTGTGCCATTTTTTGTTTCACCCCCTAACTGTTTCTTGCAATGATTGCATATAGCCTTCAATTTCTCATCAATTTTCTGTCTTTTGTAGTGCTCCCACACAGTTGAAGTCAATTTCGTCTTTCCAAATGATATTTCTCCAATATCACTCTCCTCGTCACTTAGGTTTATTGTCCTTTCATCCGCATTTGGTAACAGTTTAACTAGATCTTCTTGCGGGACATTGCTCTCCAGTACATTGGTCGTTCTATCTTCCTCACGTATTGGTCCAAATCCAATACTTTCAACACTACTTGGGCCAGACATCTGTGCAAATAACAAACGATTGTTAAGAATGTTATTTCCAAGTCATTATGTAAACAAAAAGTAATGAGCATAATGTCATGATTCACAAATAATCTCATTTGTTGTCTTTCCTAAATAAGAATGATTTTTCATCTTTCCCCAGTGTTATTAGAAGTTATAGTAACCAAAATCATCTCTAATTCATTTCAAACTCCTAATAGAAAAATTAAAGATGAAGCTCAAGTCAAAATGTTCAGAATAAGATGTGGCCCCTCACTTTTAGCAGAATTCCATACACCAGAAACACTTGTCTAAACCTTAATACATATTTTTGCAAGAATACAACAAATCTCAACATAATTGTTTCTCAAAAATTACTTCATCAGAAGAATCAATTTTGTTTCTACAGTAACAGAACATATATAAGCAATGTGTTGAGAGGACAGATTTCAGAATTCCATCAGCTTGGTTTATCAACAAAAGTTGATGAATCTTGCTTACATCATTTGCATTTCGGATTGCCTTGAAACCCGAACCATGAACGGTGTCAACAAGCTTCGGCTTTGCTTTCTTATTCATCGTGACCAAGTCCTAATGCAAAAATATAGAACTCTCGAGTAAAATTGTAAGCACTTACTCGAGTCGAGCCGAAATTTTTTTTCACAAGAATGCGGCAACGGCAACGGCAATGCCTAAACTAAACTTGAAAGGTAGGATATATATAATTATATATAAATGATGTGCCCATCGAAAAATGTCACACAGAAGCATTAACTCATACTCTAAACTTTAACATAGATTACAGAAAATAAATAACTAACCATAATAACATACATAAAGAAGATTATTGTTATCGAAAAGTAGAATTAAATCCTTACAGGCACAAGAGAGCTAACCGGAGAGATGACGTCGGTGGCGGTGCTACTAGCAGCGTATTGGCTGTGATGGAGGTAACAAGTGGTCTCAATCTAGCTGCTGGAAGGGGGTTTTTATTCAGATTTCTAGCAAGAGAGTAAGGCAGAAGGAAACAGGGAGTCTGGAGTATTGCAGACGCGGCAGAAGGACACGATTGGTATTGCAATTGAAAACAACAGAAAGTAGCAGCAGGTGTCCAGGGACTGGATCAAAACAGCGATGGTAATTGCATAAGGTTCCACGAATGGTGAGGCATGGTGGTGCGTATCTCATGTTGAAGATGTGGAAATTTGCAAACAGTGGCAGTGCAATGAATAACGTCAGGTGGTGTGCTGATCAGTGATGGCGGTGACAGATCTACTTGGTGGTTTGGTTGGCAATGGCGTCTTCGCCGTCTTGTGAATGGGTCGAACGAGGAGGAAATTGGAAAAGAAAAGATTAGGGTAAGTGGGGATTGGGGAAGTGGGCAACCGGTTGTAATGTAAATTATGTAATACATATATATATATATATATATTTTTTTTTTTTTTTTTTTTTTTTTTTTTTTTTTTTTTTTTTTT
>NC_036237.1:22385512-22413146 GCF_002742605.1 Olea europaea var. sylvestris
AAAAAAAAAAAAAAACCTCTATTTCCCATGGCATCAATTGGTGCTACTGCCTCCATACAAAGAGCTTGCAATTCTCAACATATCACCAAGAAATGGTTGGAAATCTACTAAATCATTCGCAGTGGACAATAAAATAAATTTCAATTCCCACCTAGAATCTGCTTTGTGTTTAGGTAGAAACTGTGATAAAAATTGTACCTTTTTTTATTCTGCAAACTCTTTTGCTTTTTTTTCGTTTCAACAATCTTGATTTGTCACCTACAACTATCCAATTGTCTTGCCTCTAATAAAATTTCACACAGAGAACAAGATTGTAGAAAATAGAATTTTTCTCCTCTTATGCTAACAAGAATAAATTTCTCTACAAAATTGTAAATCCTAGTTGCTTATATATCTTAGCTCAAACGGGCTTGGCCTGTCTCATGGCCCAATCCAATATTAAATTAACCAATTTAATTAAAATCAGTCCATGAATTAATTAATCCAATTAATTAATTCGGACATATAAATAAGTAATTCAATTAATTAATTTATCGAACGCTTGTTAAATTAATTAATTGACAAATCACAATATTCTAGTACTCCTTTTATGTACAACACATCAGGTTCCCAATCATGATGCCTAACGACGTGAATTATTATTTTGATCTAATCAAAATTGATAAATTAAAACACCCTTTTAATTTACTATCAATTCACGTTCGCTGTCTCAAATTGACATCTAGCAATGTGTCAGGGTAATACATGGAACGAAAAATATCATGTGGTATGACAAAACCAAACTTGTTCGTTTACCGTGAAACTATAATCGCTTCTTCAATATGATTCGATCAATTACTAGATATGAAAGTGTGTTAATCTTAATTATCGATCATATCTTTCATTCTACTATTAAATCAATAACTCAAAAACTCATTTTCGACTTATGAGTACATTTTAGCCAAGGATTTCATTATTAACTTAGTTGAATGAAGTGCAAATCATAATCTCTTACTTATTAGAGTGACGAATCATTTACTGGTCATTCACAACTTTCATACAATTCCTTAGCAGAGCAACATCCAACACCATCAAAACACAACTGTACTTATATAAGGCTCTATGATGACTTCAAGTCAAAGGACTAATTCCACTACCGAATATTAGAGATTAACCACCAACACTCAAATAGTTATCCATTGGAATCTCTCAGCGGATCTCCAATGTTTTATTTTATAACAAAACATCCATGTGTTCATTCAAGTGTCACCACACTTTAGCTTGTCAGATTAACTACTTACTTCACAAGTAAAAAATATCACACGTGATGGTCTATCCGTAATAACGATATCCATATCTCTGTATTACTTACGAACATAGACGATTTAAGATTCAATCATATATAATTTGTATCTCACAATCACAACTTTTTGTAATTAACAAATTACTAAGATTTGAATCTACGGACTCCATTATTTAATTCAATTGAATATTAATTAATTAAATAATAGATCTGCCATAGATCACATCAACTATATATTAAATGTGCTTATGTCAAGAGTCGATTGGATTTAGGACATAAAACTTACAAAAATAGCCACCTCAATCTAGACTTCCCCACTTAAAGCAAGCAACAAATGTTATCGCTCCAAAGCTTGATGGCTTTAATCTAGTTGAAAATCAAGATAAATCTCCATTCATAACTGCTAAAACTCTCAAGGAAGCCAAAGACGGAATTGAGCATTCGAACGATGCAGAATCATTGTATCCAAGATTTTCAGACAAATGATGAAAGAATGGGACGTGGGATCCAAACTTGTTTGTTAAGCAAGGTAGAATAGAGTGGGATACTGTTATTGTTGCAAGTAAAGCTAATATTACTGTTCACGGTTGAAATATGCAAGCTAAAAAAATTTTGATTTGCTATATTTTTATCACTTGTCTTGAATTCTTCATTGTTTTGTTCAATTCTATCAAGTACTATGCACCAAATGTGCACTTATTTCTATCCTTATAAACTACTGGACTCCTTTAACCAAAAATTGGAAAATGAAAAGGTTTGTAAAAGTGAAAAATGAAAAGGTGTGACTACGTGTCAACTTCGACCAAATATTCGGACTTCGTCCGATGGTCAAATTACAAAAGTAAATAGACAAACTTATTCTACTCGTCGAGTAGATTGTCATGGTATATTTGGAATCTCGAAACCAATTCCAGATGAATGAGAAATTGCGGACCAAAGTTGGAAGAAATGGAGTGTTGCAACTTTTCGAAATGATGCAGGTTTTGACCAAGTGTTACAACTTTTTGAAAGGATGCATATTTTGGTCCACACTACTTCATTTGCACCCTTTCCACATCTATAAATAGAATCCTATGGACATGATTTTGAGTACACCAATTGCATTGAGCATTCATTCTCCTCTTGCAATTCTCTCCTTTCTAAATTCCATAGCATTTTCATACATTTCCTTGGTAAAGAGGGAATTCCGTTCGAGTTTGTTGGTCGAAGCCATTTGGAGTACTCCTATGGTTTGACGTGGTCGTTGTATCTTGGGAGATGATTGTCAAAAAACCGTTAGCACCGATGCGGGGCAAATTCATCTTAAGGATCAAGTGTCAAACACTTGTCTCGACCAAAAATTCATCACTTGCATCTTTCTTCCTACAGTTTTCTGATTTCTTTTGATTATATTTTGATTTCAGAAAATGATTAACATTGTTTACATGTTTATGTTGCAAGGTTCGATCAAAAGAATAAGTTGCTTTCGTTCAAGAATCGAAAGGGATGAATCCATATCCATGCATTCAGATTCAGTAACTTTATGTTTTGCTTCTCAAATCCTATTTCGGTAAGTTGAAATTACGTTTCGATTTCACGTAAATAACCGGTATGCTTTTGTGAATATAAAATGCACGTAATCGGTGTAAATTTCCCCAACAATCTTAAGATGAATTTACTTTTATGCATCCATATAACATTCTGTTTGCCAATTGTATATCTATTGGAAGAAAAATGCATGTGTTTTGAATTCTCTTCATATATCAGCATGTATACTTCCAAATTGTTGAATGGTCAAAAATGGTGGCTAAGGGATAAAATATTTCCTACCGTTTAATTGTTTATCTTAAGGTTTGTAAGATGGCGATTCTTCGTTTTAATATGAATTGTCTGTATTTTCTCTCTACCTTCAACTTCATAGGACTTAAATGGTAAAATCTATTTTATGCATAATTGTTGAAATATTATTGTGCATGAAATAACGTGAAAAAGCATATTACAGTAAATTGAAAGATTGTGTCTATCTACTATAAATTAAGATAGTTATCCGTAATTTTTTCTCTATGGCAAATGTCATAAAATGGAGGCATGGCACGTGAACTTTCACATGAAGCGAATGTCACCAAAGTGTGAGTGCGGTAATTGATATATCACATGAATTTCAATTAGTTAATTTATTTAGTGATAATCACTTGATGAAATATTTTGACAAATGCATGTGCATGAAAAATATTTGAATGAAGAGGCATGATTTGGTGCCCACCCATATTGTTGGATGTGGGTTCTTATCTTGGTGAAAATTTCAAATCTTGTTGAGCCTCAATTAATTTGATGAAATTAAATGAGATGACTTATGCTAAATTATATGTGCATAAGATTATGACAAATGTGGTTTGTCCTAATTATTTTAAATTGGAAATTATTTATCCAATTATTGGAATATGAAATTATCTATAGAGCACAAACAGTGTCTATAGTTGGCAGTGGTGCCAGTTATTCTTGAAAATAATGATTGTAAAACAAAATTCACTAGGAAAGAATAAAAACTATGTTATGCAAAATTGTGTAGAATATTATTCTACGATCAATTTAGATGAAAAGGTGCATCCTTTCATATGAAAAGTCATGACTTTTGATATAATTATTTTTCAATGGGTGTGTCTCTTCATAGAAATTAATTCCAAGAGGTATGTTTCTTCATAGAGATTAATCCAAAAGGTGTATCCTTTTATAGGATTGTGTCTTTTGAGAACAAAACTTTTCAACCTATGGTTGATTCGTTTGTTCAAGTTTAAATATGGTAAATAAGGTAAATATGTACTTTATTATTTGACATGAAATGAAACTATCATGTGAAATATTACAAATGTGATAAGTTACATATGTTTGGATAAGTTTCAATGCTTAGCCCTCTTTATTGTTGAATTTGACTTCAATAATGAAACCAATTAAGTTGGTATATGTTTGAAAGCATTACTGATCTATATGATGGCCTATATTTAATTTGGATGATCAAATTAAAATAATTGGATTGATATACATTATATGCAATTTTAATTGAAATAAAGTGTGAGTCAACGACCACTATTGTGAAAGTACTTAAACTTTCACGAAGCACTTGATACGGATATTATCTAAGAGATAAATGAATTGAATTATGAAAGAGTTGCTGAATCCTAAGTTCAATTGTAACCAAAAGATTTGAGGGGCTATCATAAATACTCGTGAACTTGAGTGAAAAAGTTCAAAACTTGTGGATGCAATATTACGAGATCGTATTTGTATTCCTAATTGAGGAATTGTGGGAGTAACTCAGTTTAACAGTTACGTTTGCTTCTATCTTATAATCATAGAACGATATCTATGAAGGTAGAAAGATAGAAAACCCTTATACTAATTATAAGGATGATATATACTAAGTCTAAAGTGGATAAAATGGGTTGTAAAGCCGATTATGGTATTTGTTTAGACATGCAAGAACAATTGAAATATATGAAAATTATTCATAAAGTTCAAATGCACGGTAATGTTTCAATGTTGATATTGAGTACCCATGATTCTGAAATCCACTAGTAAAAGTGATTGACTAGTGTAGTGTTTGATAGAAACCCTTCAACCGTGTTTGGAAATTGATAAAGCTAATGAGGCATATAGCTTCATAAGAGGATTTCTTGGTGGCGATAATTTGTATCTATCAAATGAATCGATCGTTGGCTAGCTATATTTGATAAGATATTAAGTCACATGTAATGGTAGGTCTAAACGTATAAGTCATAGACATAATACCATTTAGCAGATGATCTCAGTAGTGTAAACTTGTGGTACCTTTAAAGAGATTTACTAAAAGAGATCAAGAATACTGCATATCGAAGAGAATGAGGTAAAGCCTACTACGTTAGAGTCCTTGTAATAATAACCCTACCTTGTTGACTGGAGATCCCAAGATCTTGGTTCAAAGGGACAACTAGTTTATAAGGATTCCATGAAGCACTAAGGAAAATAGTTTCCTAACTCATTCCTATGATATTAAAGTGTTTTCTGTAGAGTTGCAAGAGGTTAAGATAATATTTTAATGATTCCTATATCTTGATTAAGTCAAGTGGAGTAGGGCAGAATACTCTTAATAGGAGGTCACCTATGTGAGTGTAAAGTGGGGCCACTTCAATGAGAATTATTCAAGGCTTAAATTCTTTAGACACTCGCAGAACCAAGAAGGGTTCAGGGCCAAAATGAACCAAGTCATGAGAACCATGAACGGTTTAGGGAAGACATTGTGTGAGTATCGTTGTCTTGGCTTACACTAAAGGTTGAATGGTTCAAGACATCACATTCACCAATCAGCCGAGTAAGTCCGATGGTATTTCACTAAGGGAGGTTCAAGGCCAGAAGCTACCTTCCCTGATGCAGTATTTTTTCGTACCCTCTCTACATTGCATCATATCATCGTATTTGTATATGCGTACCCAATTTTCATTCATGCGGGGGATTGTAGGAATTCGTTCAAATAATTAACCAAAAATTGGAAAATGAAAAGGTTTGTAAAAGTGAAAAATGAAAAAGTGTGACTGCGTGTCAACTTCGACCAAATATTCGGACTTGATCCGATGGTCAAATTACAAAAGTAAATAGACAAACTTATTCTACTCGTCGAGTAGATCGTCATGGTATATTTGGAATCTCGAAACCAATTCCGGATAAATGAGAAATTGCGGATCAAATTTGGAAGAAATGAAATGTTGCAACTTTTCGAAAGGATGTAGGTTTTGGCTAAGTGTTGCAACTTTTTGGATGCATGTTTTGGTCTATACTACTTCATTTGCACCCTTTCTAAATCTATAAATAGAATCCTATGGACATAGTTTTGGGTACACCAATTGCATTGAGCATTCATTCTCCTCTTGCAATTCTCTCATTTCTAAATTGCATAGCATTTTCATACATTTCCTTGGTAGAGAGGGAATTTCGTTTGAGTTTGTTGGTCGAAGCCATTTGGAGTGCTCTTATGGCATGACGTGGTCGTTGTATCTTGGGAGATGATTGTCGAAAAACTGTTAGCACCGATGCGGGGCAAATTCATCTTAAGGACCAAATATCAAACACTTGTCTCGACCAAAAATTCATCACTTGCATCTTTCTTCCTACAATTTTCTGATTTCTTTTGATTATATTTTGATTTCGGGAAATGATTAACATTGTCTACATTTTTATGTTGCAAGGTTCGATCAAAAGAATAAGTTGCTTTCGTTCAAGAATCGAAAGGGATGAATCCATATCCATGCATTCAAATTCGATAACTTTATGTTTTGCTTCTCAAATCCTATTTCGGTAAGTCAAAATTATGTTTCGATTTCACGCAAATAACCGGTATGCTTTTGTGAATATAATATGCACGTAATTGGTGTAAATTTCCCCAACAATGTATTGTGTAGAATAAAGGGTTTACAAACTATACCTACACTAAAAATAAATCAATAAAATGATAAATTAGGCTACATTTCTTGTCCTTCAATCATGTAGAAGCAAGGAGGAGGAGGTTTCTTGAATTGCGTCAACAACGTGCAACCCATGAAGAATATGTGCTATTTAGAAGCTCTATCATACCTTGCTGGGCATAGATCAATGATGTAAACCCACGTAACAATAGTAACTCCAAAATCCACAAAAAGATTGAATCACAGCCTAAGAAAGCTAAAATCCTGATTTGAAGTTTGACACAATAAATTATTGAACCAAAGAATCAAGACAATCACAAACAATATTTTGACCCCATGATCACGAAACTTACGAACGCTTACTTGAATTGTTGAACGCCACAAAGAGTATGAGCGTTTGATAAGTTCTGATAGTTTTAGCGCCACAGATATTGAAAATATTTGATAAATTTTGTTCAATTTGAAAATTTTCATAGTATGATTAATTCAAAAATAATATATATATATCTTTATTGTACAATGAATAAGCCTTTTATAGGCATAAAATAAGCTCTTAATCAAAACAAAACTCTAATTCTAAAGACATCTAAATAAACTCGAAAACTATCAAACAGATATGAATAAAACTAAAATACTACAAATAACGAAAATACACTTACACTCGTTCAAAACATAAAAAAGTAAAAAATAGACCCCTAAACAACCAATTTTGACCCATAAAGTTTGACATAATTATCTGACAAACTTGTGTAGAATCGAAAGGCGTTTTCAAATTGTACTCATGGTCGAAGATCCGACATACGAGCAAAAAGTTATACTCATTTTTTGTACATCCTATAAGTTTTTTTTTTTATATACTTCATATTACTTCCATTTTCTAATTGGTTTAGGATCTTCTCTTCTAATTGATTCGTATCAATTCATAACATGCTTTCCATGATTCTCATTAATCAAGCATTCACATCTTCTTGAAGCTGAGCTGCTAAATGGTTAAATTTTGCACGTCTATAATTTACCCTTTTATATAAATATAAACATTTTTTTCTTAATTAATTTGAGATTTGTTATGAATATCCTTTATCGCAGTTTGTTGAATTCATTGTTGCATCCTTAGGAAAATCCTAAACAACTAAATGCTGACTCAGGCGTCATGAGATTTAACAAAATTTTATGCTGGTTGTCAAGCTATCTGAAGACCACATTGATTTGGTATTGCTACTCACAGGAGGAATGTCTCATGTATATATGCTTCATTAGATGACAAATGCTGAAGGAAACTAAATAATCATTTACATTTTTCATATGCCTTCTCTTATAGAGACTCAAAAATCAAGGTGCTCTTTTTTTGGTATCACTTTGTTTATTTATTATTTTACTTTTGTAATCAAGTAAGTAAATATTCGAGTTACAAAGTATGAATTGCCAACCTTCTTAATTCTTCATTTACCAAACTTCCCCAGATTTGACACCGACTACGAAATCATAGAGTTTAACCAGTATATGAATTTTTTATTATGTTCACAATGACCTTATAGCTTGTAAGTTCGATTTAATATATACTATACTGAATTGCAGGTAGAGCTGCAATGTAGGGATTTTTCATGGCGTATATCGAATGCTTTAACTGGGCTTGATGTGGTTGGTTAGATAGGAAATTTCATTTGCAAGGCTGCTCTCTTTGTTACGATTATTGGAGTAATCCTTCTCACAAAGACACAAGATTTGGAAAATATACAACAAATAGCAACCCTGACCTAGACCTGCATGCTTACAAATGTTGTCATTCAAAAGCTTGATGGCCTTAAACTTGCTGAAAATCAAGAGAAATCTCCATAACTGCTGAGACTCTCAAGGAAGCCAAAGATGAAATTGAGCATTCGAACGACACAAAATCGTTGTATCCAAGATTTTTAGACGAATGATGGAAGAATGGGATGTGGGATCTAAACTTGTTTGTTAAGTAGGGTAGGATTGGATGATGTGATTGTTGCACGAAAGCTGATATTATTGTTCATGGTTAAATATGCAAGGACAAGAAATTTCTTTCTGATTTGCTATACTTTTATCACCGGTTTTGAATTCTTTTTCATTGTTTTGTTTGATTCTATCGAGTATCCTTACAACTGTTGGAATCCTTTACCCTTAGATGAAGTCCATAACATACTTGTGTGGCAAATTTTAACATACTAACTCGAGTATCATAACTGCAATCTTAACCATTATATATGGACAAACCTTGTACTTTTAAATTTAACTCTCTCAACCACAAGGTCTCGTCCCATTCATTTTGAGGATGGTGAATGAATCACGGTTGTGCATGTGTCCTACACACCATGACCATCCAATTTCATAAAACATTTCATCGTGTCCACCCAACTTCTTTTCACCAATTTCACTAATTTTAGAAGGGAAAATTAGTAATTTTACATTATATATAAAAATGTAAATTTTTTTAAAAAAATAAAAACTTATTTTAAAAAATAAATTAAAATAAAAAAATTACTTAGAAAAATAAAATTAAATAAAAATTTAATCTAAGAAAAATCATTTTTAAAATGAAAAAACTTTTATTTTGATATTTTACAAATTTATTTTATATATATAATGCAAAGTTATCATTTTATCTTTTTAAAATTAGTAAAAATGGTGAAAAAAGTTGAGTAGTCATGATGAAACGTTGTAAGAAATTAAAATTGGTGGCCATAGTGATAATAAGTATAAAGTTGGGTGGCCATTATTGAATTTAACCATTTACTATTTTCATGTAGCAACAAAAAATAGAAAGAAGAGGAAAAGCGGAGCATCAGCCATAAGCCAGCACCACCTCCAGATAAGCACCAGCATCGCTAGCATGAAGTCGAGGTGCAGCAGTGGGAAGCCGTTGAGGAGCTCAAGCTGTGGCGGAGGGCGGGCTCCACTCCTCGTGCCATTCAAGCAACTTAAAATTTTAACTGTAATACAAATAAACTTAGTTCTCCATGAAAATTTACAATACAAAAGCAGCTGTTTTCCCTACAATAGAACAAATATTCTGGTTGGAATCGTATTCTTTCTATATACACAGGAACATTGAGATTTGAGGAAACTAATATGTTGAAAAAACCCTTTACAGTATCAAGTACTCCACAGGCCAAGGGAAATTTTTCGCATAATCAGTCGAAGGGGTCAATCCGTGGGTCATGCTCACTTGCCATAGCCATTCCTCTGCAAAGACAGGTAGGGCACATGACCTGCAAAACAAAAGTAAATGAAGATTCTCAAAAACTAAATCAAAATTCTCAAGTAAATGTGATACGTACCATAGTAAGAGCAAAGGAGAAGAACTGGAGGTGAGGCT
This sequence comes from Olea europaea var. sylvestris, assembly GCF_002742605.1. Taxonomy (NCBI): domain Eukaryota; kingdom Viridiplantae; phylum Streptophyta; class Magnoliopsida; order Lamiales; family Oleaceae; genus Olea; species Olea europaea. The sequence goes on from NC_036237.1 coordinate 22,395,543, forward strand.
CCCCACGTTTGGCTAATGTTTACAAACCATTTATAATCTATCAATCACCTTTTATCCACACATTTAAAGAGACCCAAAAGTACCAACCACTTATCCACCACTTATTTCTATCTATTTATTACTTAAACTGATTATAAACAACTCCCAAACATTTAAATTCTTTCATACCAGAAGTAGAATGACTGCAAATATAAAGTACTGGTTCCCACTATTGACTGTGGAGACTGGCTCCATAAGAAACTAGCGACCCAGTGCTTGAGCAGCGGGCACAAGCAAGATATCCTGAAAATCAAGTGTTGGGATCTCGGAGTTCAATCAACAATAAACATCATTTAATCAAAAATTCCAAGGCAAAAATGCAAGAAACATAAACCGAAAATACAACCCATTAATGGCCGAAAATCTGGACAGCAACTTCCCTTGTTTATGACTGATTTTCAGGCTCAGGAACAGCTCCCATGTCATACAAATCACCTTCCAAAGAGGGAGCTAGAAAACCGGCAAAGAACCTCCTTTGAAACCACCACCACCGCACCCCTCTCTTCTACCAAGTTTTGAGAAACATCACCTATACTTAGCCACTATTTCAGGCCTAAGTTATCACAAGGGACACTCAAGAAGAAGCTCACAAGAAGGCACTCTCAAGAACACTCACAATAAGGTGCAAATGGAGAGAGAAGTCTTGAAGAGAAGAGAGAGGACCAAATTTTAAGAGAGAAAGACTTGTTTTTCCAAAAACGAGAGAAAGCCCTCTTTGGTGAAAAATAGTCAAAGTTTTTCACACAAGTTAAAGCAATAAAAAATATCTCATATAGAATAAATCCCAGCCGTTGATCCCATCCAATGGTCCACAATAACACTAGATAAGCACAATCCATGTGAATAACACAAATAACACTTAAATCTAATGGAGTTAAGAGAACCATATTCTCACATCAAGATATAAGTTCCATAAGCACCAAGAGCATCCATCTTGCATAACACAGCTTTTTATCATTCATTGGTGGAATCAAGCAAACTATTAGGAGTTGATGAATGAAACAATATTTCCAGCTCCACATTGTTTTCGGAATCTTTAATTGTTTTTACCATTGAAACGTTCAGAGACCCAAGTTCTCCACCCAGGTACTAGGATTGAAAGATCTGCCAAGCAGAGCTCATGGAAGAATTTCAAAAATAGATGTCAAAGTGACAAAAAAAAGCTGTTAAGCTTAATAACTATTTCAATATCATCTAGCCACAAAAAACTCAACGAAAACTAAGAAGACATGAAAGCCAGAACATGCATTGCTTACCTGTACCAAGACAGTACTTGCATCTCTTGTGTTCCTATTGTTTCACATTGTTTATTTCAACTACCATCAATGCAGATATTACTCCAACAGCTCCACCAGAGAATGATGCCACAATGGGATCAACTTCACTACAGAATTCATAAAAGTCACTCTTTTATTAAGAAAACAGATAAAAGATGCTACATATCCTCAAATCAAATAATCAAATCATCTAAAATTAGCACTGGATGTCTCTGAAGAACCACGTTTTACTTGAGCATTAAGTGAAGATTCCAAAATGATAAAGAAGCATCATCCGTGAAAAAGTGTGGACTACAATCCCCTATAATGATGCTACAATGGGATCAAACTGACTACAGTTTTCATAAAAGCCACTCTCTTTAGTAAGAAACGAGAATAAGATGCAATATATCCTCAATCCAAATAATCAATTCATCTAAAATTAGCATTAATTGTCTTCAATTCTGAAATTTTCGTAGGCCTGCAGAATTGAGTTTTAATTGTGCATTACATGATGGTTACACTATTAATATTATTCACCAGAACAGAAAAAGAAAAAGGAGGACCTAGCCATGCTAATTCACACATTCGAGAACAGGGCTGGCTATCATCCTCTTAACGAATCTATTTTGAATGTCAAAAACAATGTATAGATAATAAATCCCCCCCCCCCCCCAAAAAAAAAAAAAAAGAGTTATCTCATTTCGAGATAAAATGTGTAAACTATATTATAAGAAAGATGCAAACAACGAAAACATAAGATATTTTTATTATCCATGAACTAAAAGTTGAAGCTGGAATGCTGTATCAGTTGTGTTCATATTATTGGCAGATAGCATCTCCAATTTCTACTTTTCATTAATAGATAATAAAAATACCGAATGTTTCCATAGTTTGCACCTTTTCTTATTATAGTTTATCAAATTTCATCTGGAAATGAGATAACTCCCGGGGGAAAATTTATTACCCATAACTTGTCTTCAACATTCAAGATAGATTCTTAAGAGGACAATAACCAGCTCTGCTCTCAAGAGTGTGAATTAGCATGGGACATCCAGCTAATTATAATGCCGAATTTACATTCTAAAACTTGTGCCCGAGAGAGTTTGACATTAACGCAGTCTCAGTCTCAGTCACTGTCAGCATCCATAAAAGGAAAGAATAAGGAACCATGCCAGATTCATGGAGAATAACTTGAATTAGTTAATAAATAAGGGCAGTCCGACAGTACACCTTAATTGCATTCGCAGATGCATGCTAATAAAATCAGCATATGATGTACCTCCTAATCCCAGTTTCAGCTCCGGCTAATGTAAGCATAGAAAGAAGAACATGGATTAGGACGTCAACATAAATTTTAAGAAATGAAACCGTAAGTACAACCAAATCTCATCTAAATAGTCCGGTATTATTGTCCCCCTAGGTCAATAGTATTCATATTCTTGCTGCTTCTGTGATGCCAAAAAAGGTCAAGAAAATAAAAGCAGTTGAAACTTGAAAGTTTCAGGTATGGAATGATATTTTCAGCTTAATCCATATTTCTCTCAGGGACAGTATCTGTGTCAGTGTCATGCTACTGTCTCTTCATTGCACATCTACAAATTCAGTCTCGTGCTATTATATCTTCACTGGACATCTTTATCAAACAATTCCTACAGAACAAATCAAAAGTATGTTGTCTCCAGACAAACACTTAGGAAAGTACAATTGACTGCAAAATAAAAAAAAAATTATTTCATAACTAAAAACAGTAAAAGGAAAAAAAGAAAAGAAATTATGGCAGAAAACTTCCCATTTGCAAGGTAATGGAGGAGCTCAAAATTTTTAATGGGGGAAGAATGGTAAGGAAGATGGAAATAGAGGGATGTCAATTTTATAAGTCATTTCAACCAGCAATAGCCATTTTGAAAAGCTTGAACCACAAGATTGTCACCAATTAACAGGATGGAAACACCGACCAATAAATAAAATGGAACAATTGGAAAGTACAGTCATTAATGCGCAAATGTTAATCCTTCGATTATCATTCTAATGCTATTGACAAGGTGCAGCAGAACATACAGTAGGTGCTAGAAGACCACCAAAAAGAATGATGCCAGCAATAAGAGAGAAACAAGTTGCATAATGTTGTTTAAGATTTGCACAGGTCTGAAACAAATATATTTGTTAGAAATCACACAGTGAAGTATATGCACAGTTTCTACATCCCAAGACACTCAACAAATAGTGAAACCAATAAAATGAATTTCAACAAGCATACCAAAGGAGGTAAAAATGGAATGAAGGAGGGGAAATTAGGAAGCTTGTTTTCTTGTTCTTCCTTCAGAATATGAAGCTCCGCACTTTTAATTCTTTGTTGTATTCGGCCTACGAACATACAAAATTTACACAAAATAGCAATTACCAGTTAAATAACAGATAAAAAGACAAATAAATCTATAAACTGAAGACAGAATTTATTCAAAAATTAACAATTTTAATTAAAGAAGTGTTCATGAATAAATATCTAATTAATTAATCATTTAATTACAAACACGCCTGATTACATAGCATATCTTCAGATACTCATCAAAATAAACTATTCATTTTCTCAACCAATGGCCTAAACATCAAACCTCAATTCAAAGAGTTAATTAATTGGATGCTTACTGAAATATACCATTGGTTTTCACTTGCTCACCGAAAAATAAATGATTACTGGATAATCACTCAATTTTTCATTAGTTTACCCATCCATCACTAGGCCCAAATTCGTCTGTATAGTTGGACAATAAATTCCACGTATATAAAAAAAAAATGACTTGGACGGTGAATTATGTCCACATCATTTAAAAATATTATTTTTTAAATCCCAAAATCGTTAATTAATAGCAATGGTTATATGGACGGCCAAAATCAAAGTTTCAGGAATCACAGATGAAATTTTCATCCCCAAATCACCTTCATCTTCAAATCACATCCTCTAACTAACTCATTCAGTTGGTAATTTCAACTTTGTAATCTATGTCCAAAAAGCTCTATATCTACTCCCAATTAATTGAAATTAAATTTACATTTTGCATAGTTATCCCAAATCATAACAGTCCCTAGACAAATTTCCAAATCCAGGCACAATCCATTATGCATAGTTTAAGCGGAGAATGTCATTGAACACGTAGAAGCTTCCATGTGGTGTTGGCAACAAATGGAACATCTGAGCCCGTGCTGTTCATTGGAAAGTTAGAGATTACCGGAGACAAAAACAAGCATACTTAGAGGCGAATTTAGGACTTTGAGTCAGCACGGGCGGCTATCGATCATAATAAAATATTAATAGCTCGTTTGATGTCCCTTTTTTACAAAAAAAAAAAAAAAAAAAACTCCTGCAAATCCAGCACGGGCAGCCGCCGAAGCTCGCCATCTGCCACATCCGCCACTGCACACCATGTAAACTCCATTTTTTTTTTTAACTTTGAAATTCTAGCACTTAATTTTTTATTTTATTTTATTTTTTGGTGTACAAAAGTTTTAGGCATATATTTACTGTTTCTCATTAGAATAAGGCACAACAAAAAAATCAAGGAAATCTTGAAAAAAATTAAGATAAACACAAATTTGTACACTCTTGTAATGTAGGATAGTGGTGTAATCTTTTGGTAAAGGCTCTTCCTTGTGTGTGATTCAAGTACAATTTCTTCAAACTATATCTATTTTACACTAATTTTTTTATTCTTTCATAGTGAGTAGTGACTAGCAAAACCGTTTGTCAAGTACCTTTGTATATTCTTCCTTTATAACTTATCGCTGTTCCTCGACTATTCTATGTATTTCGATTTTTAAATTTATAACTTCAACGGGTTCACATTCGTAATTACATTTTTATTATTTGCATTATAGCTTTAGAAATTGAATGTATACGTGATTAACGTACGACTTATGTACTATAATTTTGTTGGTCTTTTGTAGTGAATTACAAAATACCTTTTTATGTTTTTGCTTGATTACTTTCAATTATTTCCCTTGTTCTTTTGTGCATTTCCATTGGTGAACTTATAAGTTTATTAAGTTTGTGATTGCTTCCAAATTACTTACATTATGGCCTTAGAAATAGATTGAATATGTGGAATGTGTAATCATATTATATATCTTTTACTTGTTCAGTGTTTGGGAGATAGAGCACTATAATCAGACCTTTTTTAAAATATATATATATATATACACACACACACACACACATTCAGTCTCTTCAAATTATGTACTTCTCTTCCCAACATATATTTTTTAATTTCATTTTAGCCTTCTATTTCATGCGAAGTCTCTCAACTGTTGATTCCTGTGGTTTCTTTGGGTACTCTATCGAACCGTAGAAGTCATCCTTTCGCATTTAATAATTTTTTACATGGAAAGTTGGCTAAAACAACAAATCTGAAAACAATAATGAAATAAAATAGTTCCTTTATTGCAATGGCTACATAAAAACATGATAGGGTGTGAGCAAAACCACTAAAATTAGAGATATAACACATGGTTCTTTATGGAAAAGTCTTTCTTTTCTTACTCTTCAATATTTGTTTAGGAAAACCGTTTAGAAAATAACAATAGTACTTATCTTTTAAAAAAAATCTTCGTTTTAAAAAGTTATATGAAAAAGGTAAATTTTTTCACATTTAAATCCTATAAATCTTATTTAAATTTTATTTATTAAATCAATATTTAAGGCAGAAACATTTATGTTTATTACCATTGCATTGAAGTTTATAATTTTGTGAAATATTATATACAATACAAAACATGTAGTTATTTTTAATCAAACATTTTTTTTTAAATTACTATTTTAAATTTTTTTTTTTTTTTTTTTGTAAAAAAGGGACATCAAACGAGCTATTAATATTTTATTATGATCGATAGCCGCCCGTGCTGACTCAAAGTCCTAAATTCGCCTCTAAGTATGCTTGTTTTTGTCTCCGGTAATCTCTAACTTTCCAATGAACAGCACGGGCTCAGATGTTCCATTTGTTGCCAACACCACATGGAAGCTTCTACGTGTTCAATGACATTCTCCGCTTAAACTATGCATAATGGATTGTGCCTGGATTTGGAAATTTGTCTAGGGACTGTTATGATTTGGGATAACTATGCAAAATGTAAATTTAATTTCAATTAATTGGGAGTAGATATAGAGCTTTTTGGACATAGATTACAAAGTTGAAATTACCAACTGAATGAGTTAGTTAGAGGATGTGATTTGAAGATGAAGGTGATTTGGGGATGAAAATTTCATCTCTGATTTCTGAGAACTTTGATTTTGGCCATCCATAAAACCATTGTTAATAATTAACGATTTTGGGATTTAAAAAATAATATTTTTAAATGATGTGGACATAATTCACTTTCCAAGTCATTTTTTCTATCTACGTGGAATTTATAGTCCAACTGTACAGACAGATTTGGGCCTAATGATGGATGGGTAAACTAATGAAAAGTTGAGTAAGCATCCGGTAACCATTTATTCTTAGGTGAGCAAGTGGAAACAAATGGTATATTTCAGTGAGCATCCATTTAATTAACTCGCAGAATATTCTTATAGATTATCTTGTACTAGCTTCCCAAAAATAATTTGCCCTTATGTTCATGGGATCTGGATACTAGAACCATAGTTGAATTTTTGAATCTATTCAATCCCCAATTGTTTCAGTATAAAAACATAAATAGCCACCTCATATTTGGTTTTTAAACTAAGGAAAGAACAAGTTGGTAATGGTATTCAGTTGGGCATTGATTTAGGATTGTATCTAGATGGTAGAGTTCTAAGAATTGGGCACATTAATTTCCTATAATCCATCGGAATACAATTAATCTAAATCATCTAGACTTATCCTTGGGTGCTTCAGTTTTGGTTCGGAAAGTATTTTCTTAGCAACTTTTAATAGGGAATCACCTGCAATTTAGTCAGGATCTGTTTCGTGCCTTAGGTTGAAAAGGATTTTTGTGGGTTTTCGTGGATACAAGGTAGGCTGTTTTGGTGTTAGAGATGAAACAGGTCATTTATGAATGTGGAAAACAGCCATTTCCCTTTTTCTAACGGTACCTGATTGATCTGTGTACTTTTTAGTAACTCAATTTTCACAGCCCTGTCCTATTTCGTTATGCAATTATTTTGAACACGTGATTTAAGGAGTTTATACTCACAGTTCTAGCCTCTTGTGCTCAAACTCTTCAAAATGGTCGGTGTATCTGTGTCGGAAACGACACGACACGACATGGATATAGGATATGTGTTGGATCTTTCAACAAAACATTTCATCATTTTTGCTTCTTCTTTCTTTTTTTCTTTTCCTTTTCTTTCCCATTTCTGGTCTCTATAAACCTAACACCCTCTGAGAGGATGGAGAAAGGCGATGGCACTAGGTTTTCCCTCCTTATTTTTTCTTTCCATTTTTATTGTTTTTTTCCCTTCCTTTCCCCTTTGTATCGGTGGTTTAAGGTTTTGTTTGTATAAAATGAAAATGGGTTCCATATAGTCTTACTTAGTGCTCTACTAAGTCTAAATTGCAATCAAGTTCCTCATTTTATATTTTATATAACATTTAGTATTCAACTTCTCATAATTGAAAATTAAACTCCAAAATTCTATTTTTATTCCTCTTAACCCTTTATTCAGTACTCGTTTCCGTCTTTGTGAACAATTGTTTTTAGTCTATTCAAAATGATATCTTGGGTTAGTAAAAAAATTGAAGTTTGAAAGACGTAACCATGTACCCGTGTCCGAAATTTGGACACTTTTTAGTCATATCCCCATATCTTACATTTTTAAAATAAAAAATCCGACACTTACATATGTACCCGTATCCGTACTCTAGTCTGAGCATCATAGGTTCTAGCAGTAGTTCAAACTAATGAAGACAAAGATTACTTGTCATAGTGGTCAAAGTATATTGTCTTAACATTAGTATGCTACCCAGCACAATGAACCTGAAAATAAAATTATGCTACTGGACAGATTGCAGCATGCTAGAACTAATCTATGTGACAACGGATATGCAGCATAATTAAGTCATTTCAATTCAACACTGCTTCAATGCAAAACGTGGTTGATAATGAGCTAGCTATTCACTGTGTCGAACACCTCATGTTTATATTAGTCCATCATGAAGATCCTTAGATGTAACTGAGACCGTTACTCCACCAGTAATTCAAACCATATTCCTTGCTCTATGGGATTCTGTTTGTTTTCCTTTTAAAATTGCAGTAAACTTAGTTTACAAACAGATAATTCTAAGACCTCTTTTCGATAAAAAAAATACTGTCTGAATGATTAGCTTATTATATGATGATGAACAACTTGGAACAGTTTGCTAACTGGAGTTTTAGTATTACTATTTTAAATTATGTTGGCATCAGAATTAAGCATTTGTTTAATATTTGTTATGACGTCGTCTGCAGGTTAAGTTATTTTACGTATTCTCTCCCCTTTGGATCTGGTAGTGAGGTCGTTCTTGGGTTCCAATGAAAACAATTGCAATGTGCTTCTCTGTATTGCAAATTCCTCGGTGTAAAATTCACACCTTAACTAGGTCTTGGCGGGGAAGTTTATACAAGTTAGGTAGGGATAGTGTCAGTAATTCCAGCGTAGAGGTTCTTGGTTGTCACAGATATAAGCTTGAAGGAGGATATAGTAGAAAGTGGATTAGAAGATCTGTAAATACGAAAACAGGGGGAAAAAATGAGACCTTGAGCAGCAAAACTAGTCTCAGATATGAAATGTCAGAAGAAACAAGTAGCATTAAGTTAAATACATATGAATTATAAACAACTGAACTGAAAAGAAGTCAATCTTATGTTTCACAAAAGATTGCTGACAACAAAGACTTGGAAAGGCTTGTAACAATTATTGCTTTTGATATTGAAATTACTGGATTTGGCAGAGAGAAGGATCGGGTTATTGAGATTGCCTTTCAAGATCGACGAGGAGGAAAAAACAGTACTTTGTAAATCCGGGACGTTATGTGCCAAATACACACATTCATGGTATTTTCAAGCGATATGGTAAACAGATCTGATGTTCCCAAGTATTTTAATTACAGAAATTGTTAATGTTGTACAAATGATTGTGTAAAAATAGTGCCTTTCTGATCCACCTGGGTGGGATTCTGTGTATAAATCTTTAAATATCTTGTGCTTTTCTGTGTCTATGTGTGATTGATGTCTGAAAATTTTTCAAATTGAAATGCTCACGTTTGAGTTATAATTGGTTTATGTCTTTGCTTATAAGGAAATAAGCTTTTCCAAACAATTCCTTTGTAGTATGGAGAAACTGATTCCTCTGTTACTGAAGTATATTCAAAGCCGCCAGATACCTGGTGGAGTTGTAGTTTTAATTGCTCACAATGCTCGCAATTTTGACGTCCCCTTTTTGAAAAGAGATTTTAGTCGCTGCTCTTACGAGATTCCTCCTGACTGGTTGTTCATCGACACCCTTCCACTGGCTCATGCAGTGATGAAATCTGAAGGTTTCCCCTCTCTCCTTTGCTCAGAACGTGTGATCATAGATGCATATGCATTTTTATAGCTAACTTGGTTTAAATGTTGCCACCAGGATCCAAAGTTCCATCAAAAGTATCCTTACCAGCCCTTGGGGAATACTACGATATTCCATTGGTTGGTTCGGCGCATAGAGCCCTATCAGACGTGCACTTATTAGCACAGGTTCTTCAGAGATTGACACATGACCTGAAATTGCCAATCTCCGGCCTACTTCAGAGCTCGTTTAAGTAAGGCCTCAAACTAATTGCTTTGGTTTTGAGGAAGAGAGAGTTGTGGCCGAAATCAGTACTTTACGTCCTCTTTGTTATATGATTTAGGGTAACATTTCAAACTCAATTTTTTTGAATGATACTTTGTGGCCATTTTTAGTTGGTCAGCAACATGTTAATTAAATATTTGCAGCATTTATTACTTCACCAAATGCTATGTAATCTCTGTCTATATAGCAGTGGGCCCTCTGTTTATTTTCCGATGAGTTGGAATTTATTTTCTTTCATATGAATCGACGAACCTATTGTTGGACTTACCTCTCTATTCTTTTTTTGAAATCCGAACTTAAACTGTCGAACCCAAAAATATTCTGTTAAATTATTACAGTTCATCAACTACAGAATGCCATGGTAGTTCATTTTCTTATATAATTTCTGCTTTTTTTTTTTTTTTTTTTTTTTTTTTTTTTTAAAAGGGTTTTTTTTTGTTTTTTTTTTTTAGTAGGTTTTTTTTTGCTGTTTTTATTTTTCTTCAGTTGATGGTTCAATTATTATTCTTTGCAACAATCTCTACACCATCTCATTACAAAATTTATATTTGACCTCTCAGAAATTGAAATACAACTGCTGAATTTCTAATAGAACTTGGATGTCTTGTTTACCCAAGAGAATAGTCTGTTGTATAGGACCAGAAGTGGTTGGTCTATTCATCAAGAACTCATTGTTTGTTATAAAATCCCAAAATTAAATTGGTTCGATTTGGTTTTAAATAGGGATAGTCGTGATTCGATTTCCTAGAAAACTGAATTGAACCGAGTACTAATAAATATTTGAAAAATGAAATAATTGATTCTATTGCTCAGTATGGAATACAATGGCTCAATTTGGATTTTTGATTTTGGTTCACTCCATTTTGATTCCTACAATTGAAGTTCTCGAATTCACTAATCAAATATGAAAAATCTTGGAATGCTCTGGATACTACTTGAAAAGTCACCTAACGGGTTGCAATGTGAAATTTAAAATTTTAGCTTTACTAAGTTTACGTTCTAAATTACCAATTTGTTCGACCTTACGTGCGAAATTAATTAATCAAAGCAACAAATCACTTTAATTAATGTTTAGATAGTTAAACATGCAATCCAATTAATCATATGTTGAACTACCAATTTGCTGTAAAGTAAAGTAAATAATAAACAAATCAACACTCACAAATTTGTTGACGGAGAAACCCCAATGTGGGTAGAACTCTGGGACCAAGCCAGTGATTTTCACTCTACCAATTCAGCAAGTACAAGTTGTGCCAAACTTCATACCTCATCAAACCCGTTGTTCCAGTCTCATGATCTACTACCGTAGATGCTTCTAGCCACTTGCTAGACTTCCTGATCTACCTTCTGCAGCCCAATTTGCTGTCCACTATAGCCTCCTGGTCTTTAGCTGATTGTACCATCAAGTGGAATTCAAAAAACTACCTGTTCTTGTCCAATTGACTGCGCTTGTCGTCTACCTCTCTCAATTCCCCAATGAGAGAGTCTATTCCTCACAAGATTAAGGAAGTAGGTGTTTTATCTTCAAGAACCTTGATGTTTTTCCCCAAAGATTGCCGGATCACAAGAATTATGCTGATGAATTCTCTAATTGATTTCTCCTTGGATCTCTTGAATAAAGATATGAAGATATAATGCACTCAAAGAATAATGTGGCAACCTTATTTCTCACATCTTTGACTTGTGTATTTATAGCTGGGGCAAATAGGAGTCATGGGCCGTGTAAAACTCTCAAAATCGCGACCTAGGGTTTGGCCACGTAACACCGTCGCACGAGCGAGGAGCAAGTGAAGAGCGAGCGACAGTTGAGTAGGCATTAGTATTTTTATCATAACTTTTTTTTTCCAATATTCAATTGAGGTGATTCAAGTTGCGTTGAAAAGCTAACTCAAATGGATACAATTATTTTAGGATAGCCTTGTCCAAATTTCAATGCTATCTATGTGTAAAATGCATTGTAATTTATGACTAAGAATCTGGAACAAAATTTGTGCGGCTCTTTGATATCTTTTAGACTTCCAATTGCATTCCGATGATCTTGTGTGATCTTCTTGGACATCTTGGACTCCTTCAACGACTCGAACACTAATTTGCCTCATCTATACAAAATTGCACCCTGAGTCCCTGACTTTTACACCAATGTTCAATTAAGTCTCTGACTTTTACAATTATACAATTTAGCCCGTTTTGTCCACAGAATCGTCAATTACACTTTTAGACCTAAAAAACTCCCTCTTTGGTATTCTGTGACTAAACCATACAAATGAAGTCAGTACTATACAAAATAAATCAGGACTTAACAACCAAAACTATACTACCCAGTAATTCTAATAACTGAGTCTTGCATTCCTTCTTTTACATGTTTCCTGAAATCCACTAACTTATATACCCAGTGTAAAAGTACGTGATACAGGAAATGTAACAATTAAAACACTTAATCACAATTCAACATGTTAATTTGAGACATGATATTGATACCAATCAAAACACTAACCGAAACACCAACACCACTAAATATCAAAACTCAAACAGATGAATGTGGTATGAAATGCAATGCAGCGCTCCCCCTTACTGCAAAATATCATGTTTTTATGCAGTAGGTAAATGTATCTATGTTTCTCCTCAACGACCCTTAGACATAGCAATGTAATGCAAGTAATGTCAATCATGAAAACATGTGCTGCATATGTAGTCGCTCTCCTATATGTATACTTTTCCATTATGTTTCATTATTTTTCTCCCCCTAAGTTACACATTTCTCTCTCCTTTTTCGTCACAAATGCCAAAGGGAATCACATTAAGAACAACCAGAGCAACAAAACATAATGATCAAAAAGTGCAATTGATAGCATTTATATGCAAAATTAACAAGTAGTAAGCCTCCCCACATACTCAGTTCAGTCCAAAATAGAGTAAGAAGTACAAGTGACTCATGTGTGTAATGTGTCATTGATCCAATGCAAGTAGTACTCCAAACCTTAATTTTGTGAGAAGGGATATCCTAATCACTGTAAATAAGTATATTCCTCTACTTATAAAAGTCAAACATTGTAAGTGTAGTAGGACATATACTTATTTATTTTACTTATCTCTCCCTTATAGTGAGCTTTTATTTTTCTAATTTTCATATCGTTCCAACTCATCATATTTTTCACATTTTTCTCATTTTTCCAGTTCATCAATTTTTTTTATCTTAACTGCATGTTCCTCTCCATTAGACGACTGAAATGGCCCTTGTAGCGAGTTTTAGGCCGGTTAACCCAAGTCAGTTGATCATAGGCACCAGGTTTTAATAGACACCCCAGGCTTAATTACTCGAGTCAAATAGGTCCCGAAGAAGAACATTAAGATATGAGCATATATAAGACGAGGGAAGATTTTTGGGTTAATGTCTACAAAAAATGGTCAATTCATGTTCGAAGTCATCCTATCAACACGTGACAGCCATCCCAAATCTCACGCACGCGGTAGAGTCCCACTAACAAGTTCATAGTATTTGTAGTGCAAATAGTACATGAAGATACTTATATAGATTAATCCAAATAGACCTAACCAAGCAATGAAAATTATTCTAATGTTTATCAAATTTAGCTACAACATGATCACAACATGCAAGTTCAAAAGTTATGTGCCATGCTGTAGCAATTTCCACAACCGACTATTTTTGTCTTCTTTCAATTTTTCAATTTTTTAATGTTTTTGAGTTTTTTATTTTTCCTAAAATGAATGCTTCACACACAAAATAAAATAAATTCAAACACAAAGACAAAACTAAATATGCATGAAAAAATAAAATAAAAATATATATACACGTGATGCATGCATTCATGATATGACAAACGATAGCTAGGCATGCATCAGAAATACCTAATCAAGAAGGTATAAAGTGCTCTTTCCTTTAAGAACACCGTGATCTACTACCAAATTCGGGAGATTTCTCTTCTGCACCCAAACTTGTCTAGAACGGGGATTGTTTCCAGATAGTTGTGTCACCAATTGAGTCAAATGATTTACTTGATCAGCAAGGAATTCAATCTGACCACTAGACACCTGGTTTTTGTCCTTTTTCAAGCTCAAGTTTTTCCTATTGTTTAGGTACTTATGACGCCTAGGGCAAATGTGACCTAATTGTCCACAATGAAAGCATGTCGGGATAAACCTAGGACCTTTGTTATGTGGACACTGATTTCTATTCCTAGGTCGACGGGTCCTACGATATCTAGTAGACCTCTGTCCTATAGATCCCTTAACCTTAGGTTCGAGGTTAGGCACATGTTTAGGCTGGGCAGAAGCAGAGACAAACGTGGTCTTGGAAGTGCTAGCAACATTATAACTTTTACCCTTGTATCGTAGACCTTCCTTATTTCCAACTGACTTGCCTATTCCTAGAATATTATCTAGCTTTTTGACGAATCACTAGTGAAGGCAAGAAGTTGAGACTTTAAATTATCTAAATCTCACACAAGGTTCACTACCTAGATTTGCAAAATGTCATTCATGACAATCAATTCGCTGACTTTCCTAGACGACCTTCCAAGCTCACAGGTGAGATTCTTAACTTGAGACTTTAAGGCTTCATTCATCGACTTAAGCTCACTTAGGATTGAGGAAGTTTCCTTAATGTGTGCGACTAACTTTTCCTTTTCTAATTGAAGCTCCTTAATCATCGCACTAAACGTTTTGTTCTTACTAAGAATCTTAAGGCTCTCCCGATACATCTTTTCATAAGCCTCTTCAATATCTTCCTCACTTTCAGACTCATCTCCAGAATTCTCACCACTATCTAAGCCCTCATCTCTCTCACTCCCCTGTTCAAATCCAGTCTTAATCCTAGCAACAAAGGCAGTGTTTTTCTTATTTTCCTCATAAGAGGTATCTAAGATATCCCAAACCTTTTTAGCAACCTCACACATTGACACTCGCCTAAATTCTTCAGGAGATATAGCCATAAATAGGGCATGAAGGACTTTACTATTACAATTACATCTATCTATTTCAGCATTGGACCAATTCTTTATGGGGGTAGGAGTGACAACAACATCTACTGTTGTACTAGGGGCATACCAACCATTCACAACACTTAACCATATCCTCTCATCCATAGACTTCAAAAATGCCCTCTTTTTAACCTTCCAATAGGGATAATTAAAGCCATCAAAATATGGTGGAACAGTTAAAGACGTACTCATCTTGACTAATGTAAGTTCTGGACAGGTGTCAGGCTCTAATACCACTTGAAAAATCTTGGAACGCTCTAGATACTACTTGAAAGTCACCTAACGGGTTACGATGTCAAATTTAAAATTTTAACTTTACTATGTTTACGTTCTAGATTACCAATTTGTTTGACCTTATGTGTGGAATTAATTAATTAGAGCAACAAGTCACTTTAATTAATGTCTAGATGATTAAACATACAATTCAATTAATCCTATGTTGAACTGCCGATTTGTATAAAGTAAAGCAAATAATAAACAAATCAGCACTCACAAATTTATTGATGAAGAAATGCAAATGTGGGTAAAACTCCGGGACCAAGCCAATGATTTCTACTATATCAATTCAGTAAGTACAAGTTGTGCCAAACTCCGTACACAATCAAACCCATTGTTCGAGTCTCACGATCTACTGCCGTATATGCTTCTAGCCACTTGCTAGACTTTTTGACCTACCTCCTACAGCCCAATCTGCTATCCACTACAGTCTCTGGGTCTTTAGCTGATTGTACCATCAAGTGGAATTTCAAGAACCACCTGTTCTTGTCCAATTCACTACGCTTGTCGTCCACCTCTTTCTATCCCCCAATGAGAGAGTCCCTTCCTTACAAGATTAAAGAAGCTGGTGTTTTGTCTTTAAGAATCTTGATGTTTTTCCCCAAAGATAGGTTGCCGGATCACAAGAATTATGTTGATGAATTCTCTAATTGATTTCGCCTTTGATCTCTTGAACAAAGATATGAAGATGTTATGCACTCAAAGAAGAATAATGTGGCAACCTTATTTCTCACGTCCCTGACTTGTGTATTTATAGTTGGGGCAAATAGGAGTCATGGGCAGTGTGAAACTCTCAAAATCGCGACTTAGGGTTTGGCCATGTAACACTGTCACTCGAGCGAGGAGCTAAAGACAGTTGAGTAGTTGTCAGTATTTTCATCATAACTTTTCTCCCGATATCTAAGTTGCGTTGGAAAGTTAACTGAAAGGACTGCAATTATTTTAGAAGTAGCCTTGTCCAAATTCCAACGTTATCTGTGTGAAAAATACGTTGTAAATTACGACTAAGAATCCGGAACAAAATTTGTGTGGCTCTTTGATATCCTTTAGACTTTCAGTTGCATTCCGATGATCTTTTATGATCTTCTTGGACATCTTGAACTCCTTCAATTACTCGAACACTAATTTACCTCATCCATACAAAATTGCACCCTAAGTCCCTAACTTTTACACCAATGTTCAATTAAGTCCCTGACTTTTACAATTATACAATTTAGCTTGTTTTGTCCACAGAATCACCAGTTACACTTTTAGACCTAACAAAATAAATGTAGTGGTTAACTATGAAGGCTCTTAAACTGTAGTTATTAAATTATCTAAATTTTCGGTAATATGTTCATTAAACCATTTATGTTGGTGTTAATGATTTGTGTGTTTCAAGTTTAACTCAATGATATGATTTAAATCAACTGATTTACTAAAGTAGAATAGCATTGGCTTGAATGAATTCTTGAAAACACGTCCCAATTTCATTTCATTTTCTTTATACTTTGAAGAAGCCAAAAATACTGACTTGGAAGAGATAAAATGAATTTAAACCTCTTTTTAATTTCAAATTTGCATTTATTAAATTCAAACAATTCATATATCTAGCTTTATAACACCATAAAGAATTGACCATGAGTTGACTTACTGTGAAGTTCAAAAGAAAAAGCAAAATGCTTGGATTTGGACCACCATCTTTTAAAATGAAAAACAAAATTTTCAGGTTAAAAACCAAGTTTTTATGTTATTAATATTAGAATCAAGAACCCAAAAACTGGTCAATTCTCGATTTTTAACACTTCAGAGAAATTAGAATAGAACCGAACCAAACCATTCAATAGTTTGGTCCAATCTAATTATGCAAATAACGTAATTTACTCATCTACTTTAATATTACGATTCAATATTATGTGGTTTGAAATCTACTATCCAATTTTGTTTGCAAGTTTCCTGACTGAACTTTTGCTAACTCGGTGGTTCAGCTCATATAGACACCATTTCAAATGTTAAATGTAACTGACTAACTGTGTTGCCATTTTCTAATTAAAGCTGAACCACCAAGGTGTAAAAAATTTAAGTAATGAGAACAAAATAATCTAGAAATTAAAAAAAGAAAGTAATACATATATGAAAAAAGACACTGTAGGACAAATTCAGAGAATGGATTGTTACAGCAACTTAATATGTGTACTTCCTTTTCTTTTCTTTTTTTCATTTTCATTTTCTTTATTTTATTTTATTTAATTTTGGGGGGTGGGGGTGGGGGTGG
>NC_036237.1:22413317-22415490 GCF_002742605.1 Olea europaea var. sylvestris
TCTTCCTTGATTTGAGTCGACTTCTTCCATTCATGTGGGGGATTGTTGGAATTAATTGAATTTGATTTGGGTTTGATTTGGGTTTAAAATATTAAATGTAATATTTAATGATGTGGGCCATTGTAATTAATTTCGGTGAATTGGAAAAGTCTCCAAGATAAGCCCATATGTTGATAAGCCAATTTTAAGTGTTTTATATATGGAAAGGAATCTCACATCGAAAGTTTACAAGAAAATAGTCTTGTTTATATAGTGAGTTGTGTGAATAATATATAATTTAATAAGTTACCTACCACTTGACTAACTTTAGCTAGCCAAAGGCTAGTCACCACTAGAGTGGTACTTCGCACCACTCGCGCCGGACCCGGACCCGGTCCCGGTCCCGATCCCGACATGTGCACGTCGTAAAGTATGCATTGGGCACTTTAGAGGCGCACTTGGCACTTCGCACGTACGCATCGTAGCGAGGAGCTGGGAAGCCTTATAGTTTTCAGAAATGGACTCATGGTTCGATGACGTGGCAGCGCAAGGCTCGGTGAGTTGGCATTCTAGGTGGCGTACGCGTGGTAGGTCGCTTCCCTTCGTCCTGCATGGTGGTTAGATGTACGCGTGGCATCCGCATGGCTATGACTGTTCAGAAATTGGTGAATAGGCATGATGAATGGACACTTCACTTCATGGTTCAATCTGGGCCGTCAGATCATGAAAATAGTGCGATCCAATGGCTAATACGAATTAGACCAAGTGGTGCACCAGTTCTTGAAATGTCACACACCTGTTCCATGAGACACTTCAATCTCTATAAATAGAGACCCCCAAATTCGTTTTGTAAAACACAAAATCAATTACGAATTCAATTGATTTCTAAATTCTTCTCTCTCCATATTTTGCTATAAAAATTCTCTTATATTTTCGTGGTTATTCCGTTCGAGTACGATCATTCATTGGTTCGACCGACAAGGTTGGTATTGTGTAGTATTGACTTTGGAAGGAGCGTTGTATCTTGGGAGACAGACGTCCATAATCCTGTTTGCACTTCATTGGGGGCGAAATCTGTCTTAAAGAGATTTACTTTGGCATACCTCGCTTCATCTACTGTTTTCTATTTTTCTGCTTATTTTATTTGTTCTTTTGATTGCGTTAGTCGAATTTCCGATTACAATCTTAAGACAAACCTTATTTTCTCAATTCTTCTACATTTCTATTATTGATTATTTTCTGTAATTGTGGTTTTACATAAAATGGCTAGTACATCAGATAATAATATTAGCGCTGTGATTGGTACTGTTAAGAACAATACTAATGCTGTGATTGCGCCAAATTTTGGTCCCCATCAATTTGTCATGCCACCGGCTTCACAACATAAGAAATCGAAAAAGTTCACTTGCACGGATTTCAAACGTTGGCAACAAAAGATGCTATTCTATTTGACAACATTGAACTTAGTGAAATTTCTGCGTGAAAAATGTCCTACACAAACATCGGAGAATGCTACTAATAAAAATACTCAGTTAGATATTGAAGCATGGAAACATGCAGATTTCTTATGCCGTAATTACATTCTCAATGGATTGGATAGTGTGTATTGTAATTACAAGATGACTAAAGAACTGTGGGAGTTTCTTGACAAAAAACACAAAATCGAAGATGACGGAACAAAGAAATTCATTGTCGGCAAATTTCTAGATTTCAAGATGACTGATTCAAAGACAGTTATGAGTCAGGTTCAAGAGATACAAGTTCTACTTCACAATATTGAAGCTGAAGGTATGACTTTGGGTGAATCTTTCCAGATTGCTCCTATGATCGAGAAACTACCTCCGCTATGGAAAGATTTCAAAAACTATCTCAAGCATAAACGCAAAGAGATGACGATGGAGGATCTAATTCTTCGACTTCGCATTGAAGAAGACAACTGGGCTGCAGAAAAGAAGAATAAGGTCGCAACATGGAAGCAAAAGCTAACATGGTGGAAGACTCGGGGTCTAAGAATAAGAAAAGGAAGTGTTCTGGCTCATCTATGGACAAAGAAAAAGTCAACAATGCAAAACGGTTCAAAGGCAACTATTATATTTACGGGAAGCGCGGAAATCGGGCTAAAGACTGTCGAAGCAAAAAGAAGGATACACAGAAAAAGAAACCGCCCCAAGCCAATATAACCGAAGTGGATAAA
>NC_036237.1:22415547-22425092 GCF_002742605.1 Olea europaea var. sylvestris
GTAGATTTAGGTCTTGTACCTAAACTTGACTCCAAAGACAAATATAAATGTGAAATTTGTGTTGAAGCAAAATTTGCTAAAAAACCTTTTAATACAATTGAAATGAGTAGTGAACCGTTGTGTTTGATACACAACGATATTTGTGATCTAAAATTTGTTCAGACTCGAGGTGGTAAAAAAATATTTTGTCACGTTTATAGATGATCATAGTAGATATTGCTAGGTTTATTTATTAAGTAACAAAGACGAAGCATTGAATGCATTTGTTACTTACAAAAACGAAGTTGAAAATCAACTTGGAAAAACAATTAAGGTATTAAGATCCGATAGAGGTGGTGAATATGATTCGTCCATGTTTGATGAATTATGTGCTAAGTTTGGTATTATTCACCAAACAATAGCTCCATATACATCGCAGTAAAATGGGATTGCTGAGAGGAAAAATAGAACTCTAAAAGACATGGTTAATGCTATGCTTATAAGTTCTGGATTACCACAAAACTTGTGGGGGGAAGCAGTGCTAACTGCTAACTTTATTCTGAATAGAGTTTCCCATAAGAAAACTGGTTCGATACTTTATGAGTTATGAAAATGTAGAATGTCTTCCTATAAATACTTAAAAGTGTGGGGGTCCCTAGCTAAAGTGGCTATTCCACCTCCCAAAAGGATTAAGTTAGGTCCTAAAACTATTGATTGCATTTTTATCGGATATGCAATAAATAGTAGTGGTACAGATTTCTTGTGCATAAATCTGATATAAGTGACATTCATGTCAATAAAATTTTTGAATCTCGAGATGCTGAATTCTTTGAAGATGTGTTCCCTAATAAAAGATATATTCTTGAGAAAACTCAAAAGAGAACAAGAGATAATGCTATTGAAAACAATATAGAACCTGAATCAAGAAGGAGTGAAAGAGCAAAGGTCGCTAAATCCTTTGGTCCAGACTTTATTTCTTTCGTAATTGAGAAAGAGCCCCAAACATTTAAAGAAGCTGTGACTAGTCCAGGATCCGTATTCTGGAAGGAAGCTATAAATAGTGAAATTGAATCTATTCTGAGTAATAATACTTGCCAATTGGTTGATCTTCCTAAGGAAACTAAACCAATAGGATGCAAATGGATCTTTAAAAGAAAGTTAAGATCTGATGGTTCAATAGACAAATACAAGGCTCGGCTGGTTACAAAAGGATATCGTCAGAAAGAAGGAATTGATTTCTTTGACACATATTCTCCAGTAACAAGAATTACTTCTATTCGGGTTTTAATTGCTATTGTAGCCTTGTACAACTTACAAATACATCAAATGAATGTTAAGACTGCATTCCTGAATGGTGATTTAAACGAAGAAGTATATATGGAACAACTAGAAGGTTTCATAGTGAAAGGATAAGAGAACAAAGTTTGCAAACTAGTTAAGTCCTTATACGGTTTGAAGTAAGCTCCTAAACAATGGCACGAAAAGTTTGATAGCGTCATGATTAGGAATGGATTCGTCATAAATGGATGTGACAAATGCGTATATTCGAAAAAATTCAAAAAGGCATACGTACTCGTCTGTTTGTATGTTGATGACATGCTTATATTAGGGACTAATATAGAAGTCATCAATAGAACAAGAATATGCTTACCAATAACTTTGACATGAAAGATATGGGTGAAGCAGACGTGATTCTAGGAATAAAGATATCTAGAACATCAAATGGAATAGTCTTATCTCAAACCCATTATGTTGATAAAATAATTGAGAGGTTTAAGACTGATAATATTAAAGAGACGAGTAACCCATTTCTTCCACATATAGTTCTTCACAAGAATAGTGGAAGTGGGAAATAGCAGTTAGAATATTCCCAAATTATTGGTAGTTTAATGTACCTGAACAAGACCTGATATAGCTTACTCGGTAAGTAAGCTGAGTCGTTACACAAGTAACCAAAGTAATCAACATTGGGATTCATTACTTAGAGTTTTGGGATACTTGAAACGGACCAGAGAGTATTCATTACATTATGGAAAATATCCTCCAGTAATTGAAGGATATAGTGATGCCAATTGGATATTAGATACAGACGAGTCAAGGTCTACCAGTGGCTATGTATTTACTCTCGGTGGTGGCGCTATATCATGGAAATCTTCTAAGCAAACGTGTATAGCTCGATCTACTATGGAATCTGAGTTTATTGCTTTAGACAAAGTAGGAGAAGAAGCAGAATGGTTAAGACATTTCATAGAAGATATTCCTATATAGCCAAAGCCTATACCAGCTATTTGTATTCATTGTGATAACCAGGCCACAATAGCCAGGGCTGAAAAGTTTGTGTATAACGATAAGTCGAGACATATACGTTGTAGACATAACATCGTTCGGCAGTTTCTCTCAAATGGAACAATATCAATTGATTTTGTTAAGTCAAAAGAAAACCTAGCGGATCCGTTCACTAAAGGGTTATCTAGAGAGCGTATAGACTGCGCATCGAGGAAAATAGGTTTAAAGCCTAAACCCCAATGAGTCATCTTAGTGGAAACCTAACCTGGCAACTGGAGATCCCATGGACTAGGTTCAATAGGAAAACTAATTATGAATGAATTGATAAGAAGCACTTAGGAGTTTAACTCCTTCCCATTTCCATGGACTAGGTTCAATAGGAAAACTAATTATTAATGACTCGATAAGAAGCACTTAGGAGTTTAACTCCTTCCCATTTCTATGATGCAAAAAGTGCTGACTATGAAGTGTATTACGGATAAGCTTTGCTTTTAATGATGACTATAAATGGTACAAGTAATTACAGTAGGGTACTCTTTATAGTACATCACCTATGTTAGTGCGAACTTGGCCGGTTCTATGAGAATTTACTTAGGCGAATTCTCTAAAGCACTCGCAGAACCCAAGTAGTTCAGGGCCGAAATAATGAACACAGTAGAGAACCAAGTTTGATATGAGAGATAATGTGTTTGGTCTATTGTCTGAGCTTGCAATAACGGCTGACAGTTCAAAACGTTGTGTTCACTGATTAGCCAAGTGAGTTCGATAGATTCTTACTAAAGAAGGTTCAAAGCGAAAGCTACCTATCTTGATGCGTTATCTTTCAGATAGTACTCTTCTTCTGTCTTCCTTGATTTGAGTCGACTTCTTCCATTCATGTGGGGGATTGTTGGAATTAATGAATTTAATTGGGTTTAAAACATTAAATGTAATATTTAATGATGTGGGCCATTGCAATTAATTTGGGTGAATTAGAAAAGTCTCCAATATAGGCCCATGTGTTGATAAGCCCATTTTAAGTGTTTTATATATGGAAAGGAATTCCACATCGAAAGTTTACAAGAAAATAGTCTTGTTTATATAGTAGGTTGTGTGAATAATATATAATTTAATAAGTTACCTACCACTTAGCTAACTTTAGCTAGCCAAAGGCTAGTCACCACTAGAGTGGTGCTTCGCACCCTCGCGCCGCTCCTCGGACCCGATCCCGATCTCGGTACGCGCACGTCGTAAAGTACACATTGGGCGTTTTAGAGGCGCACTTGGCACTTCGCACGTACACATCATAGCGAGGAGCTGGGGAACCTTATAGTTTTCGAAAATGGACTCTTGGTTCGATGATGTGGTAGTGCAAAGCTCGGTGAGTTGGCATTCTAGGTGGCGCATGCGTGGTAGGTCGCGTCCCTTCGTCCTACGTGGCGGTTAGATGTACGCATGGCATCCGCATGGCTGTGACTGTTTAGAAATTGGTAAATAGGCATGATGAATGGACACTTCACTTCATGGTTCAATCTAGGCCGTCAGATCATGAAAATAGTGCTATCCAATGGCTAATACGAATCAGACCACGTGGTGCACCAGCTCCTAAATTGTCACACACCTGTTCCATGAGACACTTCAATCTCTATAAATAGAGACCCCCAGATTCGTTTTGTAAAACACAAAATCAATTACGAATTCAATTGATTTCTAAATTCTTCTCTCTCCATATTCTGCTCTAAAAATTCTCTTATATTTTCGTGATTATTCCGTTTAAGTACAATCATTCATTGGTTCGACCGTCAAGGTTTGTATTATGCAGTATTGACTTTGGAAGGAGCGTTGTATCTTGGGAGACAGACGTCCATAATCCCGTTTGCACTTCATTGGGGGGCGAAATCTGTCTTAAGGAAATTTACTTTGACATACCTTGCTTTATCTACTGTTTTCTATTTTTCTGCTTATTTTATTTGTTCTTTTGAATGCGTTATCTCCGGATCTGGATGATCTGTTCCATCATCCTTCTTTTCTTTCTTCTTTTTTGGCTCACCATCAGGTCCCTTCTCGCGCTTCTTAGGGCTTGCAATCATACGAGCATGCCTTCTGCGTCGCTCATTGCCATCATGATCCTTGTGATCTTTGCTTCTTGACCTACAAACTGATTTCAAGTTTCTAGTTACCAAAAATAAAATCTTGCATCAATATAACGCGAGGAATATCTGATATACCAAAAACATAGAACTTCACATTTCATTTTATTAGATGAAAAAGAATGCATCTTCTTTAGCCCCTCAACAAAAGAGAGAAATACAGTCTTCAGAATAATCATTAGGCTATTCTTTAACCATTCAACAGTTCTATGTTATTTTATTTCTCTCCTACTGACATAAAATATAAAAACAGCAGAAATCAAATCATAAACAAATATAAAATACAGCCAAGCACAAACGGTTCCAACCTTGTGATTCAGATCATGCAAAATAAAGGGGTATCAGGTATGCGAAATGATAGAAAAAAAATAGAGATTTCAACTGCTACTGTGAAGAAACTATAACTAATTAAGGGAGCAACCATTAACAAACTGTGTGAACATGAAAATTGGTTAAAGAAAACAATCCCAGCAATTTCAATGTTAACTGCTTTACCATCTTTTAAAAAATCCTTTGAGAAATTGAGAATTTTCAAGATGGCACTCACCACACAACTAATAGGGATAGCAATCTTTCTTTAATATAAAATTGTTTCTAAATAAACAACTAGAGGGGACAAAAATAGATATATACAGAGAAAATCATACATGTATCTACGACTCTCTCGTTTTCTATCTCGATCTCTCTCTAGTTGGACTTCGTCCACCATACTAATCCTGTTGCACAAGGGCAAAACTAATAAAATGAAGCCAGTAAACAATCTTGTATGACATAACTACAAAAACAGAAAATGTAACATGAGCTGAACCTTGTCATGGCTGCCAGAATCTAATCCCATTGCAAGTTGGTTATCTTCATCCTTATCTTCCTCTTCCTCAAAATTCAACAGGACATGAGGTAGGACTTTTTGAAAACTTTGGCCAATAAATATTTATTTATTTTAAAATCTTATTTACCAATAAGCCCGTGTTTGGTAGGGATTAAAATAAATTTTGATATAAGTTGATGAAATGTGTGGTTGAAAAGTATTGTCCCATGAAATAGTTTATTAAAATTAATTCTTAAGCTAAGTAAACCTTTTAAACTTATCTGAACATGCTGTAAGTCGCAATAAAGCAAACTAGAAAGAACGGCCATTGTAAAACCAAATAAGCGCGAAGCTAAGGTTCCATAAAACAAAATCAGGGGATGGGGGAACAAAATCCGAAAATAGGGTAATCCTTGCCAGTGAAACAATTCTTAGAATCAAAATAAATCAAATGAATTATGTCAGACTAGAGGAAGCCTAGAAACAATAAGACTAGCATCAAACTTCCCCAAAAATCAGGTTTCTCATACCTTTTTTTTTATCCGTGGCAATGCAATATCACAAGAATAATCTTTTGTCAAAAGTTCATCAATCATCTCATCAACATGTATCAAGGTAAAGCCTGATACAATTGAAGCAGGGGAAGCATAACATTAGCATGACACAAAATATACTCGTTATGATCACAAGTAACGACTTCGAAGTCGTTTCAGTTAAAATTGATACTAAAACGATTTAGAACTCGTTCCTGAGAAACAAAAAGATATGCATATCGTTTCAATGTTAAATACATACTGCTTCTCTGATTTGCGTAACTACTTAGAACTCGTTATGACCACACATAATAATTTCGAAGTCGTTTAAGTTTAAATTGATACTAAAACGATTTAGAACTTGTTCCTGAGAAACAAAACGATATGCATACCGTTTCAATGTTAAACACACACTGCTTTTCTGATTTGCGTAACGACTTAGAACTCATTATGACTACACATAACGACTTCGAAGTCGTTTCAGTTAAAATTGATTTTAAAACGATGTAGAACTTTTTCCTGAGACACATAACGACATGCATATCGTTTCAATGTTAAATACACACTGCTTCTCTGATTTGCGTGACATAGAACTCGTTATGATAACACATAACGATTTCGAAATCGGTTTAGTTAAAATTGATACTAAAACGATTTAGAACTCGTTTCTGAGACACAAAATGACATGCATATCGTTTCAATGTTAAATACACACCGCTTGTCTAATTTGCATGACATAGAACTCGTTATGACCACACATAACGACTTCGAAATCGTTTCAATTAAAATTGATACTAAAACGATTTAGAACTCGTTCCTGAGACACAAAACAACATACATATCGTTTCAATGTTAAATACACATTGCTTCTCTAACTTGTGTAACGACTTAGAACTCGTTATGACTATACATAATGACTTCAAAGTCGTTTCAGTTAAAACTGATACTAAAACGATTTAGAACTCGTTCCTAAGACACAAAACGACATGCATATCATTTCAATGTTAAATACACGTCGCTTCTCTGATTTACGTAACGACATAGAACTAAGATATGTTATTATTCTATTTATGTTTATTAAAATTAATATGCAATAATTTCTATGTATATTAAAAATAAAAATATGGAAAAAAATTCTGTGATTTTGGTATGTGTAAGAGCAAAATCGGTATGTGAAAATACAGTATGTGGAAATAGTATATATTAAAAGGGTAAAAAAATATGTGTAAATACGGTTAAAAGCATATACGGCAGGAACATATATGGTAGGCAGCACATATGGCAAGCTACTTCCAAATACGGTAAGCTGCATATATGGTATACTCAAAATCGGTATCTAAACTACATATACGGTATGTGATAATTTGATTTCATTAACACCACTATATTCCAACAAACTTAAAAAAAATTCCTAAGGAAAAAATTGGTTTCTTATACAGTTAATTTTAGAAACTAATTTTTTTGTTTGACTTTTAGAAATGGCAATCGAATCGACCAACATGGATGTGATCCAAAATGTGTCTACTAAAAATCAGGTTGTGGGCTCTGCTGTGGCTCAAGGGTCAAACTCTATTATTGCTCAGACTGTGGCTAAATTGCCAAGTCATGTTGCGAGTCAAACTATGGCTCCAACGACTGGCGATACCGTTAATGTTCCAATTAATCATGGAGAAAAATCGGAGAAATTCAATGGCTTGAATTTCAAAAGGTGGCAGTAGAAAATGTTATTTTATCTGACCACTTTGAATCTTACTATATTCTTGACTGAGACTCCTCCAAGGATATGTCGAGCAATTGAGGACGTTTGAAATGTCATTTTTAGATATAACGATGTGCATATCGTTATGTTCTCGAAAAAACAACTTTGAGGTTGTTGTAGATGTTATATAAATCGAAACGAGTTAGAAGTCGTAAAATTTTAAAAGAAACGACATATATATCGTTATGTACCAAATAGTGAAATAATGTAACTTCATCCATCTCGTTTCATTACAAACCTGAAATCATTTCAGCTGGAATAATAACAACAACTTCGGTATCGTTTCTTCACAATTTAAACGACATTCATATCGATATTTCAACCATCCACGACCGCTCGACATACCTCCGAAATGTGTACGACAATCGAAAGAGGTATCAAGTGGGCTATAGCTCTCGAATAGCCCTGAAAGAGCCAACAGAAATGCCCTATTTCTATCGAAACAACCCGAATGTGAAAGACAACTATGGAATCACAAACATTACCATAACGTCGTTCAAGTGAGATTGAACCGACCCGATGACCTATTTTTATCTTCATACGTATGGTGGGACGTATGCCGGTGGCCGTGGATGGCCAAAACGCCCTTTTTAAGTATAACGATATTAATGTCATTTCAAGTGTGAAGAAACGATTCTGATGTCATCGTAGTTATTATTTCAGCTGAAACGATTTCGAACTCGCCAGGTTTGTAATGAAATGAGATGGATGACGTTATGTTATTTCACTATTTGGTACATAACGATATACATATCGTTTCTTTTAAAAATTTACGACTTCTAACTCGTTTCGATTTATATAACATCTACAATGACCTCAAAATTGTTTCTTCGAGAACATAACGATATGTATATCGTTATACCTAAAAACGATATTTCGACCATCCTAGATCGCTCGACATACCTTCAAAATGTGTATGACGATTGAAAGAGCGTATCAAGTGGGTTGGTAGTTCTCGAATGGCCCGAAAGGTCCAATGGAGATGCCATGTTTCTATCGAAATAACTCGAGTGTGAAAAACAACTATGGAATCACATATATTACCATAGTATCGTTAGGGTGAGATTGAACCGACTCTAGGGATGGCAGTGGGTCGAGCCGGCTCGGTTCGTTAACCCACGAGTTCGGGTCGGGCTCGTGGCGAGCCGAGCTTGGTTCGGCTCGTTGCTCGTGGGCGAGCTTGGCTCGGCCCATGAGCTCGTGTACTCACGAGCCACGAGCTTGTGGGTCGAGTCGAGCCGCTCGCGAGCTCGTGAATTTTTTTTATTTTTTTATTTTTTTTAGCAAAATTTTCAAATTTTATTGATAAAATTTTATTTTTTTCCACTTTTTGGACGAGCCAGCTCGTGGGTCGGCGAGCTCGACGAGCCGAGGGGGCTCGGCTCGTTGGACGCGACCCCCCGCTCTGCTCGAGCTCGGGCTCGTCATTTGACAAGCCCGAACAAGCCACGAGCCGAGCTTCGACGAGCCAAGCCTGCGAGCCGCGAGCCGGCTCGGCCCAATTGACATCCCTAACCGACTCGATGACCTATTTTTATCGTTATACGTACAGTGGGACATATGTCGGTAGCCGTGGATGGTCGAAACGTCATTTTTAAATATAACGATACTAATGTCGTTTCAAGTGTGAAAAAATGATTCCGATGTCGTTGTAGTTATTATTTCAACTGAAACAATTTCGAACTCGACAGGTTTGTAATGAAACGAGATGGATGTTCTTTCAAGAACGATTAGACTAGAACGATATCAATGTTGTTCTCAACGAAAAGAAACGATACGCGCCCAACCCTCATTAAGCACTAAAGCAATATGTATTTAACATTGAAACGATGTAAACTCGTTTTGTGTCGTACGAACGGATTTAATATCATTTCAGTATCAATTTTAAATGAAACGACTTTGAAATCGTTATGTGTGATCATAACGAGTTTTACATCGTTACGCAAATAAGAGAAACAACGTGTATTTAATATTGAAATGATATGCATGTCGTTTTGTGTCTTAAGAATGAGTTATAACTCGTTATGTTAATCTGTATAATTTTCGAACTG
>NC_036237.1:22425098-22426441 GCF_002742605.1 Olea europaea var. sylvestris
TAGCTCATGCAAGTAGATCGAACATGACCAATTTTCTTGCACCTGTTGTACTGATGAGCCGCAAGCGTCTCTCCGGCCGACCTTTTCCTCTTTTTTGACGGTCGCCCGCCCTGTCTTCGAACCAATGGTGGAAATACTTCTCTAACTATCACATTTTTAGGAATTTGCCATTCGACCTCGTTCGGCAAAGGATATAAGAATGTAAAATAAACTTGCTTCCAACAAATACTAGTGTAAAAGGGGATATATAATTTATAGCCGTCAGCTCCTTTAAACCTTGTGGCAGCAATTGCATGCACACATGGGAAGTTGTCCAAATCAAATCTTCTACACGTACATGTTATTTAGTAAAAATCCACAAAGCGGTGTTCTAAATTATCACAAACTTGATAAATGTCCAGAAAAATCTGATTTACCTCCAACCCATTTGACTCATTATATGTCATGCACATCTTTTTCCCTAATGCTAGCATGAGTTGGGTCACGCATTTTTGTGCTTCAACATGTCTTTTATAAAACCACCTTTGTAGTATCCCACGAATATATTCTATTAAACCAACTATGGGAAGTTCTCGGGCACTCTTCAACAAACCATTTATAGATTCCGCATTATTCGTAGTCATAATATTTTAACGTATCTCGGTAAAATGAGCTCTAGCCCAATAATGAAAATCTTCGTCTAATAGGTACTCTTTGATGCCCTCATTTTTACTGCATAGAGCTGCCATATAGGACTCAAATTAGGTTATAGTATAAGCCTCCGACGCTACCCTAAACAAAGTTTTCCAACATCACACCGTGAAAATTTTGTCTACAAGTTCTTTTGCAAGTAAATCGAAACACAATTCTAACTCCA
Organism: Olea europaea var. sylvestris; assembly: GCF_002742605.1. Taxonomy (NCBI): domain Eukaryota; kingdom Viridiplantae; phylum Streptophyta; class Magnoliopsida; order Lamiales; family Oleaceae; genus Olea; species Olea europaea. The sequence goes on from NC_036237.1 coordinate 22,425,955, forward strand.
TTTTTTATGTATATTGCACGGTCATATATAATCACAAGGTCATTCGTATCACCTATTTTTAATCGCAACTTCTGAAAGAATGAAGTCCTGGATTCATCATTCTCCGAATCAAAATCCCCATGCGAATGGAAATATTTGAAAATTTACATCCTGAGAATTTGCTACGAGTAGAGTACCTTTCATTCTCAATGTCAAGAATGCACCATCTACAAAAATTATCTTTCGCATTGAGTTGAGGAACCCATGTACACTTGGTCCCAATGCCATAAAAAGGTACTTGAAGCGCCAATCATCATTAGTATGAATGAATGTCGGTGTACGAGGATTTCGCATCTCCAAAACATGACAATATGCTGACAATTTTGCATAACTCTCATGGGATTTCCCATGAATCAGTCCACAAGCAAAATTTTTAACCATGTACGCTTTAGTATAGTTTACGGTTATGCCAAACTCTCGATGAATGTCATTAATAATGTCCTTTGGT
>NC_036237.1:22430677-22435445 GCF_002742605.1 Olea europaea var. sylvestris
TTCTGTCCTACTCCACTTGACTTAATCAAGATATAGAAATCATTAAAAGATTAACTTAACATTTAACCACTTTACCGAAAGCACTTCGTATCATAGGAATGAGTTAGGAAATTTGATTTTCTAAGTGCTTCATGGAATCCTCACAACTTAGTTATTCATTTGAACTAAGATCTTGAGATCTCCAGTCAACAAGGTAGGGTTACCATTATAAGGACTCTAATGTAGTAGGCTTCAATTCCATTCATTTCAATATGCAGTATAATTAATCTCTCGATAAATCTCTTAAAGGTACCATGAGTTTACACCATTTGAGTTTAACTGTTTAATGGTATTATGTCTGTGACTTGTACGTGTAGACCTGCCATTAAATTTGACTTAGTATCTTATCAATTATTGCTAGCCAACGATTGATTTCATTTAATAGATACAAATTGTCATCACCAAGAAATCCTCTCATGAAGCTGCATGCTTCTTATTAACTTGATCTAAAGCTTAATTAAATCCAAACAACACTATTATAGGATTTCTATCTAATTATTACACTAGTCAACTATGTTTATTAGTAGATTTCAGAATCATGGGTATTCAATATTATCATTGAAACATTACAGTGCATTCGAACATTATGAATATTCTTCAAATATTTCAATTGTTCCTTCACGTCTTTTCTATCTTTCCACCTTCATAGATATATTTCTATGATTATAAGATAGAAGCAAATGTAACTGTTAAACTGAGTTATCCCACAATTTCTCAATTAGGAATACATATGTAATCTAGTAATGTTGCATCCACAAGTTTTAAACTTTTCATTTAAGGTCACGAGCATTTTACGATAACCCCTACATCTTTGGGTTACAATTGAACTTAGGATTCAGCAACTCTTTCATAGTTCAATTCATTTATCTTTTAGATAATATTCGTATTAAGTGCTTAGTGAAAGTCTAAGTACTTTCAAAATAACTCACAATTTATTTCAATTAAAGTTGCATATAACTTACTTCAATCCAATTATTTTAATTTGATCATCCAAATTAAATCAAAGTCATCATATAGACTAGCAATGCTTTCCTTACCACTTCCAAATCAATTTTTCATTTCCAATTCGTGTATAATTCCATGGCAATCATATGAGATAAAGCAATTCAAGACTTTTGGCCTTTTCCATCTTTCTAATATGCCCAACACAATGCCAGTATCTCTCTTCAATATACACATAACCATCCTGTAAAATGTTTTTACGAATCAAAACCACATGCATTTTCTAATAGAAAGACAACTGCATACAATATGAAAAATTGTCATTTAAAATACAACCATCATTATTGACTGCCTTTTATCTCCATATGGCCCCGTAACCATGTTTTTATATTTTATTATCAAATAGATAGATACAATGTAATTGCACTACTTCGGTACTGATAAGTGTGTTTTTGCACACTTATTGGGGTACTTAATTTGATATAATTATTGATTAAATGAATGAAATTCTACTCACACATTTATTTTTGTAGGTCAAAAATCACCCATGGAAAGATAACAAGGCAAAAGAGAATGAAAAGGACCAAAAGTGCACAAAAACTTGAAATTGGGAGGACCAAAATGAACAAGTGAGAAAGCTGAAGGACATTGGATGCAATTATGGAGGGCAAAATTGAAATGAAAGTCAAAATTTAAGGACTAAATTTGATGCAACCAAAGTTGGAGGACCTAACGTGCAATTATTTGAGGACCAAATTGAAGAGAAGGAAAAAATGGCTAAGGCACACACCTAGGCCTGTAGATAAGGCGCAAACCTTAACCTCAAAATAGGGGGACTGAGGAGGCCAAAATAGATGAGGCACGCGCCTAGTATAAAAGTTCAAGGACCGTTTTGTTTTCTTTCCAAAAACTAGGGACCAAGGCTGCAATATTCCTTAGGTTTTAATATAAAAACCTGAATTCTAGGAGTCTTCGGCTAAAGTTCTTCTTCCTTTTTATTTTTTATTTTTTGTTCTTTTTTCTTTTTCCTTTCATTTTCTTTGTAAATTATTGGTATTTTGGAGAACACAATCAAAGAGCAAAAGGGAGAATACATTAAGGTGGAGAAAAGTTGGGGAAAATCATAGCCAAGCTACCAAAAAAAAAAAAAGAAAAAGAAAAAGAAAAGGGTTTTATTTATATCTTTGTGTTTTCTCATTTATTTTGCCACATTTGTGATGTATTGAATGAATATTCTCCTTGGTTATCATTTATTTAACATGGGCTAATTTATTGAGTTCGGATTTATCGAGTAGCTTGACCTAGGTTTAATTGATTTTCAATAATTGCCATTTGATCTTAAGTTGCCTACTTTCATGTGTTTCTATTATTGTATTTATTGTATTTTTATTTGTGGCTAATGAATAAATGTGTTTTACAGAGTGTACATCATTCGAGAGAAGATTGTGCATTTTAGACCAAATGGTAGAAACTCTAGGTTTGTGTAGAGGATAGAGATATACCTCTAGTCCTATGTGACTAAATGAGCTATTTTCACAACAATTTAATGTGGTTGTTTGGTTGTAATCGACATAGAGATATAGTAGGCTAAACCAATCAATTAGGGTTAATTTCATTCGAGAGAGGTAATTAGCTAAAATTAGAAGATCGGGTCTAACATCATAAATGAGCAGCGTGTTAATTGTTATGTGGAGAAATTAATTAGGGGACGGTTAAGCGAAATCATGAATCTCAACCACGTTTTCCTCCGAAATTCCCAAGATTTCCATATTTTCTTAGTTTGTATGTTTTTCCTTATTTTCTAAAATTAACTCTTTATTTTGTGTTTGTTAATTTTCATTGTTAGAATATAAATTAATTAAAATTGTGTAATCTAAAGTAAACATTCCTTGAGGGATCTACAATTCGGACTTAAAAGGTACACTTTATTACTTCAATGCGACCAATGCACTTGCGGTAGTATTTTAGTGAACATGTACTACATGAAAGAGACCCGCATTTAACAATTAAAAGTCATCAAGACAAGGTAGCAAATGTATTCCGATCGTCACCAACTAACTGTCTTCAAAGCATAATTTGAACAGGCACTTATATATTCTTTCATCAATTAGCCATCGACTAATTCAAATTATATTTAGAGTTGAAAAGTCAGCATTTTAATAAAACTAAATCCCATGCACTTTTCCAAAATTTAAACCAATTTTTTAAGTTTATTCAACTGCTACAGCCGACTTTGAATTATACCAAATAAACATAACTGCAAGCCATGAAACATAAATCCAAAAGGTTCAAACCTTTTTAGAAAATAGACGGGAATTTCTTTTCTTATCATATGCAATTATAATGGAAATTATTTGCAGACAAATTCTATATCAAAATTTCCAATTGTTCAAAATATTATTCAACATGCTAGAAACAAAAATACATTCCAGATTCTGATAGAACATAAAATGCACAACAAGCACCAAAATTCATCTTAAGATTGTTGAAGAAATTACATCGATATTGTGGATATTATATTCACAAAATGTACCTTATACATTCACGAATTCGAATCAAAGTTTCGACTTATCGAATCTTGATTTGAGAAGAAAAATGATAATTACCGAATCTGATTCCGAACACATGAATATGGATTCATCCATTTCCATTCTTGAATTTCAACCTTACATGAAATGAAAGAATATTAGTTAATTTCTGAAATCAAATATGATGAAAGAAATCAGAAATAAGGAAAACTATATGCAAGTGATGCGATTAGCTTAAGCAAGTGTTTGACACTCTTTCCTTAAGATGAATTTGCCCTGTATCGGTACTAACGGTTTTTAGGCAATCATCTCTCACGATACAACAACCACGTCAAGCCATAGAAGTACTCCAAATGACTTCGATCGACGAATTCGAATGGAATTCCCTCTCTGCCATAACCATGAATTGGATGCAAGATATAATCACTTCTACAAAGTATTTAATACAACATGACATGAAATGAATAATAATGACTTACAAATGAACGTCCAAAAGGTCCTATATATAGAAGTTGAAAGCTTGTAAGCGAAGGGACATACCCCAAATTCAGCATTTTTCATGAAAAATTGTAACTCAATTGTCGCTAACTTTTCGCTAATACATCGCTTGAGCGACGGTCTTACCCGCTGAATTTCGATTTCCTTCAAATATTGGACCAAAGTTCTCTTTCATACAAATTGGTCTTCAACCAATTTCCAACAAACATTGCAGCGACTGAAGTCCTAAACTTTTTGGAATGTACAGTTTAGTACCTACTTGTCTGAAATTGGCATTTCGCATAACTTTTGATACAGAAGTTTGAACTTCAAAATTTAATTATATTTTCAATAATATATTATTTTCTTTGTAGCGATCTTTGTACCAAAATTTGAGCACTAATTTCCTCAAATGCTTCGGATGTAGGTTTTTTATTTTGCATCTTTTGGTATTTTTATGTCCAAATTTCTTTCTTTTTGCATCAATTATCTTCAAATTTGGAATTTAACTTATAAAAACAAAATATACTAATATGAGTAAAAATGCGTTCAAATAATGTATATTTGATTGTGCTTCTTTCTATAGATGAAGCGAAAAAGTGGCTTCTCTCAAATTTAAAATAATGTAATAAGAATCTCAATTGAACAATAGCCATGAAAAGAAAACGAAAAAAAAAAAGGAAGAAAGAAAGAAAAAGAAAAAAAACAATAGTGGACATGCTATCGCATCTTTGTTGGAGGCAATTTTTGTAACTCGAAAATGTAAAAATCATGCTGTGGCC
>NC_036237.1:22443290-22447053 GCF_002742605.1 Olea europaea var. sylvestris
ATATTGTTTAACAGAACCTTGTAAATCACAATAAGTGAATAAGATATTGTTACACGCTAAATCAGAATATATAACACGAACAATTTGTTGTGACACAAAGTCAACAAAATATATTTGTAAACCATAATATCTTCAAAAGATAGTATGTAGCAATACATACATATGTTTTTCAAACATAATTGGTTCATAAAGACAACATGTTGCGACATGCCCTAGTTTATTTATTTATTTATTATTAAATTGTAAAATTTAAGACATAACTCATTGGTATTTTACAAAATTATACAATCTCTATCCTCAAATTTCTTGATCAAGCATCTTCGCAATCGATCATGCACCTATGAAAATTCAGATTTAGTGAATATATAAATACTCCATAAGATGCAAGTTCGATTTCATACATGATTGTTATGTAGAATAAAAAACTTACATTTGGAGAAAATTAATCATCTCAATCTCAAATTTAGACCATAAAAAGAACATATTACTCATTTTAATCTCAAATTTAAAACAATATTTCAAGTAGTATTATATAAGACTTCGAGTTCATCTCAATCTCAAATCTAGAATCATTGATCCAATCTTAGGCCCTACTTTAAGATCATGCACATATTTCGATACTTCAACCTTAAAACAAGAAATCACAACTTATGCTTGTAGTGTGTCTTGCCTTAACATTTGTTGATAAACAAGAAATGCAATCTTCAAACTTAAAAAGTTCACGAGAATTTGGGGAAAATGAACTTGTTTGCATTATAACATTTATTTTTCAACTTTTCTTGAACTTTCTTGAAGTAAGATTTAAGAGAGTGTTTCTAACTTGTGAAATGGGGGGACAACATGAAATGAAATGTGTAAACAAAAATGGAGAAGGGGTCGGCCATGGGGGTTTTATAGGGAGAAAATTAGTTAATTTGGTTATAATGAGTGGTCAATGAAACATCTTGTAATTTCCATTTTCTTAATGTAAGAATTTAATCAAAATGTAATAGATAGACTAAGTGGTATTACTAGAATATAATGACCTTTATTTATGCTGTAATGATCGATAATTAGCTCTCTAAACAACCGCAACTCAGTCCAAGATGACCTTCTTTGTGTGATTGAAAAATCACGAAATTGATACCATTTGAGCCACTTTATTCTATCTTATTAATAAGTGAGAAAGTTGTAATTCGTTCGCATTGTCTTTGACACGGTTTTTAAATCCCAAATAATTCCAACAGTATACATATGTGTCAAAAATTTATTAATATTTTCTTGTAACGTTTTACAATTCAATCATTTAACAAAATTAAAAAGTTATTTGAACTTGTATGTGTAAGTAGAAACCCTTTCTTTTTTCTTTTTTTTTTAACAGGAGAGATATACCAATTATCTAACTCTAAATTTTGGACGTGAAAAACATAATCCCTATGACCCTAACTAATGCTTGTGGGTAGAAACTTGATTATACAACAAAATGAAACAAAAACTAGGATGACAAAATTCATTGTCCACGAACTGGCTGCATTGCTCCAACTCGAATGGTTAATCAGGACAGTGACAAGAAACATAATCTCCGTCCTAAAATTTCGAGCATGCTCCGATTTATTTTATTTTATTTTTATGTTTTTCAATTTAAATCGTGTTTAATCGACGATAAATAAAGATTTTTTAATCCTCGCCCCATCCCTACCACGCTCCCAAAAATTCCCAACGAGGTGAGGATGATAATGACCGCTTCTAGGTTTAGCTCTCTTTATTGCCGTCCCTACAAAAAGTAAATAAATGCTATTATTCACGCCACATTTTATTTTAAGTATAACATATTTAATTATATGAAATGTTCATAACCTTTCGTTGCTGTCATACTTATTTTTCCAACTCTTTTCGTTGTATTTGAGTATTTCACTAATTAGTACATCTTATTCCCTATAACAACTTCCACCAAAAATTTTGACAAGAGGGAAAATAAAAATTTATTTTCCCCATGTCTATTTAATAAGAAAAATAATTCAAAATTATGTTTAAATACTTATCCATCATTTTAAAGCACGATAACAAAATCTTTTGATGAAAGAATTAAAGACAAGATTTGCTAATTGATTAAGGGTTAATGATAAGAATGAGATGAAAAATTAAGAACATAAATATAACCATAAAAAAAATTAGGGGCTAATGATATAATTAAAATGTGATGTATTTAAAAACACGTGGCAAATATAACTGCCCTTATCTTAAATAAAAATCCAAGGAAAGAAAAAGTGCATGAAATTTAAAAATTGGAGATAAAACAAGAATCAAGCAAGTACACGCACATAGGCTTGCCGAACTCAACTGCATTTCGGTGTCCCATGTTATCCATCCACTTCAATCGATACAATGCACATTCCCTCAAAAGAATTTGTGTGCCTTGTGGTAATGACATAAGCTCATCTTTCAATTTTTTCCTTTTTTTATCTTAGCCATTTTTTTGGTAAACTTCCAGTCAAGGATTTAGGTTCGATTTGATAGAAAAAAATTTCGTTATCTGAATAGAGTTAGTATCCGATGTCCTTATCTCGTTATCACTATTATCAAAATTTGATTCATCACTAGAATTTTGAGACGAAAAACACAATTTTTGTGGAACAAATTTTTTGGTTGCAAGTCAGACTTTATTACAAAAATTTTGATACTTCAAAATTATAGCATCATGTCAATGGCAATGGGGAGGGTCCGGAACAGGGTGGGCCGGTTGGGCATTTTCTCGCCCCATTACTCGTTTAACGTAGAAGGGGGGGGGGATTGTCCCATTTATGTACCTATTTATTTTATTTTTAATTTTTAATAATTCATTTTATTAACCTCATTCATTCAAGTAAGACAATTATATAATTATTAACTTTTTTAATTAATTTACTTTTAAAATTTAAATTATTCAAATATATTTGATAAACTAATGTTTTTATTGTTTATCATATTTTTTAGATGATCTTTTGTCACATTCTATTATAATTAATGAAATTTCATTTTTTCATTTAAATTATTGAATTCTTAAAAAAATAATTAAACGAGGCGGGGTAGGACCTTGACCCGATTACCCAATTAAGCAGGGCCCTGTGAATATCGGGTTTAACGGATATTTTTGACATATCTAAATTTGTTTGAAGTTGACTTGTTGACCCAAAACACATAGAATATAAATTTTCAATAAAATTTTAGCGAATACCATCCCCAAACAATTAAAGTGTGTTTATGATATATAATTTAACGCATGTGAATCAATCTGTGTCGAACTAGATCGAGTTGGTGCCAACTCTACTCAATTTCAGTTTCTAACCTCGTCACTTCTAATATTGAACTATATTCATTGAAACATTTGAAGATATTCTTATATAAATTGTCTTAACAATAAATCTTAATATCTAAATTTCTAAGAACGTAACAAAGGGAATGTTATTATTAAAATTCAATGCCAAGCTCAAGAGGTACTGACGATGACCTGGGTTCGAGGTTCTTTTTGATAGGAGAGGTAAAATCCTTTGATCCCATTTTTAAGTCAGTAAAAAATAAAATAAAAAATAGAACATTATTATTTACAAAAACAAAATTTCAATTTTACAACGTAAATGGTAAAATTAAAAGTTTGGTGGTCAAAATAAAATTCAGGGTAAAATTCAGTGATCTCATTGACAAAATTGACCCATTCTAACTCTCTCCTCGTTGGCGTTTTTGGACAGCAGTTGGAACTTACCAAAATCAATGTCCTTGCAATTATAATAATAAATAATAATAAACT
>NC_036237.1:22453211-22516989 GCF_002742605.1 Olea europaea var. sylvestris
TTTGGGGGGGGGGGGTCATATCCAAAAAATTTATGGAATTAATGATAAAACCAACAAGGTATTGAGACAAATCTTGAAAAAAATACTTACTATTGTGATCAATGTAAACTATAGAGAATTTATTATCACCAAAAGAAATAATTGGAGGACAGCATACATTAGAATAAAAGACATCAAACTGTCTGTAACTAGTAAATGACAAAACAAAAATGGTATCCCTCCATTCCATCAAGATAGGCTTGCTATCCTTTCTAACATGTCCCAAATTATAGGTCACTTTCCTTGTTGAGAATATAGAGATGTATTTTTTTTTCAGTTTTCTAATATGCTTTTATATAATTTGCATTGTTATTAACAAATATAAACTACTAATATTAAAATCACTGTTTAATGTAAAAGTATATTAAGAATAAACCTATCTCCGTGGGACTACGAAGTAGTATGTATGATTTCGTGCACTTGTACACATTACAAGGAAAACTGTACTCTTATTGATGGATACAGACTTCATTAGAAGAAATTAAATGATTGAGGTAGTACAAAGATGACCCACGCCACTATACTAATCATTGTAGAGGCTTTGTCACTGAGAAAAGTAGCAACAAGGTGGAACTATTCATAAACACCATTGTTAACTTGACCGCACATGTGATTCCCAAGAAAATCAATTTCAGAAATTGCAATGATTATCATTTTCCTTGACAACATCATCCCATATTCTGTGACAATTTCTCTAATCTTCCAATCGAAGGACCATGGTGACATTTACATGTACAACTTAGCAACACCACGAAATACTCTGAGCATAGGGCAATGATAACATTAATTGTGCATCTTACATCATCACACAAGAGTAAATTAACATATTGACTATTTTTTTGCATTGTAGTTGAACTATTACTTACTTCTATCCTTGCTTATTCTATCATTCCAGACTTCGTTCGTCTACATTTCATAAATATACACATGAAATCCTAACTGATCAAGTATCATCGTGTATATCATATTTAGGGTTAAATACCATTATAATGGAGTCCAACGGGGATGAATATATCAAAAATAAGGATTCAAAGCGACACTATGGATTGAGAGTTGATACTTGATAACCAACTCGCTAAACACGTGAAAAATTAGGGCTCCGTGATTAATATAGAGGTTCCTATATGGTATATAATATATTAATGGAACGCTTATCAAGTTAGGAGTCCAAATTTTTTATAGATCTCAATCGATGCTTCCTATAGAAAGTTATGCGGCTGTCCATCCAAGCTGCATTACTGTCCAATTTTAGTGGAGCCGACCCTTACCCCTAAAAATGATAGGGGCTTGACCTTAGCCGCCAAGGGATTGTTTTTTCTCTCTAAAATTGAAAATTCCCACCGATTTACAGCTATTATCATGGGCCAGGTTGAAATTAAAATAAGGGTTCGTTTGATTGCAATAGTGAAATTTGGATGGAAAGAAAATAAATACCGAGGATAAAATTTGTTTCCATTGCCAAAAAAAAAAAAAAGAAAAAAAGAAAAAAAAAAGAAAAAGCTAGAAAATTGATTGCCCAACAAACCCTTAGGAATTGAAATTCAACAAAACCAAGGAAAATAGGTCACTAGTCACATGAGGGGGAAGGATAGAAAATAAATTGCCAAGAAAATTTTTGCATGTGAAAATTGGAAAAAAAAAATCCATTTTCCATGAAATTTCCTCAAATCAAACGTGCCCTAAAGTCTTTTATTCTGACTTTCTACCTCAAAAGTTATTAAAAACTCCGAGAATCGCCATATAATTCCTAAAAAAAAATAAAAAATAAATAAATAAATTCTGGAATGTTACAGCGCAAAAGACATGCCCAATGCTCAGTTCCTCCATCTGATATGTGCGTGGAAAAAAATTCAATAGAAGCATTATAATTAAGGAAAGCGTTAGAAATGAAAAAGATATTTTTTACATATTTGAAACAAAAAGCACATTAGTTACAGTTTCAAAATTTTCATTGAATTGCAACTTTTATTCCAACATTTCATTTGTGGCATCCACAAAACCTTTCAATTGGTTGCAACCAAAGGACAAATTAATAGTTTTCGTCAATTTTTCTATTAGTTTACCAAAATAGATGACTTTGTCCAATTTTAAAAGGGTAAAATGATAAATTGTAGCTTTCTCAAATAAAACAATCAAAATAGTTAAGTTCCTATTCGATAATCATTAAAGAATCAAAATTTTCATTGAATTGCAACTTTTATTCCAACATTTCATTTGTGGCATCCACAAAACCTTTCAATTGGTTGCAACCAAAGGACAAATTAATAGTTTTCGTCAATTTTTCTATTAGTTTACCAAAATAGATGACTTTGTCCAATTTTAAAAGGGTAAAATGATAAATTGTAGCTTTCTCAAATAAAACAATCAAAATAGTTAAGTTCCTATTCGATAATCATTAAAGAAATTTTTTTTCCCGTCAAATTCATTTTCAACTACACATTCTCACAATAAAATATTTTCGTACTTTTAACTACATATTCTCACCAAAAAACTATTTCAAAAAGGTGTGAACTCCAAATAATCGTGATGGCCGAAAAAATATGTGGTCGACTGTCAAAGGAGGTTGCACTCTCGCAAGGTGTTGGCCTTGGCCTTGTGGAGAAATTGAATTTTGCTAGAACTTATTATCCTTTCTCATTCAAGGAAGGGGATAGATAGATTGTTGCTTGAAGTAGGTGGATTAATTTGTGCTCCATCTAGGAGATTGTTGAGAAAGTGCGAACAAAATCTATATCAACTAGGAAAAATGAGGTAAATAATGTGTTTACAAGAGAATTAATCTTCTTATTCTAATAGTTTAACCTATTGAGATGAACCTCCAATTATCAACACAAAACTACAAATATGCTTAAAAAACATAAAATTTAATACAAATTTACAAATAGGTTTAAAAATTAGTTTTTGATGTTATATTGGTCTAACATATATGCACATGACGTTGAAAATTAAATTTAAATAACTAATTGTATTTTTTAACCTTTTAATTTTTATTTATTTTTAACTAACCCTTAACTCCTCAAATGAATCTCGAACCCGAGTCAAACTCGTAATGTTTCGCACTTACAACTTCAGCTAGACTTCGACTTCAAATGTTTAAACTTTTAAATAACATAGACATTATTTCACTTATCGTCTTAGTTTCCTTTGTTAAGTAATGATCCTTTGCTCAGTGGTAGTTTATATTTGGATCATGTATCATGTGTGTGTATATATATATATATCCTTGCTTGCAAGAAGATACATTTGACAAATACATTTTCTCATTAAATATGTCAACAATAATTTAAATTAAGATCAAGTGTAAGAATAGATTTAAGGAATTATACATCATATGGTTTGAGGAACTTCAGATGATATATTGTTCGCGTATACAGGGAAGGACCCACATGGGGTCACGTGAGGTCATATGACCCCACAAATTTTTGAAATCTTTATTTATTTATTTGTTTATTTATTATTATTATTATTTTTTTTTTTTTTTTGGATAACCTAACAAGTACCCAATACCAATTGCCAAACCCAATTTTTCTATAGTAGCCTAAACTTTTGAAAAGCCCAAATTCAATCACTATATCCATATCCATAATCCCATAATCCATTTACTGTTTTACCCAAATCCAAGCCAACTTATATAATGAGTTCCAGTATTCCCAACTCAAATCCCATTTTTCCCAAACTGCCAATTACCAAACGTGAGCGGTGACTCATCTCTCTTTTTACACTTTCCAGTTTTGTCTTTGTTATCGGCCCTCCACCCGGCCATCCCTCAGCGGCTCCACCCTACCCAACTACAGACTACGATGAAAATTATTATTTTTGATCCCACAATTCGAAATTTTTGGGTTCGCTCCTGCTCATATATCCACCACACACACAAACTTTTTTTATTTTTATTTTAAATATAGCTAATAGTTCATAAAGTTTAGGATAAAAAACTACAATCTGTGTCCGTCCCAACCCCCCACCCCCAACCTAAAAAATAATAATACTAATAATTTCAAAATATCCCTAAAAGTTCATAAATTTCATGATAAAAAAGGCGAGTTGAATTCAAGCAATTTTTGGAACTTGTCAACTCAAAACAATAAACAAATCGAATTACTTGAGTTCGAATGGCATAAAACTTATTTAAATGAGGTAGATCGCTCCATTTGTGTGTGAGTTGTTTTTAGCATGACATTATAAATAAGAATCAATTCGAACCTTAAAATGTTCATCCTTCGAATAAAATTTAATGGGATTCAAAAAGATCATGTCTTTATTCATATGATCCCATATACAAGAATAGAATTGCATGCTCATATTCATTTTGTTAGAGAATATTAATATGCTGAATTAATACATTAATAAATCACTTTTATTATCTCTAGATGATTATTAAGGATAATTGATAAGTGTGTTTTTACACACTTATTTAGTTCACAAGTATGACTTAATTATGATCAAAGAGTTTGAATTATGGCTTAATTCTATGTAACTATGTTTTGTACGACTATATTGATGAATGTGGTGAAATTCAATAGAAAAGAAACGAAAAAGAACCAAAAAGGAAGAAAATCCAAAGTATGGGGACTAAATTGTAACATTTCAAAAGTTGATTCGGATCATAAAATGAAGATTAAAGATGTTGTGGGTTCAATTGGATGAAATTAAAAGTCAAAAGGTTGAAAATACAAGAGAAAGGACTTGAAAGAATAAAAAATTGACTTCAGGGGTTAAAATGCAACATATGGAAGAAATTTTGCCTAGGTGACAGCCCAGTTATAAACACTGGCGATTGCCCAATGTGATTTTTTAATTACCGAGAAGAAATTTTTGGCCTAAGCAACTGCTCGAGTTTTGCCTGGACGACAGCCCAAATCAATCGCGGCGAGAAAATCTTGTTTCCTTTTCTGAATGAAATTCTTATGGAAACAAATCTTAGGGAGCCTTTTAAAGCCCTAGAGACATCCAAAAACATAGACCACGCATTATAAATTGTTTTGGGAGGATTTGAAGATAAAGAAGAAGGAAGAACAAGAAGATTCTATCCAAAATTCAAAGTCTTCAAGAATTCAATAGGGTGATGTCTTTTCTTGATTTTTATTGTTGTGTTCTTCTTCCCATCATGCTAGGCTAGAAAAATCTATACTAGGAGATTGATGAACCTTGTAATGTCATATTTAATTCTTTGTTCTGTATTTTGACATTAAAATACATATTGATTGTTTGAATGATTTATATGCATTTAATTGCCTCCATGATTATGGATCCGTAATTGTGTGAGTTTTGGTGGTTTGCTTCATCTATTCAAAAGATAAGGAATAAATTCGATAAGATATAATTCATAGAAGGGTCTGATATAGGATAGAAATATATCCCTATGCTTTGCATGAATCTCTAATTACTCACAAAACTACATACATTCTCATATATTTGGATCCGTCATAGAGATATAGGCTGACGGTGTATAAAAATAGGTTCAATTCATCTCGAGAGAGAGTGTTGGATAGATTTAAGAGTATTGATTCTTCAAAATGTCATCGTGTTGTTAAAGTGTGGAATTAAGGTTAAATTGAACATTATTTGAGAATTCGTGATCCTAGTATATCTCACATTCATTGAATACATTTAACTTGAGTCCCGATTATGAAACTGCATTTTAGTTAAATTAAACGTTGTTTTGCATAGCATACCGTCCAATTCATAATATTGGTACTCTAGCTTAGATTTAGAATTTTTTAGGATAAAAACTCATAATTGATCATTTAGATTCGGTTAAGGCCGAGATAAATACAATTGAACTACTCAATCTCTGTGGGACGATATTCGGACTCTAAAAATTCATTTTATTGCTTGTTAACGAATCATACACTTGCTGTGATTTAAATCGAAAGGAACTATTTCATGAACAAGTTTTTGGCACCGTTGCTGGGGATTGATTATTAGTTTGATTTTATTTTTCTAGGCACTAATTCGAACTTGAAATTTCTATTTTTATTAATTTTCATTTAGATCATTTTATTTTTATTATAGTTCTTCAAATTGTTTGAATCTTAGTGCTACTACCGATTTTCTCACCGAGTTGAATGCCAAGATCGATTGGAGGAGAATTGATTCCAACTGATCCTGAAATTGAGCGCACTTTTCATTGACTACAAAGAGAGACTAGAGAAGCACAGTTGCAAATGGCTAACGAACCTAACAACCATGTTATCCCAGCCAATGAAGGATAGGCGATAAATGAAGAAAATGAGATTTTGGGAGATTTCTTGACTCCTCAAGTAATTCAAAGCCAGTCCAACAAAGTGTATCCACCGTTTGGACAGCCTAATTTTCAATTGAAGACTAATGTGATACAGCAGTTCTAGAATAGACATTAATTTTATGGCAGAGCCGAAGAAAATCCACATACACACATATCTCGATTCTTGGATATGTGTCAACACTTCAGGTATCAAGGAATTTCGGATGATGTTATTAGGCTAAGGTTGTTTCCACATACACTGAGGGATAAGGCATTTGAATGGGTCACTTCCTATTGAAAGCATCACTACTTAGAACGGGCTGGCTCATAAATTTTGCACAAAGTTCTTCTCATCAGCTAAGATAGCGAAACTAAGACATGAGATATCGATATTCAGTCATGGGAAATCTGAATCATTTGACGAAGCCTGGAGTAGATTCAAAAACATGCTCCGAAAGTACCCTCAACATGGGTTCGACAAAATGACGCAAAACTGATTCTTCTATACAGGGTTACCCCCATACTTCAAAAGCATGGTGGACTCATCATCAGATGGCTCAATATCCACACGAACAATCAATGGAGCACTGAAATTGTTTGAGAGAATGGCTACCACTTCAAGCATGTGGTCCTCTGAGCGGGTGATTCGGAAGAAGCCTCCGGATGTCTATGAGGTAGATGCATATTCAACCTTATCAGCAAAGATTGACTCACTAGTTCATAATGTGGAAAGTATATCACAGTGAAAGCATATCACAGTTAGCGAATGCAACATATGCACATAAGCCAAATTGTGAAGAATGTGGAGCGAATCATAGTACAGCGAAATGTCCAATTCTGTCACAAGGAATAGAACAAGTAGCGTACGCACAATGGGGTCAACATCAACAGAACTATCAAAATTCAGACAATTACAATCACAGTTGAAAAGAACATCCAAATCTCTCGTGGGGTGGTACCCAAAATTAGAATAGATCCCAGAGGCAATTTCAGCAGGAGAAGACACTTCAATTAGAAGAGATGTTTGCAAAGTTCATGGAAAAGACTGAAAAATACATAAAAGCAAATAACCAATTCATAAGGAAAACTGAAACTACTCTCCAAAATCAGAGTGCCGCAATTAAAAACTTAGAGATGCAGATGGGACAGATGGCAGTCGTTATGACGAAAAGGGCACCAGATAAGTTACCAAGTAATACTGAGTTGAATCCTATGGAGCATGTTCAAGCGATCATAACTTGAAGTGGGAGGCAACTACCTGAAAGACACGTTGAGAGGCCGAGTGTAAACAATGAGACAACACTCTCTACAGAAGAAGAGATTGAATAGCAAGACGAGCGGACACGTGAATCCACACTAAAGGAGAATTCAGAAACTTCACGAGGTAAGGCCACCATTCCAGTTAACTCCTATGAGCCACCCATTCTACTTTCCCAGAGGTTGAGAAAGCACAGGATGGAGCAGCAATATAAGAAGTTCCTCGTAATCTTCAAAAAACTCTACATCAACATATCATTCGTCGATGCACTATTCCAGATGCCAGCTATACAAAATGTCTGAAGGACATATTATTAAATAAACGCAAGATGAAGGATCATGAGACAATAATCCTAACCGAAGAGTACAGCGCCAAGATCCAGAAAAAGCTCCCACAAAAACTGAAAGATCCGAGGGTTTTACTGTCCCTTGCACAATTGGTGATTTTTATTTTAATAAAGTATTCTGTGATCTTGGTGCGAGTATTAACTTGATGTCACTCTTTATTTTCAGGAAACTAGGATTGGGAAAGCCCAAAGCAACTACAATAACTCTACAGTTGGCTGATCGATCACTTACACATCCACGAGGGATTATTGAAGATGTATTGGTCAAAGTGGATAAACTTATATTCCCAACAAACTTCTTAATTCTGGACATGAAAGAAGACAATGACGTACCCATCATATTGGGATGACCATTTTTGGCAACTGCAAGAGCTTTCATAGATGTGCAACAAGGACAATTGACTCTGAGACTAGGAGAGGAGCAAGCCTCTTTTAATGTTTTCAAAACAATGAAATATCCCACCGAGCCAAACACATGTTTCCAGATTGACGTGATTGACATAAGAATCCCTTACAATTACGAGTTGAAGAAACCGCTAGACATTCAGGAGGCCGATATGATGCACCCTCAATCTACTATCACTAACTCAAAGGAGATCGAGGTATACACCGTGGAGTCTCAAACAGATGATGAGGAAGAGTCACACCACTTGGAAAATGACAGGTTTGAAGTGTGGAGGATAACTGCAATGCGGAACAAGACCATATTGAACAAACTATGCAATACCTCCCAAGCCATATTTAAAGTGCCATAACACGCCTATGCCAAAAGTCGAGCTTCGACTATAAAATAGCGCTGGTTGGGAGGCAACCCAACATTTCTATCCTTTCATATACTTTGTTTTGCAATAGTTTAGGAAAATTTCATCTTTTTTTTAGCATTATCAATAGTTTTAGGTCATCGATCATACATCCCTATCACGTGGAGTCTAAGCATGGTCCACACGAGTCCCAATGCACTGAGTATGAGTCATGAAGTTGAAGTCCTATTTTAGTCAGTCATGTGTCAAATTGAACAAAGTGCATGTTTTGAGTAAAGTTTTGTTGGTGATTCACATTTTTGTAATATAAACCCTATGTTGAGACATAAATTATGCAATCTGCATACCAACAATGTATGCATGCTCCTTGAAGCAAGTTTGGGGATTTGTGTACTACATAGGTTATTTCTTGCCTCAGTTGCATCTATTTACACCATGTGTAGTAATACGCATACTTTGCACTTTTACATGATACCGCCAAAAATAATGTCACAGGAAAATGAGAAACACTGTGGATCCTAGTTTTTATTTACCACCTCCATATAGATCAGGGGAGTACTCGTATCCCATCTTGCGCTTTTAATTTATTATTGTCCTTCAATTATGTCTGTTTACACTTTTATTTCATCTTCACATTGAGGACAATGTATTATCCAAATCTGGGAGTGGGTAACATAATCTTGGACACGAACATCTTTTCATCATTTTGCCAATATTCATCAATATCTATGTTTCATGATTGCTTATTATGTACTTGATGAGTGTTAAAAAAAATCTTTGCGATTTATTCAGTTTGCTGTATTTCCATTCTTGCATGCTTGTATGGGCTTGATAGTCTTGTCAACTATGATGTGATTATTGGACTGCTATAAATTACAAATTGTGGATATGGTGCTGAATAGATTAACCAATACTTATAGATATAATACTTGACATTCTTTATACACGCTACTCATGCACGACATGTTAGGTTAGTGATTGGGATTTTGAACATAAAATAGGAGAAGAATAATAACCCTCTACTAAATCAAATAGTAAACTACCTCAAGACGGTTTGGAGATGGTAGAGCAATCATAGGAAAGCATTGAGATAAGTGGGGGCTCCGTGTATGAATTCTATTGTGTGAATTGCCTAGACCAGTGAAATAAAAATTAGGTGAAAATCTTAAATTTGGAGTTGATTTTGGAGGCCAAATGTCTAAAAAAATAATAAAGGGCATAAATATGACTTGTGAAAATAGGACACCTTTTTGCATGCCTTTATGATTCGAACAAGTAAGCTTATAAGGATATTTCAAAATCTGGTGCCCTAAAATCAACTGGCTTAGGAGTTATCGACCAAAAGTTCATTACATGGGTCATATAGAAATCAAGAGGGGAAGAGGTGAATAAAAAATTATCAGATCGAGCCTTTATAACTCGAGTGATTATACCTGCAAGGGTTTAAAATCTGATGTCCTAAAGCAAACTGGTTTGGGAGTCATCCTAAAACTCGCTACATGAGTTATACATAAAGCAAATGAGAAGATGATGTAAAAAAATTATCAGAAAATAAGTGAGAAAAGACACGATAATATCAAGAGGCCCTTGGACATTTGGTTGAAAAAACTATACCTTTGAAGCGAGTTTAGTAACTTAGTTTAATTTTAAGTGTTGAAACAATCAAATCTGGAGAGCCTTCATTTGTTGACATGTGAACTTGTGATAGTGAGATTTATCCAAACTAAGAAAAGGTAATGACTGCAGTTTCCTAAAATCCTAACTGTAAAACACAATCCCAGGATAACTGAGTGAAAAGAATAAATTTGGGGATTGTGTACCTCTCGAGCGAAGTAAAGACATATTTGACCACTTTGGGTCGGGACTAACCCCATCATGAACTAAATATGTTAGCATGATTTCACACACGCACTTCGGGTATGCAATTAACGGGTAAATGTTGATTTCATTCTTACACTAATCAATTTTTTTTTTTTTGAAGTCAAATACTTAGTCCAATCTTGATATACGGCAGGTTATTAAGCCATGTTTGTATTGAGCCACTATCTTGTTTGAGGACAAACAATAGTTCAAGATTGAGGGGTTCGATAAGTGTATTTTTACACACTTATTTAGTTCACAAACATGACTTAATTATGATAAAAGGTTTGAATTATGACTTAATTCTATGTAATTATATTTTTGTAGGACTATATTGATGAATGTGGTGAAATTCAAGAAAAAAGAAATGAAAAAGAACCAAAAAGGAAGAAAATCCAAAGTATGAAGACTAAGTTGCAACATTTCAGTAGTTGATTCGGATCACAAAATGAAGATTAAAGATGTTTTGGGTTCAATTGGATGAAATTAAAAGTCAAATGGTTGAAAATGCAAGAGAAAGGACTTGAAAGAATCAAAAATCGACTTCGAGGGCTAAAATCCAACATATGGAAGAAATTTTGCCTGGACGATAGCTCAGTTATAAACATCAAGCGATCGCCCAACATGATTTTTTAATTATCGAGAAGAAATTCTTGGCCTAAGCGACTGCCCAAATTTTTCCTCGGCGATAGCCCGAGCTAATCGCGGCAAGAAAATCTAATTTCCTTTTCTAAATGAAATTCTTATGGAAACAAATCTTGGTGAGTCTTTTAAAGCCCTAGGGACATCCAAAAACATAGACCACACATTATACATTGTTTTGGGAGGATTTGGGGAGAAAGAAGAAGGAAGCACAAGAAGATTCAATCCAAGATTCAAGGTCTCACTTCAAGAATTCAATAGGGTGATGTCTTTTCTTGATTTTTATTGTTGTGTTCTTCTTCCCATCATGGTATGCTAGAAAAATATATACTAAGAGATCGATGAACCTTGTAATGTGATATTTAATCCTTTGTTCCGTATTTTTACATTAAAATACGTATTGATTGTTCGAATGATTTATATGCATTTAATTGCCTCCATGATTATGGGTCCGTAATTGTGTGAGTTTTGGTGGTTTGTTTCATCTATTCGAAAGAAGAGGAATAAATTCGACAAGGTATAAATCATCGTAGGATCCCATAGGGGGATAGAAATATACCCCTATGCTTTGTGTGAATCTCTAAGTACTCACAAAACTACATGCATTCTCGATATTTGCATCCGTCATAGAGATATAGGCTAGTGGTGTATGAGTATAGGTTCGATTCATCTCGAGAGAGTGTGTTGGATAGATTTAGGAGTGTTGATTCCTCAAAATGTCATCGTGTTGTCAAAGTGTGGAATTAAGGTTAAATTGAACATTACTTGGGAATTTGTGATCCTAGTATATCTCACATTCATTGAATACATTTAACCTGAGTCCCAATTATCAAACTGCATTTTAGTTAGGGAAAATTGCAGTCGAGGTACCAAACCTTTCATTTATTAGCAGATTTTGCCCAAACCTTTAGTTTGTGCCAGCGAAGGTCCCAAACCTTTCATAAATATGCAGCCGAAGTCCAGATGGATGGAATCCGTCCATTTGACCATTAGTTGACCAATAAAATTGAATTTTGACTAATTTTAACTGAATTAGAAAGGGTAAAATGGTATATTTAGAATTAACATTATTTTTCTATATTATTAACTATTAAATTAAACTAAAAAAATGAAAAAAGAAAATAGTCAATCTTCATCTTCTTCCCTGACAGCACCCCCACCTCACCCCGACCATAATCTGAAGCCATCGACTACCCAACCCCGGCTGCCCATCTCCACCCAAATCCGTCGGCCCCCATCAATTCCACAACCTCCACCACCTCGGCTACCCTCTTATTCACTGCTAAATGGAACCAAAATAAGAAATCGATGCGAACACGACTTCGCCTCGAAATCGAAACCAGCACCACCTTCGAACTGGGGTACTTATAGAGAATGCAGATCCAAGAGCCCTGGACTATACTCATTTGGCGAAACTTGCTCCTCCCCGTTCTTTCTCTGACTTCCCGACCGTGAATTTAGTGGTGGCGTCAATGGTTCAGCAAACAAATCGCTTCTTCCACTGTAAGTCCTCTGCACCTGCACGCTCCTAGACATTCTCGAGTCCTGACCCCCTCCATCATGGTATCCAAAATCCCAATTTTAAAAAATTCAAAAAAAATTCAAAAATAAAAAGTCGAAAATTTTTCCATCTCAACGTCAGATATTCAGATCTAGCAGCATACATGTGGTCAACAAGAAACGCAGAAAAATAGAACTGCACCTGAAGTTGAGGAACTGCATTGTTAGATGACTGCAGATGCTGAAGACCAGCTGATTGGAGCCATTGGTCGTTTGATGATGATTCTAGAAAATTATCGGAGTACTGCCGCTGGTGGTGCACAGTCGATGATGCCCCAGATCTCTGCCTTCCAACAGCATTCATTCTCTCTCTCCAAAATTCACGATCACAGTCCGATCCTAACATTTTCTTTCATTCATTTTTTTTATTTATGGTTTATCTATTTAACTTATTTAATTAATGGGATAATATGCAAGTTACTATTTTGCCCTTACTAATATGATCAAAATTGGAGTCAAAGTCAGTTTTTTGGTCAACTAACGGTGAAATGGATGGATTCCATCCATCTGGACTTCGGCTGCATATTTATGAAAGGTTTGGAACCTTCGCTGTCACAAAATGAAGGTTTGGGCAAAGTCTACTAATAAACGAAAGGTTTGGTACTGCTGCTGCAATTTTCCCTTTTAGTTAAATTAAACGTTGTCTTGCATAACATAGCATCCAATTCATAATATTGGTACTCTAGCTTAGATTTAGGATTTCTCAGGATAAAAATTCATAATTAATCATTTAGATTCCATTAAGGTCGAGATAAATACAATTGAACTACTCAATCTCTGTAAGACGATATTCGGACTCTAGAAATTCACTTTATTACTTGTTAACGAACCGTACACTTGCTGTGATTTAAATCGAAAAGAAATATTTCGTGAACAATAATCAATAATGAACCGTAAATTTAAACAATCACAAACATTTAGGCCAAATCAACAAAGTAAATAAAACCAGATATAATAACAAAGAAACCCCCCCCCCCCCCCCCCCTCTTGATTAAAAACCTTCGGCAAATCTTGCCAAAAATTTCGCTAGAAAAGTTAACTTACAATTGATCCACATACTGTTAAACTTTAGTTGATTTTGACAACCTAATTTGTAAATCATCGAAAAACTCTTCGATTGTGCGACTTGTACTTCTCAGCAACTTTTGGATACTTGTAGAAATAACATTTTTCAAGTTCGAATATTTTCTGTTGGAAAAATGTGTCGTAACTTGTACTTGAGAATTTAGAGCATGACTTGTGCTGCATTTTGAAATTGTAAAAGAAATTCACATAATTACACATAATATAATAGTATAATTAATTTGTCAATATTTGAAAATCTTTGAGTTTTTCCACTCACCCAGTTGTAGATTGGTCAAGACTTTAATCTTCTCGTCACCTTCTCACATTCAAATATCAAATGTGACATCTCACACTCCCTCCAAGAAATCATATTTCTTTACCAAGGTTCATTGAGCATTTCTCCTACCATTAGAAATAAGGATTTATCAATAGGAACTTGACATCTTCTATTTTCAATCTCATAATCTCAATTAGAGTCACTAATCACATATACTCCTTTATATAAGTTATTTTAACACCTAATCCATAATATTTACACTTAATGTGGTGTCCATATTAAAATATCTAGGAAACTCTCATGATTAACGAAACTAGCACTCTATTTCCAGAATATTAAAATCAGGCACCAATGTCTGTTTATTGAAACTGTCTCCAAACACTTCAACAGAAAACATAATTTCAGCAACAGCACTTGTACATGAATTTTGCACAAAATCCAACATAAAATTCATCTCTCACTTAATACATGATAATCAAGTGTTTGGTATCATGTAATCACAATAGATTTAGAATTTGAGACTAATTTACGAGCTCATTTCATGTCTCTTGTATACTTCAACATAAACCTTTCCATATTCATATTTCTTTGCAATAGTATTCATAAATTACCCAAATACTTCTTAATAACTTTAATTCTAGCTAAACTTCGAAAATAAACAATTTTTCATAAACCATAAAAGATAATTCAACATTCTTATACTTACCTCTATAAATTAAAGGAGAAATTGAAGAACCCTACCTCAATAAGAGTTTAGCCATCATTTCCCATCTCCAAACCGGCCTCTCATTTCTTCTTCTTCTTCTTCTCTCCTCTTTCTTTCTTTCCTTTTCTTCTCCCTCTTTCCCTTTCTCCATTTTTTCTCTCTCAATATATTTTCTTCCTTTGTAAAATGAATCGCTTTCCTTTTATTTTAATAGATTAATATAGTGTAATTGCAAATCATGTCCTTAATCTTCTTACAATATAACTTTTAGTCATCTCATTTATTATATTAGAAATTAGCTCCTATTTGGCTCCCATTTTTCCCCCCAAATTTTAATGTTTGGAATAGGTTTTTATTTATTTTTTTATTTTTTTAAGAATGCTTAGTTGAAAAAGAATGAAATATTTTTTATTTACGTGTAATATTATTTTATGGAAGATTATGTAGCTAAAAATAAGAGAGGAAAAAAATGAAAAAGAATGGGGGCTAAATGGGGGCAAGATTCCTGGATTTCTTTTATATCATTTCTGGCCCTTTAAGTATTAGCAGTTACAAATTAAACCCAATGAAAATCATTTATTCAACTTAATTCCTTCTTTGACTTTGACTATAACTGAATAGGTATAACAAATTGAACTTGTACGACTTAAAAACTGACTCTAGCAAGTTGAATTACCCACCATACTACAGTGCTAGAGAGGTTGACATAATGCAACATAACATTCTATCATTAAAATGTTTAAAACATAATCAATTTTTTCATTCAATCACCTCCCACCACGACATCTTCTATCATTGCATTTGGCCAAATTCTTTGGCCAAAGTGGCATTTTCCATTGAATTACATCCCCTTATCATTGTAAGTATCAATCTGTTTTGGCATAGTCCCTATTTAGAGTCTCTCGTGATAGACTATCAAAACAATAGTTGAGTTACGGTAGTTGTGTCCAGGCATGGAATGAGAAACGGATAGAATGGCCTACCCATCACACTGCTAGAAAGCAAAAATCATGGGCATTTTCTGAAAAAAACCTCTATTTCCCATGGCATCAATTGGTGCTACTGCCTCCATACAAAGAGCTTGCAATTCTCAACATATCACCAAGAAATGGTTGGAAATCTACTAAATCATTCGCAGTGGACAATAAAATAAATTTCAATTCCCACCTAGAATCTGCTTTGTGTTTAGGTAGAAACTGTGATAAAAATTGTACCTTTTTTTATTCTGCAAACTCTTTTGCTTTTTTTTCGTTTCAACAATCTTGATTTGTCACCTACAACTATCCAATTGTCTTGCCTCTAATAAAATTTCACACAGAGAACAAGATTGTAGAAAATAGAATTTTTCTCCTCTTATGCTAACAAGAATAAATTTCTCTACAAAATTGTAAATCCTAGTTGCTTATATATCTTAGCTCAAACGGGCTTGGCCTGTCTCATGGCCCAATCCAATATTAAATTAACCAATTTAATTAAAATCAGTCCATGAATTAATTAATCCAATTAATTAATTCGGACATATAAATAAGTAATTCAATTAATTAATTTATCGAACGCTTGTTAAATTAATTAATTGACAAATCACAATATTCTAGTACTCCTTTTATGTACAACACATCAGGTTCCCAATCATGATGCCTAACGACGTGAATTATTATTTTGATCTAATCAAAATTGATAAATTAAAACACCCTTTTAATTTACTATCAATTCACGTTCGCTGTCTCAAATTGACATCTAGCAATGTGTCAGGGTAATACATGGAACGAAAAATATCATGTGGTATGACAAAACCAAACTTGTTCGTTTACCGTGAAACTATAATCGCTTCTTCAATATGATTCGATCAATTACTAGATATGAAAGTGTGTTAATCTTAATTATCGATCATATCTTTCATTCTACTATTAAATCAATAACTCAAAAACTCATTTTCGACTTATGAGTACATTTTAGCCAAGGATTTCATTATTAACTTAGTTGAATGAAGTGCAAATCATAATCTCTTACTTATTAGAGTGACGAATCATTTACTGGTCATTCACAACTTTCATACAATTCCTTAGCAGAGCAACATCCAACACCATCAAAACACAACTGTACTTATATAAGGCTCTATGATGACTTCAAGTCAAAGGACTAATTCCACTACCGAATATTAGAGATTAACCACCAACACTCAAATAGTTATCCATTGGAATCTCTCAGCGGATCTCCAATGTTTTATTTTATAACAAAACATCCATGTGTTCATTCAAGTGTCACCACACTTTAGCTTGTCAGATTAACTACTTACTTCACAAGTAAAAAATATCACACGTGATGGTCTATCCGTAATAACGATATCCATATCTCTGTATTACTTACGAACATAGACGATTTAAGATTCAATCATATATAATTTGTATCTCACAATCACAACTTTTTGTAATTAACAAATTACTAAGATTTGAATCTACGGACTCCATTATTTAATTCAATTGAATATTAATTAATTAAATAATAGATCTGCCATAGATCACATCAACTATATATTAAATGTGCTTATGTCAAGAGTCGATTGGATTTAGGACATAAAACTTACAAAAATAGCCACCTCAATCTAGACTTCCCCACTTAAAGCAAGCAACAAATGTTATCGCTCCAAAGCTTGATGGCTTTAAACTAGCTGAAAATCAAGATAAATCTCCTTTCATAACTACTGAAACTCGCAAGGAAGCTAGAGACGAAATTGAGCATTCGAACAATGTAGAATCATTGTATCTAAGATTTTTCAGATGACTGGTGGAGGAATGGGATGTGGGATCTAAACTTGTTTGTTAAGTAGGGTAGAATAGAGTGGGATGTTGTGATTGTTGCACGTAAAACTGATATTAATATTCACGGTTGAAATATTCAAGGCTAAGAAATTTTTGCCTGATTAGCTATATTTTTATCACTCATCTTGAATTCTTCATTGTTTTGTTCTGTTCTATCATGTACTACGCACCAAATTTGCACTTATTTCTATCCTTATAAACTAAATTGGACTCCTTTATCTTATACTAATGTTCTTAGTTAGGGTACAAAATGAGCCCAAAGAAAAAAAAAATGAGAGAGATAGAATCATATATAGAAACATTTTGTAGAATGATAAACCATATATTGGTCGAAGTCCATAAAATACTCTAAAGGCAAATTTTTACAAACCTCCCCTAGAGTATCCATAAGTGCAATCTTAACCCTTATATTCAACGTTCATATACGAAACGTGTACTTTTTAAATATAACTCTCTCAATCATTAGGCCTAAATCGAAATGCATTCATTTGTCCCATACATTATGGGGATGATGAACGAATCATAGATATGCATGTATGACCTACAAACCCTTAAATTAAGATTAACTGACTACTAGTCGACTCAAGTTTTTATCATCTAAACAAACTGCTATCTATGTATTGTGAAGAATAAAGGGTTTACGAACTGTACCTACACTAAAAATAAATCAATAAAATGCTAAATCAGGCTGCATTTCTTGTCCTTTAATCATGTAGAAGCAAGGAGGAGGAAGTTTCTTGAATTGCATCAACAACGTGCAACCCATGAAGAATATGTGCTTTTTAGACGCTCTATCATACCTTGTCAGGCATAGATCAATTATGTGAACCAACATAGCAATAGTAGTTTCGAAACCTACAAAAGATTGAATCACAGCCTAAGAAAGCTAAAATCCCAATTTTGAATCTCGACCCAATAAATTATTGAACAAAGAACCCAGACAATTGCAAACAATATCTTTACCCCGTGATCACAAAACTTACGAACCTTACTTGAATTATTGAATGCCACAAAAAGTATGAACATTTGATAAGTTCTGATAGTTTTAGCGCCACGGATATTGAAAATGCTTGATAAGTTTTATTCAATTAAGAAAAAAATAGAAAGTGAAAATTTTCACAGTATGATTAATTCTAAAAAAATTAATATCTATATTGCACAATGAATGAGCCTTTTATAGGCATAAAATAAACTCTTAATCAAAACATAACTCTAATTCTAAAGACAGATCCAAATAAACTACAAAACAAATCTGAATAAAACTAAAATACTACAAATAACGAATATACCCTTAAACTAATTCAAAACATAAAAAAAGGTCCCCCTAAACAACGGATTTTGACCCATAAAGTTTGACATAATCATTCGACAAACTTGTGCAGAATCAAAAGACGTTTTCGAATTGTACTCATGGTCGAAGATCCGACAACTGAGCAAAAAGTTATAATCATTTTTTATACATCCTATACGTTTTTGTACATACTTCATTTCACTTCCATTTTTAATTGGATTAGGATCTTCTCTTCTAATTGATCCATATCAATTCAGAACATGCAATTGATCATTGTTAGCTTGCTCTCCACGATTCTCATTAATCAAGCATTCACACATCTTCTTGAAGCTGAGCTGCTAAACGGTTAAGCCTTGCACATTTATAATTTACCCTTTTATATAAATATAACCAATTTTTCTTAATTAATTTGAGATTTGTTATGAATATCCTTTATCGTGGTTTGTTGAATTCATTGTTGCATCCACGGGAAAATCCTATACAAGTAAATGATGACTCAAGTGTCATGAGATTTAACAAAATTTTATACTGGTTGCTATATGAAGGCCACATTACTTATGTTATCTGGTTTGATATTGCTACTCATAGAAGGAATGTCTCATGTTTATTTGCTTCATTAGATGACAAATGTCCAAAGAAACTAAATAATCGTTTACATTTTTTGTATGCCTTCTCTTATAGATAGACTCAAAAATCGAGGTGTTCTTTTTTTTGTATCACTTTGTGTATTTATTATTTTACTTTTCCAATCAAGTCAGCAAATCTTCGAGTTATAAAGTATGAATTGCCAACCTTCTCCAAACTTCACCAAACTTGAGACCGACTACGAGAAACATAGACAGAATTCAACCAGTATATGAATTTATGATCATGTTCACTATGACTGCATAGCTTGTAAGTTCAATTTAATATATACTATACTGAATCGCAGGTAGCGCTGCAATGGTTGGATTTTTCATGGCGTATATCGAATGCTTTAACCGGGCTTCTTGTGGTTGGTTGGTTAGGAAATTTCATCTGCAAGATTGCTCTCTTTGTTACGATTAGTGGAGTAATCCTTTTCTGAAAGAGACAAGATTTTGAAAATATACAACAAACAGCCACCCCGATCTAGACGTGCACACTTACAAATGTTGTCACTCCAAGGCTTGATGGCCTTAAACTGACTGAAAATCAAGAGAAATCTCCATAACTGCTGAAACTCTCAAGGAAGCCAAAGACGAAATTGAGCATTTGAACGACACGAAATCGTTGTGTCCAAGATTTTCAGACGAATGATGGAATGATGGAATAATGGGACGTTGGATCTAAACTTGTTTGTTAAACAGGGTAGAATGGATTGGATGATGTGATTGTTGTAGGTAAGCTGATATTACTATTCACAGTTGAATATGCAAGGCTAAGAAATTTTTTTCTGATTTGCTATACTTTTTTTCCCTCGTCTTGAATTCTTTTTAATTGTATCGTTTGATTCTATCGAGTATTCTTACAACTGTTGGAATCCTTTACTCTTAGATGAAGTCCATTACATACCTGTGTGGCAAATTTTAACATGTCAGTGTCATAACTGCAATCTTAACCCTTATATATGAGCGGACATTGTACTTTTAAATTTAACTCTCTCACCACAAGGCCTCGTCCCATACATTTTGGGGATGGTTAATGAATCACAGATATGCATGTTTGCCTTACACACATGGCTACCCAATTTTATATAACATTTTATCGTGTCCACCCAATTTCTTTTCACCATTTTCATTAATTTTAGAAGGGGAAAAAAATAATTTTGCATTACATATAAATAAATAAATAAAAACTTATTTTAAAAAATAAATTAAAATAAAAATTTATCTAAAAATTTGTTAATTAAAAAAATA
Organism: Olea europaea var. sylvestris; assembly: GCF_002742605.1. Classification (NCBI taxonomy): domain Eukaryota; kingdom Viridiplantae; phylum Streptophyta; class Magnoliopsida; order Lamiales; family Oleaceae; genus Olea; species Olea europaea. The sequence goes on from NC_036237.1 coordinate 22,473,939, forward strand.
AAATAAAAACTTATTAAAAAATGGTTTTATAATAAATAAAAAATTATTCTAAAAAATGTTGCTTAGAAAAATAAAATAAAGTAAAAGAGTTATTTTAAAAAATTCCTTAAAAAAAACAAAATAAATAAAAAATTATTTTTTTTTAAAATGAATATATATAATGCAAAGTCATCATTTTATCCTTTTAAAATTAGTAAAAATGGTGAAAAAAGTTGAGTAGCCATGATGAAATATTATATAAAATTGGACGACCATGGTGGCATAACTGCATTAGTATAAAATTAGTGGCCATAGCGATACTAAATATAAAGTTGGGTGGCCATTGGAGAATTTAGCTGTTTACTATTTTCATGATAGCAACAAAAAGTAGAAAGAGGAGGAAAAGCGGAGCATCAGCCATCAGCCAACACCACCTCTAGAGTCCAGATAAACACCAGCATTGCTAGCATGAAGTTGAGGTGCAACAGTGGGAGGCCGTTGAGGAGCTCAAGCTGTGGCGGAGGTTGGGTGGGCTCCACTCGTCGTGCCATTCAAGCAACTTAATATTTTAACCGTAATACAAATGAGCTTAGTTCTCCAAGAAAATTTGCAATACAAAAGCAGCTGTTTTCCCTACCATAGAACAAATATTCTGGGGTGGGAGCATTTGGAATCGTATTCTTTTTATATACACAGGAACGTCGAGATTTGAGGAAACTAATATGTAGAAAAAACCATTTACAGCATCAAGTACTCCACAGGCCAAGTGAAAATTTTTGCATAATCAGTCGAAGGGGTCAATCCGTGGGTCATGCTCACTTGCCATAGCCATTCCTGTGCAAAGACAGGTAGGGCACATGACCTGCAAAACAAAAGTAAATGAAGTTTCTCAAAAACTAAATCAAAATTCTCAAGCAGCATTCCTTTCACACCAACTTTTACAGCATCAAGTACTCCACAGGCCAAGGGAAAATTTTTGCATAATAGTCGAAGGGGTCAATCCGTGGGTCATGCTCACTTGCCATAGCCCCAATTGCAGATTCCAGATGAAATATGTCAATTTCAATGCACAACCTTATTCCTAGTTAGGTAACTCTACCAATCACTTCCTGTATTTAGCATAACATAATGGAAATGAAGGATAGGGCAATTTATGGAGGAAAAATAAAAATAAAAATTGATAATCAAAACCAAAAGAGATTTGGTCTCCTGGGTTTTGAAGATCATAATAAACCTTCAACGAAAACACTAGGTAAAGTTTATCTCCATATTGTCTAACTACCCAGTCTGTTGAAGTGATGTGTACAGTAGTAAGAGCAAAGGAGAAGAATTGGAGTGCATGACTGGGCAGGAGGTGAGGCTAGAGATACCCATGTTTGGCTAATGTTTACAAACCGTTTATAATCTATCAATTACATTTTATCCACATATTTTAGGGGACCCAAAAGTACCACCCACTTATCCTCCACTCATTTCTATCTATTTATAACTTAAATTGATATAAACAACTCCCACACATGTTTAAATTTTTTCATACCAGAATTAGAGTGACTGAAAATATAAAGTACAAGGAGCTTGAGAAGCTACATAAGAAGCAAGAACAAAAGTGCTCAATGCAACAAGGCTCAGTCTAATGATACCCTCCTCTCCTTTCACAAAATTCTAACAAACAAATCTCCTTAACACCAAGTAGAGATAATTACTAATTTAACTGTTGCAAACTCCCAAAAGAAAATCCCCTCCCGAGTTCCCGACCCCTCCCCCAACTTCAAAGAAAAAGGAAATATTTGAAGAAAAATATAAATGATTTAAATTATCCACTCAATTTTTTAGATAAAATCTTGATGAAAAATCAATTTCCATCATTCCAACTAAAACTCATACAGATCACAAATCCACAAACTAGTTCCATCCTGTGCTCGTCTTAATCCAGCATGCATAACAAGACCATGTATATCAAGCAACAGGAAATAATTTCCTCGCAGAAACAACATGTAAAGAGCTACGATATGAAAGGCAAAAATACATGGAAACCAAATTCCAAAACCATACCTTTCCTGCTCCTGAACAATTAGAACATCTTTCAGTTTTAGGTGCTGACAAAGGCTGGTTCCCACTATTGACTGTGGCGACTGGTTCCATAAGAACTAGCGACCCACTGCTTGAGCAGCGGGCACAAGCAAGATATCCTGAAAATCAGGATATAAGTTCCATAAGCACCAAGAGCATCCATTTTGCATAGCACAGCTTTTTATAATTCATTGGTGGAATCAAGCAAACTATTAGAAGTTGATGAATGAAACAATATTTCCAGCTTCACATTGTTTTCGTAATCTTTAATTGTTTTTACCATTGAAACATTCAGAAACCCAAGTTCTTCACCCAGGTCCTAGGAGGATTGAAAGATCTGCCAAGCAGAGCTCACAGGAGAATTTCAAAAATAGATGTCAAGTGACAAAAAAAGCTGTTAAGCTTAATAACTATTTCAATATCATCTAGCCACAACAAACTCAACAAAAACTAAGAAGACATGAAAGCCAGAACATGCATTGCTTACCTGTACCAAGACAGTACTTGCATCTCTTGTGTTCCTGTTGTTTCACATTGTTTATTTCAACTACCATCAATGCAGATATTACTCCAACAGCTCCCCCAGAGAATGATGCCACAATGGGATCAACTTCACTACAGAATTCATAAAAGTCAATCTTTTATTAAGAAAACAGATAAAAGATGCAACATATCCTCAAATCGAATAACCAAATCATCTAAAATTAGTAATGGATGTCTCCGTAGAACAATGTTTTACTTGAGCATTATATGAAGACTCCAAAATGATAAATAAGCATCATCTGTGAAAATGTGTGGACTACAATCCTCTAATGGGATCAAACTGACTACAGTGTTCATAAAAGCCACTCTCTTTATTAAGAAACGAGAACAAGATGCTATATATCCTCAATCCAAATAATCAATTCATCTAAAATTAGCATTCATTGTCTTCAATTCTAAAATTTTCATAGGCCTACAGAATTAAATTTTAATTGTGCATTACATGATTGTTACACTATTAAAATTATTCACCAGAACAGAAAACGAAAAAGGAGAAATAGGAGGACCTAGCCATGCTAATTCACACTTGAGAACAGAGCAGGCTATCGTCCTCCTAACGAATTTATTTTGAATGTCAAAAATAATGTATAGGTAATAAATTCCCCCCAACGAGTTATCTCATTTCGAGATAAAACGTGTAAACTATATTATAAAAAAGGTGCAAACAACTAAAACATAAGATATTTTTATTATCTATGAACTAAGAGTTGAAGCTGGCGATGCTGTATAAGTTGTGTTCATGTTATTGGCGGATAGCATCTCCAGTTTCTGCTTTTCATTCATAGTTAATAAAAATATCGAATGTTTCCATACTTTGCACCTTTTCTTATTATAGTTTATCACATTTTACCTGGAAATGAGATAATTCATGGGGGAAAATTTATTATCTATAACTTGTCCTTGACATTCAAGATAGATTCTTAAGAGGATGATGACCAGCTCTGATCTGAAGAGTGTGAATTAGCATGGGACATCCAGCTAATTATAATGCTGAATTTACATTCTTAAACGTGTGCCCGAGAGAGTTTGACATTAATGAAGTCTCAGTCACCGCCAGCATCCATAAAAGGAAAGAGTAAGGAAACATGTCAGATGCATCGTCGTGGAGAATAACTTTAACTAGCTAATAAATAAGGGCACTCCAGCAGTATACCTTAATTGCATTGGCAGATGCATGCTACTAATAAAATCAGCATATGATGTACCTCCTAATCCCAGTTTCAGCTCCAGCTAATGTAAGCATAGAAAGAACATGGATTAGGACATCAACATAAATTTTAAGAAATGAAATCATAAGCACAACCAAATCTCATCTAAATAGTCCGGTATTGTTGTCCCCCTAGGTCAATAGTATTCACATTCTTGCTACTTCTGTGATGCCAAAAAAGGTCAAGAAAATAAAAGCGGCTGAAACCGAAAATTTCAGGTATGGAATGATATTTCAGCTTAATCCATATTTCTCTCAGGGACAGAATATGTCTCAGTGTCATGCTACTGTCTCTTCATTGCACATCTACAAATTCAGTCTCGTGCTATTATATCTTTATTGGACATCTTTATCAAACAATTCCTAAAGAACAAATCAAAAGTATGTTGTCTCCAGATAAACACTTTAGAAAGTACATTAGACTGCAATATAAAAAATTCTTATTTCTTAACTAAAACAGTAAAAGGAAAAAAGGGAAAAGAAATGATGGCAGAAAACTTCCCATTTGCAAGGTATTGCAACCATACTCCCAATTTTTTTTAAAAAGTACAAATAAATTTCAAATAAATAATAAAAATTTTAAAAATCACTTAATTTTTTTAATTATTTATTTAGGATTTATTTTTAATTTTTTAAAATTTTTGGGAGTAAATTGCAATTTGTTCTTTATTTTTGTTTTATTTAAATAGGAGGGAGTATTCGTTATTTTACACTTTTATTTAGAAAATGAATAAAAATGATGATTTTCAAAATGTAATGTGAAAATAATGGTAAAAATGTCAAAAAATGAAAGACGTGAATATTTTGCACAATAATATTGAAAAGCAGAGACGTTTTGTGCTTATTACCCTTTTAATAATTTATTTAAATTCATTTATAGTTTTTTAAAAAGTTAAGTAGTATAATTACAATTTGTTATTTAATTTTTCTTTTCATTTTTTATTTTATTTAAATAGTAGGTATATTTATCATTTTACATTTCTTTATTGAGAAATTGGATGAAAATGACATTTTTTACAATGAAATGTGAAAATAAGGTGAAAATGCAATAAATGAAAGTTAAAGACGTTTTTTTACAATAATATTGAAAGGTAAAAACGTTTTGTGCCAATTTTCCTAAAACAACAGGCAGGCCTATTACACAACCATCCATTTGCTAAACTTTCTTAGTACTTTTTCAACTTTGTTTCCATTTGGCAAATTGGTCAAACTTTATTTTGAGTCGCACATTTCAATGAACTTACAAATACTATACAGTTATCTATCACTCAATTCTATGTATTTATAAATTAAATTGTTTATAAATTCTTACGAAGCTAAGATTTGGATTCAGTTTTTCGACTCTTGATAGTTGATTCCTTATTGTTTTCAAGTTAGCCCCTTTCTTATGGATATTAAAATCAAGTTTTTAGCATATTTTGATAAAAGTTGATAAAATGCATTATTGAAAATTTGTAGATCGCATAAAATATGTGGTTAAAATTAATTGTTGATTTTGATTTAGATCAAAATGTAGTTTTTAATTTTTTTCCAAACAGGGACTTAATAAGTGGACTTATTTTAAAACATCTGTCTACTCCACACCCAACACTAGACTTGGACTTAAGAAAAGGCCAAATAATACATTGAAAACTCCTATATATTCTCATTACTGCACTAGAAGCAAAATTAAAGGTGATCTGTCACCTTGTCCTGGAAATGAGATAATTCATGGGGGAAAATTTATTATCTATAACTTGTCCTTGACATTCAAGATAGATTCTTAAGAGGATGATGACCAGCTCTGATCTGAAGAGTGTGAATTAGCATGGGACATCCAGCTAATTATAATGCTGAATTTACATTCTTAAACGTGTGCCCGAGAGAGTTTGACATTAATGAAGTCTCAGTCACCGCCAGCATCCATAAAAGGAAAGAGTAAGGAAACATGTCAGATGCATCGTCGTGGAGAATAACTTTAACTAGCTAATAAATAAGGGCACTCCAGCAGTATACCTTAATTGCATTGGCAGATGCATGCTACTAATAAAATCAGCATATGATGTACCTCCTAATCCCAGTTTCAGCTCCAGCTAATGTAAGCATAGAAAGAACATGGATTAGGACATCAACATAAATTTTAAGAAATGAAATCATAAGCACAACCAAATCTCATCTAAATAGTCCGGTATTGTTGTCCCCCTAGGTCAATAGTATTCACATTCTTGCTACTTCTGTGATGCCAAAAAAGGTCAAGAAAATAAAAGCGGCTGAAACCGAAAATTTCAGGTATGGAATGATATTTCAGCTTAATCCATATTTCTCTCAGGGACAGAATATGTCTCAGTGTCATGCTACTGTCTCTTCATTGCACATCTACAAATTCAGTCTCGTGCTATTATATCTTTATTGGACATCTTTATCAAACAATTCCTAAAGAACAAATCAAAAGTATGTTGTCTCCAGATAAACACTTTAGAAAGTACATTAGACTGCAATATAAAAAATTCTTATTTCTTAACTAAAACAGTAAAAGGAAAAAAGGGAAAAGAAATGATGGCAGAAAACTTCCCATTTGCAAGGTAATGGAGGGGCTCAAAATTTTAAATGGGGGAAGAATGGCGGAGAAGATGGAAATAGAGGGATGTCAATTTTATAAGTCATTTCAACAAGTGATAGCCATTTCGAAAAGCTTTAACCACAAGATTATCACCACAGGATGGAAACACCGACCAATAAATAAAGTGGAACAATTGGAAAGTACAGTCATTAATGCGCAAATGTTAATCCTTCGATTCTTGTTCTAATGCTATTGACAAGGTGCAACAGAACTTACAGTAGGTGCTAGAAGACCACCGAAAAGAATGATGCCAGCAATAAGAGAGAAACAAGTTGCATAATATTGTTTAAGATTTGCAGAGGTCTGCAACAAATATATTTGTTAGAAACCACATAATGAAGTATTTGCAGAGTTTCTACATCCCAAGACACTCAACAAATAGTGAAACCAATAAAATGCATATCAACAAGCATACCAAAGGAGGTAAAAATGGAATGAAAGAGGGGAAATTAGGAAGCTCGTTTTCTTGTTCTTCCTTCAGAATACCAAGCTCCGCACTTTTAATTCTTTGTTGTATTCTCAGCCTACGAACCTACAAAATTTATGCAAAACAGCAATTAACAGATAAAAAGACAAATAAATCTATAAACTGAAGACAGAATTTATTCAAAAATTAACAAATTTTAATTAAAGAAGTGTTCATGTCTGCATATATTATTAATAAAGAAAACTGACCTCTTCCATGTGCAAAAATATTTTATTCCGACGACTCCTAATATTATCCTGAATTTCCTGTAATTCCATTTTGGCGAAATCCTGAACCATCTCCGGCCCCTCTATTATACAAAACCTGCATCCATACACACCCAATCAGCCCTTCCCAATTTACCATGAACAACTACAAATATCTAATTAATTAATCATTTAATCACAAATACGCCTAATTACATAAATATCTTCATATACTCATCAAAATAAACTATTCATTTTCTCAACCAATGACCTAAACATCAAACCTCAATTCAAAACAACAACAAACACTATATAACCAAAATAAAAGAAAAAACTATATTACGCGGAAGAGTTTTTATTAGTTGATGCGTCGGAATCAACGGAAGAAGCAAAGGAAGAGGCGTCGGAATCTGATGTCATTGCTTTCCATTTGGCATGAGATTTTAGCTTTACCAGGAGAAATCTGGATTTGGAGAAGCGTAGATTCGAATGATTAAACGGTGAATTTGAATACAAAACAGCTGAAATTCTTCCTGAACAAATCATTTTTTGATAATAAATGAGGGAAGTAGTGATCGTGCGGGTTTTTCAATGGGTGACGAATGGAGACAGGAAAGAGTATCAGTTTTGAGTGGTGGTTCAAATAGTGGGTATTTTGCAATATAGGCCATGTTTGGTTGCAAACCAACGTTTAAAGATTGATCTTCAAAAAAACAAGAGATTAAGTTTCATTTTCAATAATCAGGTGTTAATTAAATTTTAATAATTAAATCTAATAAAAATATAATTATAAAATTAAATATATACATTTATTAGCACAAAACATTCTTACATTTCAATATTATTGGGCAAAACGTTCCTACCTTTCATTTTTTTGGCGTTTTCATCTTATTTTCACTTTTCATTGCGAAAAATGTCATTTTCATCCAATTTCTCAATAAAAAATGCAAAGTGATAAATACACACTCCCTTTTAAATAAAACAAAAAAAAAATTAAAGAAAAAATTGCAATTATCCTCTCAAAATTTTTAAAAAATTATAAATGAGTTTAAATAAATTATTAAAAAGGTAATTAGCACAAAACATCCATACATTTCAATATTATTGTACAAAATGTCTATACCTTTGATTGTTGGAATTTTCATTCTTATTTTGGTATTTCATTGCGAAAATCATCATTTTCATCCATTTTCAATTAAAAGTTGTAAAATGATGAATATATCCTCATATTTAAATAAAAAATAAAGTAAAGAAAAATAAAAAACAAATTGCAACCATACTCCCAATTTTTTTTAAAAAGTACAAATAAATTTCAAATAAATAATAAAAATTTTAAAAATCACTTAATTTTTTTAATTATTTATTTAGGATTTATTTGTAATTTTTTAAAATTTTTGGGAGTAAATTGCAATTTGTTCTTTATTTTTGTTTTATTTAAATAGGAGGGAGTATTCGTTATTTTACACTTTTATTTAGAAAATGAATAAAAATGATGATTTTCAAAATGTAATGTGAAAATAATGGTAAAAATGTCAAAAAATGAAAGACGTGAATATTTTGCACAATAATATTGAAAAGCAGAGACGTTTTGTGCTTATTACCCTTTTAATAATTTATTTAAATTCATTTATAGTTTTTTAAAAAGTTAAGTAGTATAATTACAATTTGTTATTTAATTTTTCTTTTCATTTTTTATTTTATTTAAATAGTAGGTATATTTATCATTTTACATTTCTTTATTGAGAAATTGGATGAAAATGACATTTTTTGCAATGAAATGTTAAAATGAGGATGAAAATACAATAAATGAAAGGTAAAGACCTTTTTAACAATAATATTGAAAGGTAAAGACGTTTTGTGCTAATTATCCTAAAAAACAGGCAGGTCTATTACACAACAATCCATTTGCTAAACTTTCTTAGTACTTGTTCAACTTTGTTCCCATTTGTCAAATTTGTCAAACTTCATTTCAATGAACTTACAAATACTATACAGTTATATATCACTCAATTCTATGTATTTATAAATTAATTCATACCAAGCTAAGATTTGGATTTAGTTTTTCGACTCTTGATAGTTGATTCCTTATTGTTTTCAAGTTAGCCCCTTTCTTATGGATATTAAAATCAGGTTTTTAGCATATTTTGATAAAAGTTGATAAAATGCATTAGTGAAAATTTGTGGATTGCACAAAATATTTGGTTAAAATTAATTGTTGACTTTGATTTGGATCAAAATGTAGTTTTTAATTTTTTTCCAAACAGGGACTTAATAAGTGGACTTATTTTAAAACATCTGTCTACTCCACACCCAACACTAGACTTGGACTTAAAAAAAGGCCAAATAATACATTGAAAACTCCTATATATTCTCATTACTGCACTAGAAGCAAAATTAAAGGTGATCTGTCACCTTGTCCCTCTATTATACAAAACCTGCATCCATACACACCCAATCAGCCCTTCCCAATTTACCATGAACAACTACAAATATCTAATTAATTAATCATTTAATCACAAATACGCCTAATTACATAAATATCTTCATATACTCATCAAAATAAACTATTCATTTTCTCAACCAATGACCTAAACATCAAACCTCAATTCAAAACAACAACAAACACTATATAACCAAAATAAAAGAAAAAACTATATTACGCGGAAGAGTTTTTATTAGTTGATGCGTCGGAATCAACGGAAGAAGCAAAGGAAGAGGCGTCGGAATCTGATGTCATTGCTTTCCATTTGGCATGAGATTTTAGCTTTACCAGGAGAAATCTGGATTTGGAGAAGCGTAGATTCGAATGATTAAACGGTGAATTTGAATACAAAACAGCTGAAATTCTTCCTGAACAAATCATTTTTTGATAATAAATGAGGGAAGTAGTGATCGTGCGGGTTTTTCAATGGGTGACGAATGGAGACAGGAAAGAGTATCAGTTTTGAGTGGTGGTTCAAATAGTGGGTATTTTGCAATATAGGCCATGTTTGGTTGCAAACCAACGTTTAAAGATTGATCTTCAAAAAAACAAGAGATTAAGTTTCATTTTCAATAATCAGGTGTTAATTAAAATTTAATAATTAAATCTAATAAAAATATAATTATAAAATTAAATATATACATTTATTAGCACAAAACATTCTTACATTTCAATATTATTGGGCAAAACGTTCCTACCTTTCATTTTTTTGGCGTTTTCATCTTATTTTCACTTTTCATTGCGAAAAATGTCAATTTCATCCAATTTCTCAATAAAAAATGCAAAGTGATAAATACACACTCCCCTTTAAATAAAGCAAAAAAAAATTAAAGAAAAAATTGCAATTATCCTCTCAAAATTTTTAAAAAATTATAAATGAGTTTAAATAAATTATTAAAAAGGTAATTAGCACAAAACATCCATACATTTCAATATTATTGTACAAAATGTCTATACCTTTGATTGTTGGAATTTTCATTCTTATTTTGGTATTTCATTGCGAAAATCATCATTTTCATCCATTTTCAATTAAAAGTTGTAAAATGATGAATATATCCTCATATTTAAATAAAAAATAAAGTAAAGAAAAATAAAAAACAAATTGCAACCATACTCCCAATTTTTTTTAAAAAGTACAAATAAATTTCAAATAAATAATAAAAATTTTAAAAATCACTTAATTTTTTTAATTATTTATTTAGGATTTATTTGTAATTTTTTAAAATTTTTGGGAGTAAATTGCAATTTGTTCTTTATTTTTGTTTTATTTAAATAGGAGGGAGTATTCGTTATTTTACACTTTTATTTAGAAAATGAATAAAAATGATGATTTTCAAAATGTAATGTGAAAATAATGGTAAAAATGTCAAAAAATGAAAGACGTGAATATTTTGCACAATAATATTGAAAAGCAGAGACGTTTTGTGCTTATTACCCTTTTAATAATTTATTTAAATTCATTTATAGTTTTTTAAAAAGTTAAGTAGTATAATTACAATTTGTTATTTAATTTTTCTTTTCATTTTTTATTTTATTTAAATAGTAGGTATATTTATCATTTTACATTTCTTTATTGAGAAATTGGATGAAAATGACATTTTTTGCAATGAAATGTTAAAATGAGGATGAAAATACAATAAATGAAAGGTAAAGACCTTTTTAACAATAATATTGAAAGGTAAAGACGTTTTGTGCTAATTATCCTAAAAAACAGGCAGGTCTATTACACAACAATCCATTTGCTAAACTTTCTTAGTACTTGTTCAACTTTGTTCCCATTTGTCAAATTTGTCAAACTTCATTTCAATGAACTTACAAATACTATACAGTTATATATCACTCAATTCTATGTATTTATAAATTAATTCATACCAAGCTAAGATTTGGATTTAGTTTTTCGACTCTTGATAGTTGATTCCTTATTGTTTTCAAGTTAGCCCCTTTCTTATGGATATTAAAATCAGGTTTTTAGCATATTTTGATAAAAGTTGATAAAATGCATTAGTGAAAATTTGTGGATTGCACAAAATATTTGGTTAAAATTAATTGTTGACTTTGATTTGGATCAAAATGTAGTTTTTAATTTTTTTCCAAACAGGGACTTAATAAGTGGACTTATTTTAAAACATCTGTCTACTCCACACCCAACACTAGACTTGGACTTAAAAAAAGGCCAAATAATACATTGAAAACTCCTATATATTCTCATTACTGCACTAGAAGCAAAATTAAAGGTGATCTGTCACCTTGTGCGATGGCCAGCTCGAAATCATAAAAAGGCCTTCTGCAAATGACAAAGATGGGTTGGATGAGTTCGATCAACGAATCCCATTCAACGTGCATTGGAGAAAGACATTGTTGGCATCGAGTTGACGTTTTAAGCAAGAGCAAGACTTGGGACAAGGCAAATGGTTATGGATTTAATTACCAGACTAAGCCTCCATTTGGTTCAAATTTTAATCTGAATCAAAGTCAAACAATCAATATTAACCAATTTTTTTTTGGATCCCACAACTTTTCAACCACGCATTTTAAAAATGTCTATCAAAATGTACTAAAAATCTAATTTTATTCCCACCAAATGCTCTCTAATATTTTCATATAGTTTACTTCATGACGTTGTCCGGGCTTTGAATCTATAAGATGAGGAAAACCCATTAACAGCCCACAATGTTTTAGAAGCATGCAGGAGGAACTATAGTCCATGTGCCATTACATATTAGGATATCAAGTTTTTAGCTAATGTTGCATGGCACCATGCTGGATTTGTAAAATGTAAGGTTAGAGCCTGGAGGAAGTAGGTTCAACCTCAGGTTAGGGAACAAGAGTCGAACTAAGATTGAACTTTTGGATTGATTTGTAGATGTGAGCTTTCACTTTCACTCATGTTAGCATAAAATTATTGTTTTTTGGCATGAAGAGATTGAAGGATGATTGTAGCGGGTGGTGAGAGACTAAAGTTAGAATGGGGCATACAGGGGCAGAATTGAGGGGGGATTATAGGGTCAACTGACCCTCTAGATTTTGGGGGAAAAAAGAATTTTGTTTAGCTTTTTCTTTTCTTTTCTTTTCTTTTTTTAGCTTTTTTTTTATTAGAAGATACCCTATAAATTTTATTTTTGACCCCCTAACCCAAATCGTTTGGATCCGCCCTTGGGAGCATATGATGGTAATGGAGCCACGCATATTGTAGGAGGATGTGTCAGGGATGACTGTGACTAATGGCTCAACAACAAATAAATATTAAGGAATAGGATGCGAATTCATACAAAACTAATTAAGAATTAATAAGCCCCTGTTTGATTCCCGTTAAATTACATTTCATTACATTTTATTTTTCTCTATCATATTTTTAACCACACAATCTTTCATAAAATAATATTATACGTAAATCGAATTTTTTTTCTTTTCCTTCTTTTTCAACCACTCATTTTTTCAACAAAACACTATTCCCCCCATTTTCATTATCAAAAATGAGGGCCAAACAGGGGCTTAGTATACAATCAAAAGTGGGCATTTATGAAGCACAAAAGCTTGCAACCTAAGTTGGAGAACTGTTTCAATGATGTTTCATGTCAACAGAATTGCTAACAAAGCATACCTAAACAAAGACTCGAAGCTTGACTTAAAACCAGTAAATGAATCGATGACTAAAATGTGTCATTAAATGACCGTCACTGGTCATTAACTTAAAAAGACCAAATAGCCCTCGAGGTACGAGAAGAAATCTATAAATAGTCCCGACCAAAAGGAAGGAGGCATGCAAATTTGAATATCTCCTCCTAAATAGTTATCACTCCTATTGCTCCATATTGGGCATTAGGTATAGTAAGATTAGAAAGAGAAAATCTTGATTAGGTATGAGAATTTTATTGATTATAATTTTCAGGTTAAAAAATTGGCACCGTTATTGAGAATCTAGAACAAAGTAACCACGATCCTACTATTTGGAATTAGAAGATCGTCAAAATTTTTGAAGAGATGAGCTAAACGGAGTCAGATCTTACTAAAATGGAGGAATTAAGGTCTAGCAAGGATGCTGATGGCTATGGCAGTGCAAAAGACATGAAAATTGAAAAACAGGAATAGAAAATTCGAAGGAAGTAATAGATTGTCGCTGTTCAATCCGAACGAAGATGAAAAGATCAGCAGCACACAAAAGAAAGGATAAGTTTGTTGGCAAAAATGTAGCCTTAGGATCTCGCAAAATTAGGTAATTCGAAATTAGGGCTTGTTTGAGCCCCATTTTTACCTCATTAAAATGAAAAATATGACCGTTATCTATCACATCAACTCACAATATAATCCATGGATTTTTGTATCGGAGCCTCGCAATTTCACGAGAGGCAGCCAAATCCCTCAAGGATAGCCACCCTGTTAGTGAAGTTAGGAGAAGAGCCTTAGGCTTACAAAGGGTGTATGAATTTCTATATTTTTAATGAAAGATTTATTTTTATGCTGGAATCCTCGAACAATCTGCCAAGAGCCAAGCAAATATAACATTTTTTCTTCATCAATTGTGTGTTAAGTTCTCCACCAATAAAGGCAAAGCTTCTATAAAATATATTTAGGGAGTCATGTGAGAAAAAAATCTTAGCGATTTAAGAGAAACAGCCCCTCGAACTCCCTAGGGAAATGCAATCTTTGTAGTGGCAATGGGTAATATTGGGGGAAAAACTTGAGGTGGATTACTTAACTGAGCCTCAAATAACTTACTATATGTATGAAGCAATAGTAGTCGAAGAACTAGAAAAGTTTTTCCATCAATTCAGAAGATGTAACTAAAACTCTGAAAAATTGGCAAAGAATTGAATGAACCTATATAGACCTATTGAAAGACTTTTTAAAAGCAAACCCGGAGTGCTTGCTTGAAAACATGCTGATGGGATAGGTATGGATCCCAAAGTGGCTTGCCATTCACTGAAAATCGATCAAAGATAAAGCCTAAGATGAAAAGGATATGACCAATTAGTACTTAGAAATATGAGGCATTAAATATCGAAGTTGACATGATTGTTAGAAAATAATTTTATCTATGAAGCTCAATATCGAGTTTGGGTATATAATATAGTACTAGTTCCAAAAAGTAGTTAAAAATGACGAACTTATCAAAATTTTATAGACTAAAATAAGCCGTGTCCCAAAGAGAGTTCCTTCTCCCTAGAATGGATCAGCTAGTAGATGCAGCTATAGGACATGAAATAATAAGTTTCATGGATGTATATTCAGGGTATAATTAGTTTCCCATATATGGACCTGACAAAGAATACATTGTCTTCATAACAGATCTGAGAGTATATTGTTACAAGGTAATGTCATTCCACTTATCAAAGACTAGTAAACAAGGCAATTGTGGATCAAATAGGCAAGACAATTGACGTATACATTGGTGATAATCTCGTTAAAACGCTTCGAGCTAAGAGTTATTTAAAACATTTGGAGGAAGCTTTTTATGTACTATGAAAATATCGAATGAGTTTGAACCCGTTGAAATGTGCTTTTGGCGGTCACATCCAAAAAATATATGGAATTTATGATAAACCAGTAAGGTATTGAGACAAATCTTGACAAAATATTTACTATAGTGATCAATGAAAATTATAGAGAATTCATTATCATCAAGAGAATAATTAGACAGCAGAATACATCAGAATAAAAGACCTCAAACTGTCAGTAACAAATAAATGATAAAACAAAAATGGTACCCTTCCGTTCCATAAAGATAGGCTTAATATCCTTTCTCATATGTCCCAAATTATAGGTCATTTTCCTTATTGAGAATATAGAGATGTATTTTTTTTTAGTTTACTAATATGCTCTTATATAATGTGCATTGTTATTAACAAATATAACCTACTCGTACGAAAATCACCGTTTAATGTAAAAGTATATTAAGAACAAACTATCTTCGTTGGACAAAGAAGTAGTGTGTATGATTTTGTGCACTTGTATACAAGGAAAATTGTAATCTTATTGATGGATACAGACTTCATTAGAATAAATTAAACGATTGAGGTAGTAGAAGGATGACCCACGCCACTATACTAATCATTGTAGAGGCTTTGTTACTTGAGAAAAGTAGCAGCAAGGTGGAACTATTTATAAACACCATTGTTAACTAAACTGCACATGTGATCGCAAGAAAATCAATTTCAGAAACTGTAATGATTATCTTTTTTCGTGACAACATGATTTTATATTCTGTGACAATATCTCTAATCTTCCAATCGAAGGACCATGGTCAACTTAGCAACATCACCAAGTACTACAAGCATAGGGCAATGATAACATTAATTGTGCATCTTACATAATCACACAAGAGCAAACTAACATACTGACTATTATTTTGCATTGTAGTTGAACCATTACTTACTTTTATCCTTGCTTATCATATCATTCAAGACTTCGTTCATCTACATTTCATAAATATAAATATGAAATTCTAACCTGATCAAGAATCATCGTTTATATCATATTTACGGTTAAATGCCATTATAATGGAGTACAAGGGGATGAATATAACGAAAATAAAGATTCAAAGCGAAACTATGGATTGAGAGTTGATACTTCATAACCAACTCGCTAAACACGTGAAAAATTTGGGCTCCATGATTAGGGTAATTGGCACAAAAATCCCAACATTTCAAGTTTATTTGGGAAAACATCCCTAATTTTCATTTTTTGGCATTTTTACCCCTACCTTCCACCTTTCTTTGCGCTAAACGTTCTTTTTATCCATTTTGACATTTTTAACCTCCTATACAAATAAAATAAAATAAAATAAAAAAGAAAAATAAAGAACTAAAGGCAACTGTGGTCCCAAATATTTAAAAAATTTGGGACACTCTCTTCAAAAAGTATAGAGGAAATGTGAAGGCACTTAAAAATTTGGGACACTCTTCAAAAAGCATAAATGAAATGTATATGCAAACTCACTTCTTTCTGTTTATACATTTTCAGAGAATCTTCATGTGCAAACCCTTTACTTCAGTGTTGAGTTAGTAACAAGAAAAATTTCTATCAAAGACTCTTCCTAAAAGAACGATGTCGCTGAAAATGGGGAGTAGGCTACTATGGGTAGGTTTAGGTTCTGCCGTTTGGGTAGAAATAACAGCAGGGAATACTTATACTCTTCTTCACTGAAATCAGTTATTGGCTTCAACCAGCAACAGTTGACCATTCTTGGAGTGGCAAATAATATTGGCGAGTCCTTACCTTATTGGATTGTAAGTTCTTAACCACTCTTCAACTAGCCAAATCGTTCAGTCCCTACATTATTTTGTTTTAAGTTATGCATTTTCTCCTCAATTAAGAATTGAGATTCTATCTATAGTAAAATAATTTTATTGGGTGGAGTGTGTTGAAGCTAAGTGTTCTGTGGCGACAACAAGCACAGCAATTGGTGGTGAAGCCTGTGCAAAAATGGCTGCGTGGTTACAATTTGTAATTTTTTGAAAATTTGTAACTCATTTGCATTTTTTTAAAAGTTGGGAATATGATTGCAATTAGTTCTATATTTTTACTTTATTTTATTTGTATATGAGGGTAAAATAGTAAAAAATGAATGAAAATGACGTTCAGCACTAAGAAAGATGGAAGGTAAGGGTAAAAATACCAAAAAATGAAAGATAGAGAAGTTTTCCACAATAAACTCGAAAGATATGGACATTTTGTGCCAATTACCCCCGTGATTAATATAGAGGTTTCTACAAGGTATATAATATATTAATGGAACGCTTATCGAGTTAGGAGTCCAAATTTTTTATGGATCTCAATCGATGCTTCTTATAGAAAGTTAAGTAAGTGTTCATCCGAGCTACATTACTGTTCAATCTTAATGGGTCGACCTTTACCCCTAAAAATGATAGGGATTGGACCTAAGGCACCAGAGGATTGTGTTTTCTCTCTAATTGAAAATTCCCACCCGATTTCCAAATACTATCATAGGCTAGGTTGAAATTAAAGTACATTCTTTTATTTTGATTTTTTGCCTCAAAAGTTGTTAAAAACTCTAAGAATGCCCATATAATTCCTAAAAAAATCCTTAATAAACATGAAAAAATCTAGAACATTACATCGCAGAAGACATGTCCCAATGCTTAGATCCTCCACCTGAAATGTGCAGGGAAAAAAAAAATTAAACAGAAGCATTATTATTAAAGAAAACTTTAGAAATAAAAATGATATTTTTTACATCAATTATGCTACATGTACAATTGAGATTGACAATTCCAATTGACAATCACACACATAGGAGGGAGGCCCACATTGAATAAAAATATCGTGGGTCTCCCTTCTATGAGTACATTGTCAATTGGAGTTGCACAAGTAGAATAATTATTTTTACATAGTTGGAACAAAAAGCACATTAGTTACAATTTCAAAATTTTCATTGAATTGCAACTTTTATTCTAACATTTCATTTGTGGCATGCACAAAACCTTTCACTTGATTGCAACCAAAGGACAGATTAATAGTTTTAGTCCATTTTTCTATTAATTTACTAGAATAGTTGACTTTGTCGAATTTTAAAGGTAAAAATGATAAATTGTAGCTTTCTCAAATAAAACAATCAAAATAGGACATCATAGGCAATTCTCACATTTCAAGGAAGTCCTCCTCATTTTCCTTTAAATTTAACATTGAGGACAATGTTTACTTTAAATTTGGGGGAGTGTATTATTGTTACTTGCCTAATTGTCTACCTAAAATTTTTGTGTGAGTTGGACAGTTTGACTCAAAATTATGTTTTACTTTAAGATTTGGTGTCGATTTATGAACTGTGGATAGGATGCATACTAGATTGGTTGAAGCTTACATTGTAAAACTTGATATTATATGTGCACTAGAATTGAGTATGGCACTGTGATGAAATGAATTGATTCATTTGTTAGATAGGTTGATTTTATTGGTATAGATGCTTTATCTAAACCATAATAAATTATTTATCATTACATCAAAATTAGCATAGTTTTGGATGAATTTACAATTGTAGGAAGATGCAGATGTGAATTTGGATTCTATGTGTGAAAACTTATGTGTGGATTATCTTAAACTAACATGATAAAACTTGGCAAAAGTCTTAAGTTGGAGGTCGATTTGTTTAAATAATTGTGTGAAAGGGCATTGCACTAATCAATGCATATACATTTGAAATCTAAAACCTTCTCTTTGAAATCTTCATGACTCAAGTAATTAAATTTGTAAGGGTATATTAAAATCTGGTGCTCTAAAGTCATCTGACTTGGGGAGTCATCAGCCTAAAATTCGTTGCAGGAGTCATTTAAAAGGCAATCAAAGATGAAGCTGCACTTGAAACAAAAATTGGTTCTCTTCGAAGCCTTCTTGACTCGGGCCAGTAATCATGTAATGGTGTTTAAAATATGATGCCCCAGAATCTTCTGATTTTAGGAGTTATCGGTCTAAAGCCTACTAGAGGGGTCATTTAGAAAGTTTAATGGAGATAATACAAAAAAATTAGTGAAAAATAGAAAAAGCAAGTGCATGAAAAATGTAAAAGTACTAAATACTTTGGTTAAGCCGTAACACTTATTTGAGGAAATTTTACTTTTGATGAAGGATAATTAGGTAGTTGAGTCGTGGTGGTCGAAGTAATCAAATAATTGAAGAATCCCTGTTCATTGAAGTGTTGACTTACAACTAGTAACGTTTAATTGAACTCGAGAGAATAATGATAGTACTGAAATAGTCAACTTTAGATTATACACTAGGAATGAGTGAAAAAAATAGGTTTGGAGGTGTGTGAATCACACAAGAAAGTAAGGATATATTTGACCACAGAGGATTGGGAATTGAAACAACTTGTGCAGTCATGATGGATTCTTAATTCTTCACACACATGTTGATTTTGCACTGGAAGAGTAGATATTGTTTGGTATTGTAACTTGAAGCATGTTTGTGGAATAAACATCAAAATCTCGAATCCTAAAGTAAAAAGCTTGATTGTCGAACCAATTATCTTTTGCATGCTTGTGTGTTTGTAGTTATTTAGTTGATAGTTTTGTTTGAAGACAAACAAATGTTTAATTTTGGGGGTATTTGATAAGTGTAATTCATGCTCTTATTCAAGGATTAAAAATGATGATATTTAGTTGCTTCTCGAGTGAATTATGGTCTAAATTATTGCATTTGTTATTGAATATGTAAAATTCAATGACAGTACAAAAATTTGAGGAAAATAAGTAAAAGTTGACAAAATTAGAGAAAATGGCTAAGTTGTAAGAGATCAAAAGTTCGAGAACTAAAGTGCAAGTACTCAAACATTGTGTTGGACCTCATGATAAAGATTCAAGAGTGCTCAAAGTCAATTGGATAAAGAAAGACATCAAAGGAATGAAATATAATCAAAGTATGATCACACATCAAGTTCCAATAAAAAAAATGTATGCACCATTTTCAAACTTATATTGAGACCCATTTTTGACATAGTAAATGATCGAATTTGAAAATGATATTGAAGAAAAATTGTGCTCTTTGAGTTGGCTTTCCAACACATCCTGAATCGTCTCAATCGGACATCGGACGAAAAAGTTGTGGTAAAAATACCGAATGCAGTGTAGTGCAATCGAAGCTAACAATAGAGTCCACGTGCTATCCTGTAGCACCCAAGCGCTATGTTTCAGATTCTTTTCTCGAAAGTTAGCACTCAAGCACCCAATTGTAGCGCATAGGTGCTTCGCTGCCATCAAATAGGGTTTTCAAGTGAAATTCATCTTTTTAAAAGCCCAATTCAACTAAAAGTCTTTCAAAATTTGAAGAAGACATAAATAAAACCCTAGAGAACATAATTGGAAAGGGGGAATCCACACATTGAGAGAAAAATAAATACAACTTAAGATTGAGAGAGAGCAAGATCAAAGGAGAGAAAACACATAATCATCAAAATCAAAGAGTAAAAGCTTAAACACTTTGGAGATTAATGAAGAAGATTCTTGATGCAAGAACCAATTCTTACCATGATAAAGATTTCAAAACCCGGTTATGAACTCTATAACTTTTATTTTTCTTCCATTATCATGAATATCTAAATTTATTATTAGGGCAAACAATGTAACCTTTTGACACCATTTATTTTTTTTATTCAATAATTACGTAGAGATACGGATTATTTGTTTAAACCACATATTAAATTTTGGTAAATTAATATAACGTGTAAAGATACCTATATTAATTATTATGGTCATAAATGAATTCATAGAACCAATCTTTTGTTTAACTAAGTTTGATTCACATAGAGATATGGAATTGAAGTAGTTAAATAAGCTCAATGAGAACTCGAGAGAAATAAATTAGATACAATAGGAGAATTCAACCGATTACTATCTTATATTTTATGAACCTTAATTTAAGACTTAAAGGTGATCAATAGGTGAAATTGTTCCGTCCTAATATCTATTTAATATTTGAATTCTCAATTATTCTTTGTGTGCATCCACGTATTGTTAGGTAGTTAAATTCAAAATCATAACCAATCATTGTTCTTGTTTCTCTTTATCAAATAGAAGTTAGAAATAATAAATTGAGTATTGAAGTATAGTCATCATGGGAACAATAATTCAGACTCAAAAGGTCCACTTTACTAATTGTTATGATCTGTACACTTGCGGGATATAAATTCGACAACAGCCGTTTTGTGATAAATAACGAAAAAGGTGTCGACACCAAATAATCGCGATGGCCCAAAAAATATGTGGTCGACTCTCAAAGGAGGTTGCACTCGCACAAGGTGTTGGCCTTGGCCTAGTGGAAAAATTGAATTTTGCTAGAACGTTTTATCCTTTCTTATTCAAGGAAGGGGATCGATAGATTGTCGCTTGAAGTAGGTGGATTATATTGTACCTCATCTTGGAGATTGTTGAGAAAATGTGAACAAAATCTACATCAATTAAACATGAGGTAAAGAATGAGTTTATTAGAGAACTAAGCTCCTTATTCTAATAATTTAACCTATTGAGATGAACCTCCAATTATCTACACAAAATTACAAATGTGAGTAAATAACATAGAATTTAATATAAATTTACAAATAGGTTTAAAAATTAGTTTTTGATGTATATTGGTCTAACATATATGAATATGATGTTGAAAATTAAATTTAAATAAATAATCGTATTTTTTAACCTTTTAATTTTTATATTTTTTAACTAACCCTTACCCCAAGTCAAATATGTCGTAATGTTTCGCTCTTACTACTTGAGCTAGACTTTGACTTCAAGTGTTTAAACTTTTAAATAACATAGGTAGACATTATTTCATATATCGTCTTAGTTTCCTTTGTAAAGTAATGATCCTTTGCTCAGTGGTAGTTTATATTTGGATGGTGTATCGTGTGTGTGTGTGTGTGTGTGTATCTTTGCTTGCAAGAAGATACATTTGCCAAATACATTTTCTCATTCAAAAAAATGTTAACAATAATTTAAATTAAGATCAAGTGTAAGAATAGGTTTAAGGACTTATACATCATATGGTTTGAGGAACTTTAGATGATATATTGTTCTCGTTTGCTGGGGTGGACCCACATGGGTTCATGTGAGGTCAAATGGCCCCACAAATTTTTGGATTTTTTCCCCCTTGTTATTTGGATAACCTAACAAGTACCCACTGCCAATTGTCAAACCCAATTTTCCAATAGTAGCCCACACTTATAAAAAGCCCAAATCCAATCACTATATCTATATCCATAATCCATTTACTATTTTACCCAAATACAATCCAACTTATAAAATGAGTTCCAATATTCCTAAATCAAATCTCATTTTTCCCAAACGGCCAATTGCCAAACATGAGTCGTGACTCGTCTCTCTTTTTGCACTCGTCTTTTGCACTTTTCAGTTTTCTCTTTGCTATCGGCCCTCCATCTGGCTGTCCCTCAACGGCTCCACCCCTACTGCTACTCGACTACAGACTACGATGAAAATTTTTATTTTTGACCCTATAGTTCGAAATGTCTGTGTCTGTCCCTGCTCATATTTTGAATATGTTAGAAGTACTATACAACAAAGACAGGGAAAAATAATAGTTCCAAAATTTAGCAAAAATACACACAGTTTGTTGCCTGTGTTGGCTTGGAATTGGCGGCCACTTGTGAACGTGAAGCTTGATGCAACGAGCAAACATATTAAATTAATAACATGACACAAATTTTGAGTTTTAGCACCCAAAAGTTATGGTTATCAATATATCAAATTGACACTATAATTTCAGTTTCAGCACCAATACAAAAGGGGAAATTTGAATAGCATTGGCTTTAATGCATTCACGTGGAATATCTAAATTTTGGGGCAAATACAATGAATATGTTATATATACATGTTTCAAGAGTTAGTGCCACCAGATATTGTTGGGGGTATAAAGCTATGTCCACAATATAACTCTATGCAAATGTGTTTTAAATTTATTTATAAATACTTATATCAAAGTCGAAATTCAGATATTGAAGTATAATTTTTGAAACGATGTTAAAAATAATGTTATAAATTGCTTGAAAGATTGAGAACTTGCACGTTTAGATTAAGTATATCAGTGAACTCTAAAACCATATCAAACTACTTGAGAACTTGACTTGATATTCTCTTAATTTCAAGACAAAATGCGAAGTCTCTGTATCTCCGACTATAAAATGAAGATCTTTATAAATATTTACATATTTAATTTCAAGATCATCGAATGATGTCGCACTTGTTACTAATTAAACATCTAATTTTGTTCTATTCTACATATTTACTTTGTGGGTCCATTTGCTGCTGAAAGTTACACTTTATTTATTTTTATTATGTTTTTGGAAGGTGATGATGTAAATCATGTGTGAAGGTACAAATTTTGAATACAAAATCGCCCTTTTTCTCCTGGTTAGTTAGCTTCACGGGTCGTCGGATCAAAGCCCAAATACCAATAAATACCCACCAAGAATGCACTATATAAAGCCTTAATCAATTGTATCAAAGCTGACCAACTTTCACCTTTCAACTATTAGAGTCCATGAAATTTTATGCATAAATAGAAATGCATCACAACATTTTCCGGTTCTCCCTCGTTCTGATTTCCTTGATCTCGTGTCATCCTTGGACTTTCAACATGGGTGGAGATGATAGTAGGCAGAATACTGATTCATCAAAAATGCCCCTGGGTCCGAGAGGTGCAATAAGGACTAACATGGAAGGTAGTGGATCGGCCCATAGTCCGACTTCAGACTATAGTTGGGGATGGGGATCGAGCCCAAAAGACTCGAAGCTTGACTTAAAGCCAATAAATGAATCGATAACTAAAGTGTGCTATTAAATGACCGTTACTAGTCATTAACTTAAAAAGACCAAATTGCCCTCGAGATACGAGAAGAAATTTATAAATATTTGAATATCTCCTCCTAAATAGTTATTTCTCCTATTGCTTCTTATTGGACATTAGGTATGGTAAGATTAGAAAGAGAAAATCTTGATTAGGTATGAGAATTTTATTGATTATAATTTTGAGGTTAAGAAATTGGCATTGTTATTGAGAATCTAGAACAAAGTAACCACGATCCTACTATTTGGAATTAGAAGATCGTCAAATTTTTTGAAGAGATGAGCTAAACAGAGTCAAATCTTACAAAAATGGAGGAATTAATGTCTAGCAAGGAATTTCCTAGCAAGGATCCTGATGGCTGTGGCAGTGCAAAAGACCTGAAAAATTGAATAGAAAATTCGAAGGAAGTAATAGATTGTCGGTGTTAAATCCGAACGAAGATGAAAAGATCAGCAGCACACAAAAGAAAGGATAAGTTTGTTGGCAAAATTTTAGCCGTAGGATCTCGCAAAATTAGGGAATTCGAAATCAATAGTCTCTTGAATTAAAGCTGTTAACTATGGGAATGAAATCACGTGTTTTGAGGATGAGATAGCAGTGATAGCCGAAGTAAACTTTAACCATATGCTCTAGGATAACGAAAATTCGATAAATAATAAATGTTCTATACATGAAAATAATTTTTTATCTATGAAGCTCAATACCAAGTTTGGGTATATAATCTAGTACTAGTTCCAAAAAGTAGTTAAAAATGACGAACTTATCAAAATTTTATAGACTTAAATAAGCCGTGTCCCAAAGAGAGTTCCTTCTCCCTAGAATGGATCAGCTAGTAGATGCAGCTATAGGACATGAAATAATAAGTTTCGTAGATGTATATTCAGGGTATAATTAGTTTCTCATATATGGACCTGACAAAGAATACATTGTCTTCATAACAGATCCGGGACTATATTGTTACAAGGTAATGTCATTCCACTTATCAAAGACTAGTAAACAAAACAATCGCTAATCAAATAGGCAAGACAATTGACGTATACATTGGTGATATTCTCGTTAAAACGCTTCAAGCTAAGAGTCATTTAAAACATTTGGAGGAAGCTTTTTATGTACTATGAAAGTATCGAGTGAAATTGAATCCGTTGAAATGTGCTTTTGGCGGTCACATCCAAAAAATATATGGAATTTATGATAAACCAATAAGGTATTGAGACAAATCCTGACAAAATACTTACTATAGTGATCAATGAAAATTATAGAGAATTTATTATCATCAAAAGAAATAATTAGACTACAGAATACATCAGAATAAAAGACCTGAAACTGTCAGTAACTAATAAATGACAAAACAAAAATGGTAACCCTCCGTTCCATAAAGATAGGCTTAATATCATTTCTCGTATGTCCCAAATCATAGGTCATTTTCCTTATTGAGAATATAGAGGTGTATTTTTTTTTTTTAGTTTTCTAATATGCTCTTATATAATGTGCATTGTTATTAACAAATATAAACTACTCTTACTAAAATCACCGTTTAATGTAAAAGTATATTAGGAACAAACTATCTTCGTGGGACAAAGAGGTAGTGTGTATGATTTCGTGCACTTGTATACAAGGAAAATTGTAATCTTATTGATGGATACAGACTTCATTAGAAGAAATTAAATGATTAAGGTAGTACAAAGATGACCCATGCCACTATACTAATCATTGTAGAGGCTTTGTTACTTGAGAAAAGTAGCTCCAAGGTGGAACGTTAGGATTTTTCCTCTCTTCAATGCTTGATCAATTCAAATTTACAGCAATAGAAAACAAGACACAGACTTGGCAGAACATAAACCCAACAAAGAATCAGATTTTGACACAAGAATTTGATATTTTTGGAGACAAATTTCTTCAACCACTGTAGGGAATTTTTTTCCCCAGTCAATCCACCATTTAACAGAATATTACACAGTGTTTATTTGCACAAAACACTAGCACTTAACACTCTACCAGGACACACCAAAAGACTCTCACAAAATGTTCACAAATATTGTGTTGCAGAGAATTTTCTCACACAATCTTACTTTCTCTCACTACAGATAATCATCCCTCTTGCTCACATAATGTGATTCCCCACACACTCACGTTTCACTCTTGCTTACTCCCTCAAGTTATCAGCTTTTGAGTCCTATTTATAGACAAAGGACTATAGAGATATACAAGAAAATGTATGTAAGGTTCAGTTAAAACTAACAATAGAAAATCTGTTAGAATCTAAGAGGCTCCAACTGATTTTCTAACTCATTAAACTAATTTCTAACTAAAGAGTTTAACCAATCGAATCAAGAGTCAAACAATTTCTTTACATGGAACTATTCATAAACACCATTGTTAACTAAACTGCACATGTGATTCCCAAGAAAATCAATTTCAGAAACTGCAATGATTATCTTTTTCCGTGACAACATGATTTTATATTCTGTGACAATATCTCTAATCTTCCAATCGAAGGACCATGGTCAACTTAGTAACATCACGAAGTACTCTAAGCATAGGGCAATGATAACATTAATTGTGCATCTTACATAATCACACCAGAGCAAACTAACATAATGACTATTGTTTTGCATTGTAGTTGACCATTACTTACTTTTATCCTTGCTTATCATATCATTCAAGACTTTGTTCGTCTACATTTCATAAATATAAGAATCATCGTGTATATCATATTTACGGTTAAATACCATTATAATGGAGTCCAACGGGGATGAATATAACAAAAATAAGGATTCAAAGCGAAACTATCATTTGAGAGTTGATACTTCATAACCAACTCGCTAAACACGTGAAAAATTAGGGCTCCGTGATTAGGGAAATTGGCACAAAACATCCATACATTTCAAGTTTACTTGGAAAAACATCCCTAATTTTCATTTTTTGGCATTTTTGCCCCTGCCTTCCACCTTTCTTTGCGTTGAATGTCCTTTTCATCCATTTTGACAATTTTAACCTCCTATACAAATAAAAGAAAAATAAAGAATTAAAGGGAACCATGGTCCCAAATATTTAAAAAATTTGGGACACTCTCTTCAAAATGTATAGAGGAAATGTGTAGGCACTTAAAAATTTGGGACACTTTTCAAAAAGTATAAATGAAATGTATAGGCAAACTCTTCTTTCTATTTATACATTTTTCAGAGAATCTTCATGTGCAAACCCTTTACTTTAGTGTTGAGTTAGTAACAAGAAGAATTTCTATCAAAGAATCTTCCTAAAAGAACAGTGTCGCTGAAAGCGGGGAGTAGGCTACTATGGTTAAGTTTAGGTGCTGCAGTTTGAGTGGAAATAACAGCATGGAGTACTTATATTCTCCTTCACTGAAATGGGTTCTTAGCTTCAACCAGCAAAAGTTGAGCATTCTTGAAGTGGCAAATGATATTGGGGAGTCCTTACCTTATTGGATTGTAAGTTCTTAACCACTCTTTAACCAGCCAAATCGTTCAGTCCCTACATTATTTTGTTGTAAGTTTCAATTAAGAATTGAGATTCTATCTATAGTAAAATAATTTCACTGGGTGGAGTATGTCGAAGCTGAGTGTTCTGTGGCGGCAACAAGCACTGCAAGTGATGGTGAAGCCAGAATGAAAGTGGTTGCATGGTTACAATTTGTAATTTTTGAAAATTTGTAACTCATTTGTATTTTTTTTAAAGTTGGGACCATGATTGCAATTAGTTCTATATTTTTATTTTATTTTATTTGTATATGAGGGTAAAATAGTAAAAAATGGATGAAAATGACATTTAACACTAATAAAGGTTGAAGGTAAGGATGAAAATACCAAAAAATAAAAGATATGGAAGTTTTCCACAATAAACTTGAAAGATATGGACGTTTTGTGCCAATTACTCCCGCGATTAATATAGAAGTTTCTATAAGGTATATAATATATTAATGGAACGCTTATCGAGTTAGGAGTCCAAATTTTTTATGGATCTCAATCGATGCTTCTTATAGAAAGTTATGCAGGTGTTCATCTGAGCTACATTACTGTCCAATCTTAATGGGTAGACCTTTACCCCTAAAAATGATAGGGGTTTGACCTTAGGTACCAGAGGATTGTGTTTTCTCTCTAATTGAAAATTCCCACCCGATTTCCAAATACTATCATAGGCTAGGTTGAAATTAAAGTACATTATTTTATTTTAACTTATAGCCTAAAAAGTTGTTAAAAACTCTAAGAATCCCCATATAATTCCTAAAAAGTCCTTAATAAACATGAAAAAATTTGGAACGTTACAGCTCAGAAGACATGTCCTAATGCTTAGATCCTCCACCTGAAATGTGCAAAGAAGAAAAAAATTAAACAAAAGCATTATTATTAAAGAAAACTTTAGAAATAAAAAAGATATTTTTTACATCAATTATGTTACATGTACAATCGAGATTGATAATCCTGATTGACAACCACACACATAGTAGGGAGGCCCGCAGTCTCCCTCCTGTGAGTATATTGTCAACCGGAGTTGTACAAGTAGAATAATTCTTTTTAGATAGTTGGAACAAAAAGCACATTAGTTACAATTTCAAAATTTTCATTGAATTGCAACTTTTATTCTAATATTTCATTTGTGGCATGCACAAAACCTTTCAACTGATTGCAACCAAAGGACAAATTAATAGTTTTTGTCCACTTTTCTATTAAATTACTAGAATAGTTGACTTTGTCCAATTTTAAAGGGTAAAAATGATAAATTGTAGCTTTCTCAAATAAAACAATCAAAATAGAACATCATAGGCAATACTGACATTTCTGGGAAGTCCTCATTTTCTTTTAAATTTAACATTGAGGACAATATTTATTTTAAATTTGGGAGAGTGTATTATTGTTACTTGCCTAATTCTCTACCTAAAATTTTTGTGTGAGTTTGACAGTTTGGCTTAAAATTACGTTTTACCTTGAGATTTGGTGTCGATTTATGAACTGTGGATATAATGCATACTAGATTGATTGAAACTTAACCTTGTAAAACTTGATATTATACGTGCACTAAAATTGAGTTTGACACTGTGATGAAATGAATTGATTCATTTGTTAGATAGGAAGATTTTATTGGTGTAGATGCTTTATCTAGACCATAATAAATTATTTATCATTAGGCCAAAATTGGCACAGATTTGGGTGAATTTACAATTGTTGGAAGATGCAGATGTGAATTTGTATTCTATGTGTGAAATTTATGTGTGGATTATCTTAGACTAACATGATAAAATTTGGCGAAAGTTTTAAATTGGAGGCCGGTTTGTTTAAATAAGTGTGTGAAAGGACATTGCACTAATCAATGCATATACATTTGAAATCTAAAAACTTCTGTTTGAAATCTTCATGACTCGAGTAATTAAAACTGTAAGGGTATATTAGAATCTGGTACCCTAAAGTCGTCTAACTTGGGAGCCATTAGCCTAAAACTTGCTACATGAGTCATTTAGAAGGTAATCAAAGATGAAGCTACACTTGAAACAAAAATTGGTTCTCTACGAAGCCTTCTTGACTCGGGCCAATAATCCTGTAATGGTATTTAAAATCTGATGTCCTAAAATCATCTGATTTGGAAGTCATCGGTCTAAAGCCTACTATAATGATCATCTAGAAAGTTTAATGGAGATAATACAAAAAAATTAGTGAAAGATAGAAAACACAAGTGCATGAAAAAAGTAAAAGCACTAAATACCTTAGTTAAGCCGTAATACTTATTTGAGGAAATTTTACTTTTGATGAAGGATAATTAGGTAGTTGAGTCGTGGTGGTCGAAGTAATCAAATAATTGAAGAATCACTGTTCATTGAAGTGTTGACTTAGAACTAGTAACTTTTAATTGAACTCGAGAGGATAAGGATAGTACTGAAATAGTCAACTTTAGATTATATAGTAGGAATGAGTGAAAAAATAGGTTTGGAGGTGTGTGAATCACATGAGAAAGTAAGGATATATTTGACCACAGAAGATCAAGAATTGAAACAACTTGTGTAGTCATGATGAATTACTTAATTCTTCACATACATGTCGATTTTGCACTGGAAGAGTAGATATTGATTTGATATTGTAACTTGAAGCATGTTTGTAGAATAAACATCGAAATCTCAAATCCTAAAGTAAAAAGCTTGATTGTCCAACCAATTATTTTTTGCGTACTTTTGTGTTCGTAGTTATTTAGATAATAGTTTTGTTTGAGGACAAACAAATGTTTAAGTTTGGGGTATTTGATAAGTGTACTTCATGCACTTATTTAAGGCTTTAAAATGATGATATTTAGTTGCTTTTCGGATGAATTATGGTCTAAATTATTGCATATGGTGTTGAATAGGTAAAATTCAATGACAATACAAAAAATTGAGGAAAATAAGCAAAAGTTAACAAAATTGGAGAAAATGACTAAGTTGTAAGAGATCAAAAGTTCGAGAACTAAAGTGCAAATACTCAAAAGTTGTGTTGGACCTCATGATAAAGAATTCAAGAGTGCTCGGAGTCAATTGGATAAAGAAAGACATCAAAGGAATGAAATATAATCAAAGTATGATCACACATCAAGTTCCAACCAAAAAAATGTATGCACCATTTTCAAACTCATATTGAGACCTATTTTTGACATAATAAATGATCGAATTTTAAAATGATATTGAAGAAAAATTGTATCTCTTTGAGTTAGTTTTCAACGCATCTTGAATTGCCTCAATCGGACATCAGACGAAAAAGTTGTGGTAAAAAGACTGAATGCTGTGTAGTGCAATTGAAGCTGACGACAGAGCCCACGCGCTATCCTGTAGCACCCAAGCGCTATGTTTCAGATTTTTTTCCCAAAAGTCAGTACTCAGGCACCCAATTGCAGTAGGCGCTTTGCTGCCATCAAATAGGATTTTCAAGTGAAATTCATCTTTTTAAAAGCCCAACTTGACTAAAACTTTTCCAAAATTTGAAGAAGACATAAATAAAACCCTAGATAACATAATTGGAAAAAGGGAATCCACACATTGAGAGAAAAACAAATACAACTTAAGATTGAGAGAAAGCAAGATCAAAGGAGAGAAAACACATAATCATCAAAATCAAAGAGTAAAAGCTAGGGATTGAACACTTTGGAGATTAATGAAGAAGATTCTTGGTGCAAGATCCAATTCTTTCCATGATCAAGATTTCAAAACCCGGTTATGAATTCTATAACTTTTATTTTTCTTCCATTATCATGAATATCTAAATTTACTATTAGGGCAAACAATGTAACCTTTTGAGACCATTTAATTTTTTATTCAATAATTACATAGAGATACAGATTATTTGTTTAGACCACATATTAAATTTTGGTAAATTAATTAATTTTTTATTCAATAATTACGTAGAGATACAGATTATTTGTTTAGATCACATATTAAATTTTGGTAAATTAATATAACGTGTAGAGATACATATATTAATTATTACCATCATATATGAATTCATAGAACCAATCTTTCGTTTAACTAAGTTTGATTCACATAGAGATATGGAATTGAAATAGTTAAATAGACTCAATTAGAACTCGAGATGAATAAATTGAATACAATAGGAGAATTAAATCGAACGCTGTCTTATATTTTATGAATCTTGATTTAAGACTTAAAGGTGATCAATAGGTGAAATTGTTCCGTCCTAATATCTATTTATTATTTGAATTCTCAATTATTCTTTGTATGCATCCACTTATTGTTAGGTAGTTAAATTCAAAAGCATAACCAAACATTATTCTTGTTTCTTTTTATCAAACAGAAGTTAGAAATAATAAATTGAGTATTAAAGTATAGTCATCATGGGAACGATAATTCGGACTCAAAAGGTCCACTTTACTAATTGTTATGATCTGTACACGTGCGGGATATAAATTCGATAACAATTGTTTTGAGATAAATAACGAAAAAGGTGTGGACTCCAAATAATTGCGATGGCCCAAAAAATATGTGGTCGACTCTCAAAGGAGGTTGCACTCGCACAAGGTGTTGGCTTGGCCTAGTGGAAAAATTGAATTTTGCTAGAACGTTTTATCCTTTCTTATTCAAGGGAGGGGATCGATAGATTGTTGCTTGAAGTAGGCGGATTATATTGTACCTCATCTTGGAGATTATTGAGAAAATGTGAACAAAATCTACATCAATTAAACATGAGGTAAATAATGAGTTTATTAGAGAACCAAGCTCCTTATTCTAATAATTTAATCTATTGAGATGAACCTCCAATCATCTACACAAAACTACAAATGTGAGTAAATAACATAAAATTTAATATAAATTTACAAATAGGTTTAAAAATTAGTTTTTGATGTATATTGGTCTAACATATATGAATATGATGTTGAAAATTAAATTTAAATAAATAGTCATATTTTTTAACCTTTTGATTTTTATATTTTTTAACTAACCCTTAACCCAAGTCAAATACGTCGTAATGTTTCGCTCTTACTTCTTGAGCTAGACTTTGACTTCAAGTTTTTAAACTTTAAAATAACATAGGCAGACATTATTTCATATTTCATATATCGTCTTAGTTTCCTTTGTTAAGTAATGATCCTTTGCTCAGTGGTAGTTTATATTTGGATCATGTATCATGTGTGTGTATATATATATATATCCTTGCTTGCAAGAAGATACATTTGACAAATACATTTTCTCATTCAAAAAAATGTCAACAATAGTTTAAATTAAGATCAAGTGTAAGAATAGGTTTATGGATTTATACATCATATGGTTTGAGGAACTTTAGATGATATATTGTTCTCGTTTGCTGGGGATCCATATGGGGTCATGTTAGGTCAAATGGCCCCACAAATTTTTGGATTTTTTTTCCCGTTGTTCTTTGGATAACCTAACATGTACCCACTATCAATTGCAAAACCCAATTTTCCAATACTAGCTCACACTTATAAAAAGTCCAAATCCAATCACTATATCCATATCTATAATCCCATAATCCATTTACTATTTTACCCAAATCCAATCAAACTTATATAATGAGTTCCAATATTCCCAAATCAAATTCCATTTTTCCCAAACTGCTAATTGCTAAACATGAGTCGTGACTCGTCTCTCTTTTTGCACTTTCCAGGTTTCTCTTTGCTATCAGCCCTCCTCCGGCTGTCCCTCAGCGGGTCCACCCCTACTGCCACTCGACTATAGATTACGATGAAAATTTTCATTTTTGACCCCATAGTTCGGAATGTCTGGGTCTGCCCTTGTTCATATATTGAATATGTTAGAAGTACTATACAACAAAGACAGGCAAAAATAATAGTTCCAAAATTTAGCAAAAATACACATAGTTTGTTGCCTGTGTTGGCTTGGAATTGGCGGCCACTTGTGTACGTGAAGCTTGATGCAACGAGCAAACATATTAAATTAATAACATGAAACAAATTTTGAGTTTTAGCACCCAAAAGTTATGGTTATCAATATATCAAACTGACACTATGATTTCAGTTTCAGCACCAATGCAACAAGGGAAATTTGAATAGCATTGGCTTTACTGCATTCACGTGGAATATCTAAATTTTGGGGCAAATACAATGAATATGTTATATATACATGTTTCAAGAGTTAGTGCCACCACATATTGTTGGGGGGTATAAAGCTATGTCCACAATATAACTCT
This sequence comes from Olea europaea var. sylvestris, assembly GCF_002742605.1. Lineage (NCBI taxonomy): Eukaryota > Viridiplantae > Streptophyta > Magnoliopsida > Lamiales > Oleaceae > Olea > Olea europaea. The sequence goes on from NC_036237.1 coordinate 22,507,451, forward strand.
ATGCAAATGTTCTTTAAATTTATTTATAAATACTTGTATCAAAGTCGAAATTCAGATATTGAAGTATAATTTTTGAAACGATGTTAAAAATAATGTTATAAATTGCTTGAAAGATTGAGAACTTGCCCGTTTAGATTAAGTATATCAGTGAACTCTAAAACCATATCAAACTACTTGAAAACTTGACTTGATATTCTCTTAATTTCAAGACAAAATGCGAAGTCTCTGTATTTCTGACTATAAAATGAAGATCTTTATAAATATTTACATATTTAATTTCAAGATCATCGAATGATGTCGCACTTGTTACTAATTAAACATCTAATTTTGTTCTATTCTACATATTTACTTTGTGGGTCCATTTGCTGTTGAAAGTTATACTTTATTTATTTTTATTATGTTTTTGGAAGGTGATGGTGTAAATCATGTGTGAAGGTACAAATTTTGAATACAAAATCGCCCTTTTTCTCCTGGTTAGTTAGCTTCACGGGTCGTCGGATCAAAGCCCAAATACCAATAAATACCCACCAAGAATGAACTATATAAAGCCTTAATCAATTGTATCAAAGCTGGCCAACTTTCACCTTTCAACTATTAGAGTCCACGAAATTTTATGCATACATAGAAATGCATCACAACATTTTCCGGTTCTCCGTCATTCTGATTTCCTTGATCTCGTGTCATCCTTGGACTTTCAACATGGGTGGAGATGATAGTAGGCAGAATACTGATTCATCAAAAATGTCCCTGGGTCCGAGTGGTGCAATAAGGACTAACATGGAAGGTAGTGGATCGGCCCATAGTCCGACTTCAGACTATAGTTGGGGATGGGGATCGAGCCCACAAGGTGGATGGGGTTACGGATCGGGCTCAAGTAGGTCTTCTTCAGGTTCAGGGACCAGTTCAGGGTTTGGATTTGGCTTTGGTTATGGTAGCAGTGATGCTCCAAAGATGAGTCCCAGAGGTGAAGGCAGTGTTCGCAAAAATGGCGACAAAGATTGTCCACCACCCGCTTATGGTAATGAAAATCAGCATGGGTAATGAACATCTCACTTGGAGCTTGTATTAAATCTTGGGAGCATGGTTCGTTTAGCCAGATGTCGTAGTGAGTGTCACTAGTGCATGTCTAATGTATTACACATCAAACAATATGCATTATATTATCTTATATTACTATAAAAACATCATTCAATTTACACATATCTACTTGTACTATATTGTATGTGACAAATATATTGGATTATATGTTATAAAAATGTTACCGTATAAAGAATTACGGAGTCAATAAAGGTATTGAGAATAAAGTTTAATCATTACTAGCCGCAGTGTTTATTGAAAACTTTTTATATCATTTTATGATATAATTTTAATGGAGATATCTTGATTTGGTTGGTTGAAGGCCCAACAATAATGTTCAGTTATATCTAAAATATGCATATTTGGGTTGGTCAAAGGCCATGGTGATGTAACGCGACGGAAGCAATAGAAATAAAAAATATTAATTCCAAATAAATATCGAGATCACCATCTAATTTTTGTTGATCACAAAAGAATCTAGGCATCCAAAAACTCTTTAGTTCACACAGTACTAGAGAGAATTGGACTCGTTGATAATCAAATGTCAAATACGATAATTTAAAAACTTGGAGAAATCTCAACAATTCAAATTTAATTGTATACAATTGCCATAAGCAGTGTTTTAAAAAGCGTAACATGTGGCAATGCGTAGAGGTTAAGCTTTGAATACGGAGAACCTAGGTGATGCCTTAGCATAAAAAAAATGTAAAAAAATAAAAATAAAAATTCATATTTTAATATTAGTTTAAATTTTTATTCATAATTAAAATAAATTTATATGAATTTTATACATTTTTTTTCAAAATTTTCAATAAAAATATAAGTTTCAAAATCATAATTACATAATATGGATAGTATAGGAGCTTAAATCTTATCTAATTCTTTACCGAACTCCAATTCAACATTCTCTTCTTTACATAATTCGTCCTCCATATAAAGGCCATGGTCAGGGGCGGACCCAGACCATCTGAACTGTGGGGTCAAAATTTTTTTTTTCGAACAACGTATCATGAAAAAAAAAGAAAAATCGTCGCTTGTTTGTTGTTCATGTTCGATATGTGCACTTTGAGAAGAAATCGTTGGATTATATGATATATTTATGGACTAAATAATGGATACGTAAAGCAAAGAGACACACACTACACACAATCACACACTATCGTTGACCACTTATTTAGCACCCAGGTCTCACGCATGGTGTTTTTGCCACACGCGCCATTTTGAACACTGACCATAAGCTTACAACTCATATTTAAAGCATTAAATAAAATTTGGATAATAACAAAACTTCTAGATATTTACTAATTGTAGATATGATAAAATTAAAGGTAACGACTAACTCTAAATAAAATTAAAATTCTAATCTAATTAAATTACACTGTAATCAATGTAGAAGAAACCCCAATTTCCTCCATAATAAAAATTCAATGCTCCAAAAAGGTAACAAATCTTGAAACAATTTACCCAAAAATTTAACCAAAAAACAAAAAAGAACAGAAATTAATAACGGTAAAAATGTAAACAAATGCATTTGACTCACAGTATGAAAGTTAAGTTTTCAGCACAAAAATTGACGAAGATTCGTCCTCCAATCTTGTACCGTGACATCATCCAAAGTCTTGTAATAATGACAATTTATTTGGTAAATTTGTAGGGCACACAAAAGAAAACACTTCGAATGAATTTCGAACTATAGCATGCATTTTAAGATCCACGGACGCTCTTGTATGGCACTTAAACCAAACCATGATTACTTTCAACTGCCTATTATAGACGCTGACATTAGGCTCTTCATAGAAAAGAACGGAAGCAATAGAAATAAAAAATATTAATTCCAAATAAATATCGAAATACGATCACCATCTAATTTTTGTTGATCACAAAAGAATCTAGGCATCCAAAAACTCTTTAATTCACACAGTAATAGAGAGAATTGGACTCGTTGATATTCAAATGTCAAATACGATAATTTAAAAACTTGGAGAAATCTCAACAATTCAAATTTAAATGTATACAATTGCCATAAGCAGTGTTTTAAAAAGCGTAACATGTGGCAATGCGTAGAGGTTAAGCTTTGGATACGGAGAAACTAGGTGATGCCTAGGCATAAAAAAAATGTATAAAAATAAAAATTCATATTTTAATATTAGTTTAAATTTTTAATCAGTCCAAAACTTATTTAATAATTAAAATAAATTTATATGAATTTTATACATTTTTTTTCAAAATTTTCAATAAAAATATAAGTTTCAAAATCATAATTACATAATATAGATAGTATAGGAGCTTAAATCTTATCTAATTCTTTACCGAACTCCAATTCAACATTCTCTTCTTTACATAATTCGTCCTCCATATCATGTGATACAAAATCAACCATTTAAGAATTGTAAAAATATAAATAATAAATAATATATATGTAATAATGCTCGACTAGGTCGCATAGGTACGCCTTAAGTGGTCAATGATAGCGTTGACCACTTATTTAGCACCCAGGTCTCAGGCATGGTGTTTTTGCCACACGCGCCATTTTGAACACTGACCATAGCTTACAACTCATATTTAAAGCATTAAATAAAATTTGGATAATAACAAAACTTCTAGATATTTACTAATTGTAGATATGATAAAATTAAAGGTAACGACTAACTCTAAATAAAATTAAAATTCTAATCTAATTAAAATTATGATAATTTAGAGTCATAATATTAATAAAGACTAAACTAATTATAAATTAAAATACAACACATAGATAAAATTGCCTAAATTAAATTAAAATCATCTATATTCAATCTTTAACATTTTCCTCCAACTGACGAAGATTCGTCCTCGAATCTTGTACCGTGACATCATCCAAAGTCTTGTAATAATGACAATTTATTTGGTAAATTTGTAGGGCACACAAAAGAAAACACTTCGAATGAATTGCGAACTATAGCATGCATCTTAAGATCCACGGATGCTCTTGTATGGCACTTAAACCAAACCATGATTACTTTCAACTGCCTATTATAGACGCTGACATTAGGCTCTTCATAGAAAAGAGGGGAAACGTCATAACTGTCACAACAATATTCATACATTCTTCAATATCTTCATCGAAGATAGATGATCGTCAAAGATTGGAGGACCTTTTTTAACAAAAATCCAAATATTCTCCAACTTCTTTGTCAAAAATTGGTGGACCATCATAGTTCTCATTCAAATACGTGTCCATCAACTTCTTTAGATTGAAAGGAACAAAAAGTTTATCATTATACATGATAACTTTTGTCATTGAATTTCACAATCTCTATAAGGAACAAACACAACTTTGATACCAGCTGATGTACCATGACGAAAGTGATAAAAATGAAATAATTGATGAACACGTTATCGAAATTTCATTGATCTCAAATGAATGCCACAACACGATCATCTTCCAGTTTCTGTTGATTTCTCATAATACCAATAATATAGGCATAAAAAAACTCTCTGATTCGTGCACGAATATAGAGAATTGTACTCATTGATTTTTAAATATCAAACCTAAGAATTTAGGAAATTAGAGAAATCTCAACTATTCAAATTCCACTCAATTTGAATTCCATAAGGCTTACAACTCATATTTAAAGTAGTAAATAAAATTTGGATAATAATGATAGCGTTGACCACTTATTTAGCACCCAGGTCTCAGGCATGGTGTTTTTGCCACACGCGCCATTTTGAACACTGACCATAGCTTACAACTCATATTTAAAGCATTAAATAAAATTTGGATAATAACAAAACTTCTAGATATTTACTAATTGTAGATATGATAAAATTAAAGGTAACGACTAACTCTAAATAAAATTAAAATTCTAATCTAATTAAAATTATGATAATTTAGAGTCATAATATTAATAAAGACTAAACTAATTATAAATTAAAATACAACACATAGATAAAATTGCCTAAATTAAATTAAAATCATCTATATTCAATCTTTAACATTTTCCTCCAACTGACGAAGATTCGTCCTCGAATCTTGTACCGTGACATCATCCAAAGTCTTGTAATAATGACAATTTATTTGGTAAATTTGTAGGGCACACAAAAGAAAACACTTCGAATGAATTGCGAACTATAGCATGCATCTTAAGATCCACGGATGCTCTTGTATGGCACTTAAACCAAACCATGATTACTTTCAACTGCCTATTATAGACGCTGACATTAGGCTCTTCATAGAAAAGAGTTCTCGTAAATTGTGTCCCTTGTTGTCTGTTATTGTCTCCAAGCAAGATCGTTTTCATTTATGATATTCATCTACCCTTATTAGACTTTAATTAGCATGATGGTTCATTAAAAAAAAAAGGTTTTGTTTTTGCAATATTCGGGAGTCTTGCATACAAGTTATAATATACGAGAGTAAAATCATATAGTTATGTAGAGAATATATATTCATTACATTATAGATATTAATTACACAAAGAATATGCTTTGTTAAAAATCTTATTAGATAATTCTAATATTCCCCCTCGGGGGCATTGGAAATGTCATTATTTGAATCCACAAATTTTTCAGTTTCTTCGTCAAAGATTGGAGGACCTTTTTTTAACAAAAATCCAAATATTCTTCAACTTCTATGTCAAAATTTGGTGGACCATCATGGTTCTCATTCAAATACATGTCCATCAACTTCTTTAGATTGAAGGGACCGAAAAGTTTATCATTATACATCATAACTTTTGTCATTGAATTTCACAATCACTATAATGAACAAACACAACTTTGATACCAGCTGATGTAGCATGACGAAAGTGATAAAAATAAAATAATTGATGAACACGTTATCCAAAATTCATTTATCTCAAATGAATACCACAACACGATCATCTTCTAGTTTCCGTTGATTTCTCATAATACCAATAATATAGGCATAAAAAAACTCTCTGATTCATGCATGAATATAGAGAATTGTACTCATTGATTTTTAAATATCAAACCTAAGAATTTAGGAAATTAGAGAAAGCTCAACTATTCAAATTCCACTCAATTTGAATTCCATAAGGCTTACAACTCATATTTAAAGTAGTAAATAAAATTTGGATAATAACTAAATTCCTAGATATCGACTGATTTTAAATAATGATAAAATTAAAAATAACGACTAACTCTAAATGGAATTAATGTCTAAACTAATTATAAATTAAAAAACAATACATAGATAAAATTGTCTAAATTAAATTAAAATCATCCATATTCGATCTTCATCACGAAGCTATTCTTAAATTGGCTCTTTATAGAAATATAAAGGGAAATGGAAAGAAATAGCATGATTATATGATGCAAATGAAGTATTTTCTCGAGTGTTTAACTTGAAACTACAAAATACATATAAATAAGTTGGGTTATAAAACGAAGAGGAAAATAAATAACTATAGAACAAAAGTAGTAAAGTCAAAGCTTAAGTGCCTATTTCATTATAACAGTGACCTTTATATATATGGTTTCAATGGTAGTTAGAATCTGAGCAGAGTACACTCTTCTAAAGTACGTAAAATTTATCTAAGTACTTTGATAAGACTAAATAGTTATATAAAATTATCCTTTAGTTTTACAACACTTCCTCTTTGATAAATATTTGCACCTGTCTGATAAAGACATTGTCAAGAAAATCTAAGGAAATAAAACCTCTACGAAGGAGAAAAGAGTAAAAATACTCCCACTTATTTCAATTAATGAAAGTCATTATATCAAATCATTCATATCTTGTCTTGAATACTCCATCTTCAAAAAACTTGTATAAAATAATTCTCGTAAATTGTGTCCCTTGTTGTCTGTTATTGTCTCCAAACAAGATCGTTTTCATTTATGATATTCATCTACTCTTATTAGACTTTAATTAGCATGATGGTTCATTAAAAAAAAAGGTTTTGTTTTTGCAATATTCGGGAGTCTTGCATACAACTTATAATATACGAGAGTAAAATCATATAGTTATGTAGAGAATATATATTCATTACATTATAGATATTAATTACACAAAGAATATGCTTTGTTAAAAATCTTATTAGATAATTCTAATATTCCCCCTCGGGGGATGATGGAGCGGTTCTAGCCCTTACTCAATTCCTAAGGAATTGCTTCCAATTCATTCCGAGTTAGAAAAAGTCAGTTCCTTCTTGACTAAGACATTGAGCAAGGTAATGAAAGAAAAAAAGAGTATACTATTCATTTGAATACATTATAAAAATTGTCTTCTTAAAAAACATTCTAGAAAACCCAATAAGAAAAATCTTGATCAAGGAAAAAGGAGTACAACGCATATACTCGACCTAATGATAATATCACTTGATCTATATGCCTCAAGAATATTAAATTATTCAAGATTTTGTGGAAATGGTGCTAACATGCATGCCGAATGAATTTGTTATAACCACATTTATTCGAAATAACGACTAACTCTAAATGGAATTAATGTCTAAACTAATTATAAATTAAAAAACAATACATAGATAAAATTGTCTAAATTAAATTAAAATCATCCATATTCGATCTTCATCACGAAGCTATTCTTAAATTGGCTCTTTATAGAAATATAAAGGGAAATGGAAAGAAATAGCATGATTATATGATGCAAATGAAGTATTTTCTCGAGTGTTTAACTTGAAACTACAAAATACATATAAATAAGTTGGGTTATAAAACGAAGAGGAAAATAAATAACTATAGAACAAAAGTAGTAAAGTCAAAGCTTAAGTGCCTATTTCATTATAACAGTGACCTTTATATATATGGTTTCAATGGTAGTTAGAATCTGAGCAGAGTACACTCTTCTAAAGTACGTAAAATTTATCTAAGTACTTTGATAAGACTAAATAGTTATATAAAATTATCCTTTAGTTTTACAACACTTCCTCTTTGATAAATATTTGCACCTGTCTGATAAAGACATTGTCAAGAAAATCTAAGGAAATAAAACCTCTACGAAGGAGAAAAGAGTAAAAATACTCCCACTTATTTCAATTAATGAAAGTCATTATATCAAATCATTCATATCTTGTCTTGAATACTCCATCTTCAAAAAACTTGTATAAAATAATTCTCGTAAATTGTGTCCCTTGTTGTCTGTTATTGTCTCCAAACAAGATCGTTTTCATTTATGATATTCATCTACTCTTATTAGACTTTAATTAGCATGATGGTTCATTAAAAAAAAAGGTTTTGTTTTTGCAATATTCGGGAGTCTTGCATACAACTTATAATATACGAGAGTAAAATCATATAGTTATGTAGAGAATATATATTCATTACATTATAGATATTAATTACACAAAGAATATGCTTTGTTAAAAATCTTATTAGATAATTCTAATATTCCCCCTCGGGGGATGATGGAGCGGTTCTAGCCCTTACTCAATTCCTAAGGAATTGCTTCCAATTCATTCCGAGTTAGAAAAAGTCAGTTCCTTCTTGACTAAGACATTGAGCAAGGTAATGAAAGAAAAAAAGAGTATACTATTCATTTGAATACATTATAAAAATTGTCTTCTTAAAAAACATTCTAGAAAACCCAATAAGAAAAATCTTGATCAAGGAAAAAGGAGTACAACACATATACTCGACCTAATGATAATATCACTTGATCTATATGCTTCAAGAATATTAAATTATTCAAGATTTTGTGGAAATGGTGCTAACATGCATGCCGAATGAATTTGTTATAACCACATTTATTCGACACGCCATGAATTTTATGCATTATCAGAATAACAAGATTTAGCCTTGTGATTGCATCTATCACGTGATAATTTATCTATTTATATAAGTTTTTGTAAAACTCATTATGTTAATGGTCATAAATTACATGTTACGACTTCATTTTCACATTTCTTTGTAGCATAAGTATCAAAGTTTTGATTGAGATGGGTGATCTACAACTATGTTCTTACTCCATCTTTTGTCTCGGATCTCTAAATGAAACTCCTGCAATAAGAGTATCCATTGGATGAGTATCGACTTCGCATTCTTCTTGCTCATCAAGTACTTTAACACAGCGTGATCTGAATACACAATCACATTTGACCAAATCAATTATTTTTACTGTTTATAAACAATTTATAAACATGAGTCAAACATTGAACGTAAGCTTAGCTAAGGTTGATGGTGGAAATTTGAAAAAGTCAGGCTAATTTGTTGTCTTTACTCAAGCAATCAGACATACGATGTAAGTGAGAGGTCAAGTCCACATGAAAATTCGAGTTGATCGGGCTTGACAATTGAGTGAAACAAAATTAATGATCCGTTAAAAATATCAAACTACACAATGTGCGACCTTTTAATTAAAAAGTACATGATGTGTCACTTTTTATTATAAAATCCTAATTCACATGTGACATAACAAAAATAAAACTAACAGTTAAACATTAATTTTACTATCTTAAAATCACGGTATAACCTTGGCAAAAAATGTCTAACATTTTAAAAAAAAAAAA